>NC_089249.1:69532002-69849366 GCF_963930625.1 Muntiacus reevesi
ATTTGTGCACTTTCCTGGTATATGTCTCACTTCAACAAAAAGTCTACATTAAAAATGTTTACACGTACACAGTTGGTGGGAATGCAAATTAGTACAGCCACTACGGAGAACAGTGTGGAGATTCCTTAAAAAACTAGAAATAGAACTGCCATACGACCCAGCAATCCCACTGCTGGAGATACACACTGAGGAAACCAGAATTGAAAGAGACATGTATACCCCCAATGTTCATCGCAGCATTGTTTACAATAGCTAGGACTTGGAAGCAACCTGGATGTCCATCGGTAGATGAATGGATAAGAAAGCTATGGTACGTATACATAATGGAATATTACTCAGCTATTAAAAAGAATGCATTTGAATCCATTCTAAAGAGGTGGATGAAACTGGAGCCTATTATATAGAGTGAAGTAAGTCAGAAAAAAAAAATACCAACACAGTATATTAACGCATATATGGAATTAGAAAGATGTTAACGATGACCCTATATGTGAGACAGTGAAAGAGACACAGATGTGAAGAACAGACTTTTGGACTCTGTGGGAGAAGGCAAGGCTGGGATGATTTGAGAGAATAGCATTGAAACGTGCATATTGCCATATATGAAATAGATCGCCAGTCCAAGTTTGGTGCATGAGACAGGGTACTCAGGGCTGGTGCACTGGGATGATCCAGAGGGATGGGATGGGGAGGGAGGGGGGAGGGGTGTTCAGGATGGGGAACACATGTACAGCCATGGCTGATTCATGTCAATGTATAGCAAAAACCGCTACAATACTGAAAAGTAATTAGCCTCCAATTAAAATAAATACATCCTAAAAAATGTTTATAAGCAAAACATAGTATTTTATTTTAAAATACAGATAAATACTACTTTTAAACTTTATTTAGCAAACTTAAATTATACTTACATTGAGCAAGCTCTATATTAACTGCTTTATGAATTGTAACATATTTCAAAATAGCAACCATATAATTTATTGTCTTCATTTTACAAATGAGAAGATTGAGACTTAGAAATATTAGGAAACTTTCCCAAGTACTCAGCCAACAGATGTCAGAACAGGAATTTTAACCCAGACAGTTTGTGGTCTTAGCTAGCAGCTTTTGTTGCAGGAGAAACTTATCTTCTGCCTATTCTCTTCTTCCTGCTCTAAATAAATGTACTCACTTGGACATTTTTTAAGTTATTTTGTATGTGTGTGTGTATATTTAGACTATAATGTCATCAATATTACAAAAGTTGCCATTACTTTTTTAATCCTCCTTTGTAATATTTCGGATGTTCTGAGATAATTAATGATGGATTGATAAACAGTGAATGAGTTACCTATATAAATTTAGACAATTCCATCCATCTTAAATTAAGGAAGAGAGACGGAGGTTTTTTCAGCTCTCCGCTAGTTCTATGATTTTATGAATCACGTCTCAGAGTAGGTCATTCCCAATTTAAATGAGTTAGGTCTAATCTGAAAGCATTGACTCATTCATTTATTTGTTCACTCGACACACAGCATTTGAGTACCTGCCATGTTCCCAGCACCCTTTAAGATGTAGAGGATATTGTGAAAAATTGGACAAAGAGCTTAATTTCAGTGGAGGATGTGCTGACAAAATAACACGCACATAATATCATGCCAAATAATAACAGCTGTCGAGGAGAAAAAACAGAGGGAAGGCTCAGAAGGTGGCAAAAATGATTGTGCAAACAGTGCTGTGCTGTTTTATATAGGATATTCAGGGAAGGCCTCTCTGAGGAAACAATCTGAGTGAAGGACTAAAGAAAGTGAGGGATTAAAGCTTTAACCTCTAGGGAAGAAAATCTACAAAAGAGGGGATATATGTGTACGTATGCTGCTGCCGCTGCTGCTAAGCTGCTTCAGTGGTGTCCGACTCTATGCGACCCCACAGAGCCCCCACCAGTCTCCCCCATACCTGGGACTCTCCAGACAAGAACACTGGAGAGGGTATGTGTATGTATGTGTTTCATTTTGCTGTAGAGCAGAAATTAACACAATATTATAAAGCAACTATACCCCAATAAACATTAATTTTTTTTCATTTATTTTTATTAGTTGGAGGCTAATTACTTCACAACATTGCAGTGGTTTTTGTCATACATTGACATGAATCAGCCATGGAGTTACATGTATTCCCCATCCCGATCCCCCCTCCCACCTCCCTCTCCACCCGATTCCTCTGGGTCTTCCCAGTGCACCAGGCCCGAGCACTTGTCTCATGCATCCCACCTGGGCTGGTGATCTGTTTCACCATAGATAATATACAGGCTGTTCTCTCAAAACATCCCACCCTTGCCTTCTCCCATAGAGTCCAAAAGTCTGTTCTGTACATCTGTGTCTCTTTTTCTGTTTTGCATATAGGGAAGAATCAATATTGTCAAAATGGCTATACTACCCAAAGCAATCTATAGACTCAATGCAATCCCTATCAAGCTACCAACAGTATTTTTCACAGAACTAAAACAAATAATTTCACAATTTGTATGGAAATACAAAAAACCTCGAATAGTCAAAGTAATCTTGAGAAAGAAGAATGGAACTGGAGGAATCAACCTGCCTGACTTCAGACTCTACTACAAAGCCACAGTCATCAAGACAGTATGGTACTGGCACAAAGACAGAAATATAGATCAATGGAACAGAATAGAAAGCCCAGAGATAAATCCACGAACCTATGGACACCTTATCTTTGACAAAGGAGGCAAGAATATACAATGGAAAAAAGACAACCTCTTTAACAAGTAGTGCTGGGAAAACTGATCAACCACTTGTAAAAGAATGAAACAGGAACACTTTCTAACACCATACACAAAAATAAACTCAAAATGGATTAAAGATCTAAATGTAAGACCAGAAACTATAAAACTCCTAGAGGAGAACATAGGCAAAACACTCTCCGACATGAATCACAGCAGGATCCTCTATGACCCACCTCCCAGAATACTGGAAATAAAAGGAAAAATAAACAAAAGAGACCTAATTAAACTTAAAAGCTCTTGCACAACCAAGGAAACTATAAGTAAGGTGAAAAGACAGCCCTCAGATTGGGAGAAAATAATAGCAAATGAAGCAACAGACAAAGGATTAATCTCAAAAATATACAAGCATCTCCTGCAACTCAATTCCAGAAAAATAAACGACCCAATCAAAAAATGGGCCAAAGAACTAAACAGACATTTCTCCAAAGAAGACATACAGATGGCTAACAAACACATGAAAAGATACTCAACATCACTCACTATCAGAGAAATGCAAATCAAAACCACAATGAGGTACCACTACACGCCAATCAGGATGGCTGCTATCCAAAAGTCTACAAGCAATAAATGCTGGAGAGGGTGTGGAGAAAAGGGAACCCTCTTACACTGTTGGTGGGAATGCAAACTAGTACAGCCGCTATGGAGAACAGTGTGGAGATTTCTTAAAAAACTGGAAATAGAACTGCCATATGACCCAGCAATACCACTTCTGGGCATACACACTGATAAACATTAATTTTTTAAAAAAAGACTAAAGAATATTTTTGGTACATATACACCATGGAATATTACTCAGCCATTAAAAATAATTCATTTGAATCAGTTCTAATGAGATGGATGAAACTGGAGCCCATTATACAGAGTGAAGTAAGCCAGAAAGATAAAGACCAATACAGTATACTAACACACATATATGGAATTTAGAAAGATGACAACGATAACCCTATATGCAAAACAGAAAAAGAGACACAGATGTACAGAACAGAATTTTGGACTCTGTGGGAGAAGGCGAGGGTGGGATGTTTCGAGAGAACAGCATCGAAACATGTACATTATCTAGGGTGAAACAGATCACCAGCCCAGGCTGGATGCATGAGACAAGTGCTTGGGCGTGGTGCACTGGGAAGACCCAGAGGAATCAGGTGGAGAGGGAGGTGGGAGGGGGGATCAGGATGGGGAATACATGTAACTCCATGGCTGATTCATGTCAATGTATGACAAAAACCATACAATATTGTATGACAACATACAATATATGTCATACAATGTATGACAACAACCACTACAATATTGTAATTAGCCTCCAACTAATACAAATAAATGAAAAATAAATAAATAAAATAAAAACTTTAACATCTAACCTTAGATTAGATACAGATGTATACACAAATCTGATTTGTACATACATTCTAGATTTGTATCTCCATCTCAATTCCTATCATTTTTCAGTCTGGTCTTGCCAAAGAGACCAGAAAGTGCAAACATTCTGAAGTAGGAAAAACTTCACAGTTTAGGGAAATTAAAAATAGTCCAGTGTACCTGGGGTAGAGTGAGTTAGGAAGAGAGAGGTAGGAAGTTGGAGAAGTCGTTAGAGGCCAAATTCTGTAGGGCTATGTAAACTCTGATAAATTTGGAATTTGTTCAAAATGTGGTATGAGGGGGACGGGACAAGGGAGGGGATAGTTAACTGCGTTTGGGATTGACATGTACACACTGCTGTATTTAAAATGGATAACCAACAAAGGGCCTACTGTACAGACTAGGGAGCACTGCTCAATTTTATGTGGCAACCTGGATGGGAGAGGAGTTTCAGGGATAATGAATACATGTATGTATAAATGGCTGAGTCTCTTTTGCTTGTGCACCAGAAATTAATACAAAATTATTAGTCAACTGTATTCCGATGTAAAATAAAAAGCCTTTAAAATGTGATATGAAGTCACTTTAAGATTTTGGAGCAAAAGCAAAGGAAAGGTCAAATTTTTATTTCCAAAATACAAGTCTGACAGCTGTGTAGAAAATATGCTACAGGAAAGAGGCAAGAGGTAATGACAATGGCTACAGGGATCCACATTGTCATTACCTCTTGCCTCTTTCCTTTGCTATGTAAAATGTCGGTAATAGAATCTGTCCCACAGATAGTGTGAATAGACTAAATGTAAGGTAATAATATACGTATAAGACTATATAGTGCTTGTCCAACAGTAGGAGCTCAAGGCATGAAAGTGACTCTGATTTTGTGAAAGGTAAATTTCACCACCACAGTGTACAAAAAGACATTTTACAGGAGAGAAAACTAAAACACTACAGAATATCAATTCCTTGTCCAAAGTACTTTGGGCAAAATAAAATGCCAGTGTAAATTCTTGACCCTAACAGTATTTTTTTTTTAATATCTCATTAATTAGAAAAAAATATTATATAGCAATTACAACAGAAAGTATGAACACTAGATAGAATCATAAATATATTACAAGTAATATTAAAAAGTAGAATTCAAAATCATTTACATACTATAATGATATTTATGAAAAAATTATCTGTATATCTAAGTAAACTTTGAAAGATATCAGAGGGTAAGATAACTCTTGGAAGTGTGGGTAGGTGGATTATAGTATGATTTTCTTCTTAACGTCATAAATGCTAATGTTAGCATTTTGAAGGTAAAAGTATAATTTAAATGTTAATATACTAATCCATTTTCCATATTAATTAACTAAAATTCAAATGCCAGAATGTATCTCCTCAATGAAATTATTTTAGGCCTTTGAGGGTTTAAAACTATTTTAACCTCAGCATCCAAACAATTCATAATGTTGCTTTTCCCTTCATCCTGACTTTAAGGTCTACACCAGAAAATCTGAAAGTCTTCAAGGGCTGTCTGCTCTATGAACTCTGTAAGTATTGGAGATCAATTCTCATGAATGAAATTGGCATAAATTCACACCTAATTAGATGTGGCAGAAAGGGCAGCCAGCCATCTGGCTTTGATTATATGAGTGGAAATTCAGCTGAGGTACAGCATCAACTTAGGAGGCCACCCAGTCAAGCTTGTTTCATCTCTCTTCATCCACCTCCACCCGTTCCCCTGCTCTGTGCCTCATAGAGACAGAACTTGCAAAGAGAAGCAGCACTCTTTTCCGGAGAACTCCTTGAGGACTGTCTGGAGATCCATTTGCTATTTGCTGAATATTCATGGAAATTCCCTGACTATTAATATTTACAACAATTCCCTGAATATGTGTCTGGTGTGTGACTGTGAAAGAATGATAGAAATTAATTATTTTCTTTGAGTTACCACTCATTAGATCAAATTTGCATGCTGCTGGAAGAGCTGGTGGAAGTCAACCTCTGGCAGAGAGGAGCTTTTGAGTTACCACTCAGATCAAATTTGCATGCTGCTGGAAGAGCTGGTGGAAGTCAACCTCTGGCAGAGAGGAGCTTTTGAGTTACCACTCATTAGATCAAATTTGCATGCTGCTGGAAAAGCTGGTGGAAGTCAACCTCTGGCAGAGAGGAGCTGCATCTAGCACCCCAGTTCTGATTCATCTCCCTAAAGGGCATAAGCTAGTTTTAGTTGATACTGACATCTCTAAAATTTGAGTGAAGGAGAGCTCCCTTAGCCTCATCTGATCATTACTTTAGGAGCTGATTTCTCCTCGCATCAAGTGGCTGGGGAAACTGGCATGGTCACATTCCTAGGATAAGGAGAAAAGCCTCCAATGGGGCAAGGGAGAGTGGGTCCTGGGGAAGGACATGTTGGAAGAACTGAGACGTACCCAGTCAAACTCAGAACTGTCAAATGATGACAGAGAAGCGTTTGACAATTCCAAGGCTCACTGGTTATGTCTCAGTTCTTCCAACATTTCCTCCCAACCAAAATGTCAGTCTTTTTCATCTGCACTCATCCAAATCCCACCCTCTTCAAAGTCTAGGTCACATCCAACATTATCCTCAAGATCTCTCCCTATTTCTCTGATCATAATGAATTCCTTATGCAGTTATAGCAGAGGAGATGTCTGCATGGATAGACAAAGCAGGTCAGTGAGAATGGGATCAGAACAAGTTAGATGCTGACAACACTAAGAGCCTAGGACATATATTTTTGTGTGGTTCATTGCCAACAGGACTGCATTGGCCAGATAGGACAGTCTGACCTCTGCACCAGGCTGGAGATAATATAGTAAATTTCTTTTCTTTTCTCTAGGCTCCTAACAAACCAGTCCACTTCTCAAAATGAATTGTTCTTCACATAAGTTCCAACTCTTGGACTGAAGATGTTTTCAAAGTATCACCTTATGCAAAATATTTGTCCACATTATTGATTAGGTTAACTTTCTCTCTGATATTCTTTCCTCTTGTCTGCTTGTAACTATCTTATGTGATTTATTAAGGCCCATACTTCTAGACAGTTTCTTAGGATAAATTCTTTTAACCACAGCTCAGTTTATCCATTGAGTTTAATTTTACTCATCCCATTCTCAGACTTAAGCTTATTTTTGAATTCTGAAGGCAACATACTCTAGTTCTCTCTGTGACCTTCTACACTTTTGATGACTGTATCACTCTATTTAGCACTTGGTTTTATTCTATGCCGTTTTGCTGGTTATTGGTTCTGAACAAGTAAACACTTACCTCCTTGATTTTATTGTAAACATACAGAGGCAAGGAGATCACTGGCACATCTTTGCTCCCCTACAGGGACTAGTAGACTTTGGCACCAAAGAAGTATTTTTTTAATTTATTTATTTTTAATTGAAGGATAATTGCTTTACAACATTGGCTTGATTTCTGCCATACACCTTTAATAAACACTCGGACTTGGGTTTTTCCTTTAAGATGGGACATGCTGAGACCATTGGCGAACAGCTCTGGACATGGGAAGCCATTCTAAAAATAAATAAATCAGATTATGTGAGCATCTCCTTCCTGCACCCCTTTCTCTGTTTACTGCCCCTGCTTCACCAATCTTTATCCTCACCTACATAATTTGAAGCATAGGGTTCAGTATGCAGCCCTAGCTACACACCACAATTTACTTCTTTGGTCTTAGCCTAAATCTGGTATCTGTTTCTTTCTTGTAGATACTTGCTTTTCTCTGTTGTTATTCTGCCAGGACCTGAATCACACAAGCCATGATATCTTTTGTTAACTAAATAGTGAAAATTTAGCAGCTGTTACTGAAACAAGTTCATCTCTTTATTGCCTGGTATCATTACTTGCACACATTGCAGTTCTCCACAAACATGATTGAATAAGTTGAGGAAATGAATGAACAAAAGAATGATTACTTCTCTTGTCCTGAGCACTAAAGATACTGATTACAATTTCCTTAAGATCAGGTTTTTGGGTCCTGAAATCAACACAGTCTCAGACAGAGAGACACACACACAACACACCAGTTTGTCATTCTAAGTCATCATTACAATGCTCACTGGTCCCCTCATCCTCATCTTTTTCCTATATCGTATACCACAGCTGCATCCTTGACCTGCTTTCTAAAAGTTTAGCTTACAACTATATGTGATTAATGAGTCTGATCACTCCTTATTCCACTGAATGTAAAATAGGATTGATAATTATGTCTTATTTTAACTTTTAAGGCTAAATGAAAATACTTCAAAAATCAGTGAACTCAGTACCTGGTACATTTTAAGTGCTCAAAAGATATTGCCAATGCTTTTATTTTTATTCATATATCATGACCTACTTTATAGATGGAGCTACAGTCTTAAATCCAATAAAATTTTCAAAATCATTTATAATCCTTCCTAAAGAAGTTCTATTCCACTACTACTTCTCAATTTCTGCCACTGTCCCTTAGACTTTAGCAATTAGCACCATGAACTGTGATGCTGGAGAAGGTTCCTGAGAGTCCTTTCAACTGCAAAGAGATCAAACCAGTCAATCCCAAAGGAAACCAGTCCTGAATGTTCATTGGAAGGACTAATGCTGAAGCTGAAGCTCCAATATTTTGGCCCCCTGATGTGAAGAACTGAATCCTTAGAAAAGACCCTGAGGCTGGGTAAGATTCAAGGCCGGAGGAGAGGGGACGACAGCGGATGAGATCGTTGGATAGCATCACCGACTCGATGGACGTGAGTCTGAGCAATCTCCGGGAGTAGGTGATAGAAAGGGAAGCCTGGTGTGCTGCAGTCTGTGGGGTCACAAAGAGTTGGACTGAGCAACTGAACTGAATTGAATTTGATGTCTTCTACAATTTTAATTCTCTTATCTCACAATCCTGTCTTGTCTGGTTTTTCTAGCTGCAGGCTCTATTCCCTTTGGTATATGCTGATATTAGATCTAAAGGAATTTTCCTAAAATACCACTCTGATGATATAATTTTCATCCTTAGAAAACTTTCATGGCTCCTCACTGATAATAGAAAAAGTTCAAACTCCTTAAATTCCCAGTCTCTGCATTATAAGGCTCTGATGTTCCCCATCTACCATCAATGACTCCCCTAAATATTCCACAATCACAAGAAAATGGAGTTGCCTTTAACACCCGCACAGATTCTGGTATCGTCTTTCCCGTCTGAGTTTGTATCTGAGAGTAGGATCCAGCTGCTCACTGCTCAAGCTAGTAAAGAGGCCAGGCAGGTAGAAAGGAAAGTTTGCTTTATTTTATTTTTCATTTTATTTATTTACTTAAATTGGAGCAGAATTGCTTTGCAATATTCTGTTTATTTCTGCCTTGCTGCTGCTGCTGCTGCTGCTGCTGCTGCTGCTAAGTCACTTCAGTCGTGTCCGACTCTGTGCGACCCCACAGACGACAGCCCACCGGGATTCTCCAGGCAAGAACACTGGAGCGGGTTGCCATTTCCTCCTCCAATGCATGAGAGTGAAAAGTGAAAGTGAAGTCGCTCAGCCCTGTCCGACTCTTCACGACCCCATAGACTGCAGCCTACCAGGCTCCTCCATCCATGGGATTTTCCAGGCAAGAGCACTGGAGTGGGCTGCCATTGCCTTCTCCGTACTTCTGCCTTACAATAATGCAAATCAGCCATAACTATATTTAGTTGAATATCCTTTCCACTCACCCCCAACTCCCCCTTCAGTTGTCACAGAGTGCCAGGTTGGACTCCCTGTATTACATAGCAGCTTCCTGCCAGCTATTTATTTTACACGTGGTAATCTATATATCTCAATGTTATTTTCTCAGTTTGTTCCAACTTCTCTTTCCTCTACTAGACGAGAAGTCCATTCTCTATGTATGTGTCTCTATTCCTGCCCTGAAAGTATGTTCATCAGTACCATTTTTATAGATTCCATATATTTGTGTTAATATATGCTATTTGTTTTTCTTTTTCTGAGTTTCTTCACTGTGTATAACAGGCTCTAGCTTTATCCACCTCAGTTCAACTGATTCATCTTTGTTCCTTTTTATGGCTGAGTAATATTCCACTGTATATATGTACCATGACTTGTTATTCATTCACCTGTGGATCAACATCTAGGTTCCTTCTATGTGCTGGCTGTTGTAAATAGTGCTGCAATGCACATTGGCGTACATGTGTCTTTTTCAATTATGGTTTCTTCAGGGTATATGCCCAGTAGTGGGATATATGGCACTGAGTTGTGTGGTAGTTTTATTCCTAGTTTTTTAAGGAATCTCCATACTATTCTCCACGGTGGCTGTATCAATTTATGTTCCCACCAACAGTACAAGAGAGTTCCCTTTCTCCACATCCTCTCCAACATTTATTGTTTGCAGATTTTTTTGATGGTAGTCCTTCTCACCAGTGTGAGGTGATGCCTCATTGTAGCTTTGATGTGAATTTTTCTAATAATGAACAATGTTGAGCATCTTTTCAGGTGTTTGTTGGCCATCTGTATGTCTTCTTTTGACAAATGTCTGTTTAGGTTTTCTGTGCATTTTTGATTAGGTTTTCTTTCTGATATTGAGTCACATAAACTGCTTGTATTAATACATTTTGATGATTAATCTTTTGTCAGTTGCTTCCTTTGCAATTATTTTCTTCCACTCTGAGGGTTGTCTTTTTATCTTGTTTATAGTTTCATGTACTGTGCAAAAGCTTTTAAGTTTAATTATGCCCTTTTTGTTTATTTTTGTTTTTATTTTCATTACTCTAAGAGGTGGTCAAAGACAATCTTGCTGAATTTATGTCAAAGAGTGTTCTGCCTATGCTTTCCTCTAAGAGTTTTATAGCTTCGGCCTTACATTTAAGTCTTTAACTCATTTTGAGTTTGTTTTTGTGTATGGTATTAGGAAGTGTTCTAATTTCATTTTTTTATACATAGCTGTCCAGTTTTACCAGCATCAATTATTGAAGAGGCTGTCTTTTCTCCGTTGTATATTTTCGCCTCCTTTGTCAAAGATAAGTTGCCCATAGGTGCAAGAGTTTATCTTTGGGCCTTCTATTCTGTTCCACTGGTCTATATTTCTGTTTTTGTGCCAATATCATACTGTCATGATGACCGCCCCTTTGTAGCAGAATCTGAAGTCAGGAAGGCTGATTCATCCAACTCTTTTTCTTTCACAAGATTGCTTCTGGTATTGAGGGTCTTTTGTGGTTTCACACAAATTATATATTCTTTGCTCTAGGTTTGTGAAAAGTGTCATTGGTAATTTGATAGGAATTTGATTGAATTTGCAGATTGCTTTGAGTAGTATAGTCCTTTTCACAATATTGATTCTTCCAATTCAAGAACATCATCTATCTTTCCATCTCTTGGTGTCATCTTTGATTTCTTTTATTACTTTCTTATAGTTTTCTGTCTTTTTCAGTAGATTTTTTTCCTGTGTATTTTATTCTTTTTGTTACAGTGGTAAATGGGATTGTTTCCTTAATTTCTCTTTCTGATTTTTCATTGCTAGTGTATAGGAATTCAAGGGATTTCTGTGCATTAATTTTATATCCTGAGACTACTATATTCATTGATTAGCTCTAGTAATTTTCTGGTGGCATGATATATGTATAGCATCATGTCATCTGCAATCAGCGAGAGTTTTACTTCTTCTTTTCCAATTCAGATTCATTTTACTTCTTTTTCTTCTTTGATTTCTGTGGCTAGGATTTCCAATACTATGTTAAGTAGTAGTGGTGAGAATGGGCACCCTTGCCTTGTTCCTGATTTTAGAGGAAAGTTTTTCAGTTTTTCACTGTTGATAATAATGTTTGCTGTGGATTTGTCATACATTGCCTTTATTATCTTGAGGTAGGTTCCTTCTATGCCCATTTTCTAGAGAGTTTTTATCATAAATGGGTGTTGAATTTTGTCAAAAGCTTTCTCTGCATCTATTGAGATAGTCATATGTTTTTTTGTTATTTCTCAGTTTGTTAATATGGTGTATTACATTGATCAATATGCTTGTATTAAAGAATCCTAGCATCCTTGGGATAAACTCCACTTGATCATGGTGTATGATCCTTCTAATGTGTTGTTGAATTCTGTTTGCTAGAATTTTGTTGAGGATTTTTGCACCCATGTTCATCAGTGATATTGGCCTTTGATTTTCTTCCTTTGTGATTTCTTTGCCTAGTTTTGGTATCAAGGTGGTGGTGGCCTTGTAGGATGAGTTTGGGGGTATTCCTCCCCGTACAGTCTTTTGGAAGAGTTTGAGCAGAATGAGTGTTACCTCTTCTCTAAAGTTTGATAGAATTTATGAAGCCATCTGGACCTGGACTTTTGCTTGTTGAAAGGTTTTTGGTCACAGTTTCAATTTCAGTGCTGTTATCGGCTTATCCATAGTTTCTCTTTCTCCATGTTCAGTCTTGGGAGGTTATACTTTTTGAAGAATTTGTCCATTTCTTCCAGTTTGTCCTTTTTATTGGCACCCAGTTGCTTCTAGTCGTCTCTTAGGATCACATTTCTGCATTGTCTGTTGTACTCCTTTTTCATCTCTCATTTTGTTGAGTATTGTTTTTTCCGTGATGAGTCTGGCTAATGGTTTAGTTTGTCAATTTTGTTAAGAACCAGCTTTTAATTTTATTGATCTTTGCTATTGTTTTCTTCATTTCTTTTTCATTTATTTCTGCTCTGAAATTTATCATTTATTTCCTTCTACTAACTGTGGGGGTTGTTTGTTCTTTTTCTAGCTGCTTTAGGTGTTGGGTTAAGTTGTTTATTTGATGTTTTTCTCATTTCTTGACGTAGGTTTGTATTGTTATAAACTTCCCTCTTAGCACTACTTTTGCTGCATCCCATAGGTTTGGGGTTGTTGTGTTTTCATTGTCATTTGTTTCTAGGTATTTTTAAATTTCCTCATTGATTTCTTCAGTGACCTCTTGGTTATTTGGAAGTGTATTGTTTAGGATCCATGTGTTTGTGCTTTTCATAGTTTTTCTTATAATTGATATCTAATTTCATAGCATTGAGATCAGAAAAATATGCTTGATACTATTTCAATTTTCCTAAATTTACCAAGGCTTGATTTGTGACCCATGATGTGGTCTATACTGGAGAATGTTACAGGTGCAATTGAGAAAAAAAAAAAAAAAAAAAGGTGTATTCTGCTGCTTTTGGATGGAATGTCCTATAAGTACCAATTAATTCCGTTTGGTCTGAAGTATTATATAAGGTTTGTGCATCCTTACTAATCTTCAGTTCCTGGGTCAGTTTGTTCCCATTTCCTTGAAGCCAGTTCTTTGAATTATGGCAGCTTATGTCATGGCTATGGCCTGGTCACCATGCAGTTAACTTCTTCCAGCTGGTGGATGTTTAGTATCTGCAAAACAGTTCAAAGGATATGGCTCAGAATATTATCTATAGCCCTTGAGAAGGAATCAATGATCCTTGACTATGCTTAATGACTACATTATTGTTGTTATCATTTGATCTCCTTTATTTTTCTTTGTTTCTGCATTTTTTCACTTCTCTGATTAAACTTATTCTTTGGCTAAACTTTTTCCACAGGCAAAGGGCAGGGAGAGGACTTGGTGGGCAAGAACCATAGGGTCCTACTCCATTTCAAATTGTTTATTCTCTTTCTAATTATCTAATATTATTTTTTCCCTCAGTAAGCTTTCCTAGTCTACCACAGCCTGTATAAGCAATCTGTTTTACTTTAACACTTGTACTTAGTGAGTAAGTCCTAATTTGGCCAGCATATATTACTTCTAGTGCTTTTCTTAATACAAAAAAACTCATGATTCATATCTTCATGAGAATATTAAGTTGAACATATGAAATTGACATTTACTAGGTCACATTGGCTAAATACTGACAATGTCATATGTTTTAATACAAAAATGCAATTAAAAATACAAATCTAATTCTATTATCCCCACATCTAGTGCTTCAGACACAGAATCTTTGTTTCTTTCTAGAAACATATTTTTTAAACTCACCAAACAACTTTTGCAGATTTTTTAGCCGTATCATTATGAGAGAGTTTAGGGACTGCTAATATTTCTTTTTCTCAACAACCTTTTTTTTAATTCAATCAAGAAATATATGTCTGTAGCATGCCTGAGTCCCTCTAACCAACACATTATTCTTTGGTTCTGAATTCCTTAATTTCTCTGTTTCTGAGGCTCTGCAAAGATAAAGCTTTCAGGTTTCTTAGTCTGTTCAGGCAGTTAAAAAATACCACAGATGGAATATCTTATAAGCAACAAAAATTTATTTTGCACAACTCTGGAAGCTGAGAAGTCCAAGATCAAGTCTTGGTCACATTTAAAGGCTGTATCCTCACAGGGTGGAAAGTGGGGAGATATCTCTCTGGAGCCTCTTTTATAAAGACACTAATAACTTCTCAAAGGCCCCATCTCCTATATCATCACAGTGGGCATTAGGATTTCAGTATATGAATTCAGAGGAACACAAACATTCAGACTGAATGTATGCTTCTTCTCAACATCATAGTTGTATACTTACAAGAGTAAAAAGCCTAGTAAAAGAAATATTAGATCAGACTACTGTATTCCCAACATGGAGGCAAGAGAAATACTATCATAGCCTTTCCTTTCACTGTCAGCTCTTTGAGAATTGAGGATGACACATTCTGTTCCATGAGGTACTACAACACCAAGTTCAATGACTTTTTCTGAATTGAAAAGTTGAAGTCCTCACACCAGCTCTAGAACAAGATACCGAGTTAAAGGACTTTATTGTGTTTCACTTTATTATTATCATTAATATGCTTTTGACTGGCATTCCTTGATTAGTCTGTTTTCAATTTTGTCTCTACTATTTTCTATTCTTAAGTATGCTCATATTCATATTTTCCTTGAATTTTATGCTGTTTTTCAACCATTGGGTATTCAGACCTGTGTATAAGAATAATTTGATAGATAGCTTAAATGAGAAATTTCTTTAGTTAATTGGGTTTTTAAAATAAGTTTTCTGTATTTGTGGTGATTTTTCTGCATTATAGTTGCTTTTTGTTTGCTTGTTCTGTTTTTGCTTTTGGCTCTACAGTTTGGGTGATCTTAGTTCCTGGACCAGGGATCAAACCCAGGCTCCCTGCAGTGGAAGCATGAAGTCCTAATCACTGGACCACCAAATAATTTTTCATAACATTTCCTTTAATGTGCTAAAGGGCAAGAGTCATATTATATTTCTGCAAATTTAAAAGAGTTTTGTTTCAGGTTTCTAGAACTAATAAATGATATTTGCATATTTTTTACTTTTAAATGTTATTTTCTTTTTATGAGACAATAATAATTTGTAGCACTTCTAACTATATGCTTTTAACTTCTACATTCAAAAATCTAGTGATCTGAAACTTGTTAATGATAATTAAAGCTAGTTAACTGAGCATTTATAATATGCCAGGCATTATTCTAAATACTATGATATATATTTAACTTTTCTGAGTCTGAGATTCAGAGTGATTAATAATTAACTCAAGGCACTACAACTATTGTCATCAATGTTTGGATAGCTCTTCAAGTTCGAACCACTTGTACTTAACCATACACTATTCTAAACTTCTGGTGTTCTGAGGGCTCCTAAAGTCTATTTGGTTTCAAAATAAGTCTGTGGATTGTGCAGTTGTCCTTGCATGATGTTACCGTAGGTTAGGACTTTCCAGCACCCTGTGCCAACAGAAAGCATGGAACTGGGAGTTTCTGTTCCCATGGCCACACAGAGATCTAGTTAAAAATTGTTACATCTGGTGTCTCATGTAGATTTTGTAGACTTAGGAATAAAAAAAGCTGATGTGCTAGAAGGCATATTTTCATTTTAAAACACAGATGCATTTTGTGGGAATGGAAACTTCCCACAATTTTTTAAGTTGGAACATGGAACAATTTTTTAAGATGGAACATGCAACTTCAAAGAAATGTCTTGCTCTTGGCCTACTCTCATCCAACCCCCTGGAGTTTCCAACCACTTCCTTTGCAGTTAGGAGAGTGGAAAAGTTTGAGATACACTATTTGAACTATTTTAAAGTCTCTGTCATAATGTAATGACATTTGGCTCTTCAGAGCTAGTCAATTTCTTTGAGAGAAAAGAGGATATTTATGAAAGGAAAACCTCTGCAGGTAAATTGTGTAAAATTAGCACCTTTTCTGAAGCTTTACAAGGGAAGCCCAATACAAAGCTGTAGCTGTGTCCAAAAAAAAAAAAAAAGTCTCCTTCCATTGTATACAGAACAACCAATTTAAGTCTCAGGCTCAGCCAGAAACATATCATGCCAAGATGTTTTTAGCCCAGGCAAAGAAATTAACACCTGATCTAGTACTCATAGGTACAGGACAGTCAAACGCCTAGACAAGAGAAATGTTAGCAGTCACTGCTGGTTCTTCTCTCCAAGTGCTGTTAGCTGGTTTTATGTGGGATGCTGAGCCAATTAGAATATTCTGCCTTTGCTCCTGAGTGAGAAGGAGAATGGTGAGCAGCAGCAGGGTATAAGTGAAAGCTCAAGGGCTGATGAATAACATCCACTGAATGCTGGCCATGCCAGTTGTTATTTGTCCTTCAGAGAGCTAGCCACTCTGAACTTCAATCTCTTTGCTTGTAAAATGTGTGTGATGATAATAATACTTTATAAAGTAATTGGGAATACTCAAGGTAAATATCTATGAAGTACCTTGATCACAGTTAGGCATATAGCCAGTTACCAAAAAAAGAAAAAAACAGCAACCATTACCATTACCATCATTAATTAGAAGAGACTAAAGAAGACCACCCCACCCCTGCCAGACCAGTCACCCAGTTTCCAGTCACTCTCCTTTTTTCTGTCTTCTACACAGAGAGTAAAGTGATCTTTTAGCACTTTATTTTCCCATGTCACAATTATGCTCAAGATCACAAGGTAGATTCCCAAGTCCAGAAGTATCAAAACCAACACCTGAGTTTTGACCTTAAGACCCATCAGTTACTTCCTCCCCCAATGCTTCTACCTCCTTCCTTAGTTGTACCTTTTGAACTTGGTGTTTCAGCTGATCAATTTTTTGTTTTGTCTTTTGTTTATGACTTATTGCTCCACTCTTTCTCTAGTGCGCCTGAAATTCCAAAATTCCTTTCTGCCACCTCTGTGAAAGCCACACCCTTTGGGAACAGGCTGGGTTGGAACCCATGCTTTGGTCCCTAGCAACTGTGAGACCATCCTATTCAATTTTCCTTCTTAACCTTTCATTTCCTAATACTAAAATTAATATTGCAGTATTAAATTCCATAAGATTAGAGGATCTAAATGAGATAACATACATAAAATAACCAATAGGCACATAATAGGCACCTGGTGAAAGTTATATTTACTTTTATAACTATCAAAACAGTGCAAAATTATTCTTCAATGTGAAGATATATGTCCTCATTATTCTAGTCATACTTGTACTCTTCAGCTATAATGGACTCAACTTAAGGGTAGTACAAGATTTCCATGGATATTGAAGTTTCAATTTCAGCTCTAGAACTTATTTGCTATGTATAACATTGGATGAGTTCCATGTCTCTAAATCTTAATTTCCACATCTGTTAAAAAATTACAAATCACATATATGTGGTGTGAAAATTAAATAACATAATGCATATAATCACAGCATACTATTTTAGAAATATATTAAAAATGTGTGTGTGTTAGTCACACAGCTGTGTCTGACTCTTTGCAACACCAGGTACTGTAGTCTGCCAGGCTCCTCTGTCCATGGCATTCTCCAAGCAAGAATACTAGAGTGGGTTTCCATTTCCTCCTCCAGGAGATCTTCCTGACCCAGGGATTGGACCCAGGTCTTCTGCACTGCAGGCAGATTTTTTGCTGTCTGAGTCACAAAGGAAAATAGTGCCTACCAACTGTTAATTTTCCCCTAGGATTTATTCACTACAGGTATATTCTGTGGACTTCCCTGCTGGTTCAGCAGTAAAGAAATCAGCCTGCAATGAGGAAGCTGAAGGAGATGCAGGTTCAATCCCTAGGTTGGGAAGATCCCCTGGAGGAGGGCATGACAACCCAGTCCAGGATTCTTGCCTGGAGAATACCATGGACAGAGGAGCCTGACAAGCTAAAGTCCATTGGATCACAAAGAGTCAGACATGACTGACGTGGTTTAGAATGCACGAACATATATATTCTGTGCTTACAGCTGATCTGTTTAAAAGTATGGGGTTTTATTTTATAATTTTAGCACAATTTTAATATTGTTATAAGTGAAGTCCTCAAGTTTTATGGTAATTCTTATGGATAAAGAGGATGCGTTCCATTGGAAAGGCTTATTGCATATTTAGAACTAAGTAAGTAATCGAATGATACTAGAAGAGAAAGCTTATGGAAAAGCCTGGAAAATGGTTTCAAAAGAAAAAGCAAGAAGAGGTAGACTTCCTTTCAGAAGAGTTAGGTTGAGGATCCTTGTCCTCCCAGACCAGGGGTAATTGCTGTCAAGTTCTTCCTATCAAAATCCCATGACAATATAGGCTTCCTCTTCCAATGCCATCCTTCAATTCTCAGGACTTTTCCTCCACAGCTGGAACTCAGATAAATGTAGAAGCTTCTATTTCAGCCTAATTGTGTTCACAAGACCTCTGCCTGCCTGCTCATGTTGGGAGGATTGATCAGAGGAGCTGGACTGAGAAGCCCTCTTGGAAAAATCCAACCTAAGTCAAACTCAAAGAACATAGCTCAAATCCTGGGTTAGGGGAGGGCAATGACTGAGTGACACCTACAGGGGGCTGATCCATAGCAAAACAAATATGGAGATCTTTTTTCTTTTTCAATAAGCATTTCTTTAGTAACCCTTTATACAAAGATGATAACTTGATAAAATCTGAAAATGAGGCTATTGTCACAACAGGCTTCCATTCTAACAATCAGAAGATCTAAATTCAGAGTCTCATTTCTCCTTCTGAATTTGAGTATATCCCTTACTTTTCTTGGATCTTAACTTCTTCCTCTGTCAAAGGAGAGGGTTCAGCTGGATGGTTTTGAGTCTCTTCCAAGTCCAGTGTTATCTAGCCATAGTCTCTAACCCAGACAGACTAAGGGTAGCTACAGACCCACAGACCCTGGTTGTGGAAATCATGGCCCTGTGGCATGACTCACATTTGCTCTGTGAATTTCTTATGTTGGCTACTTTGGTCTTCCATGATTTTCCTCCTCTTGTGTTTGGATTTATTTGGAGGCTATGCCTTCTGTATTTGCACATGCTGATGACAAATGTGGCTGTTATGTTGCCAGAACTCACTACTTTGCCACACACCTAAGATTGCTAGTGACACTGAAACACCTCTGATTAAACCACCTCTGCTCCTGCTACACTCATGGGCCGCACTCTGTGCTACTTTGAAGGTCCATGCCCCAGTACTCCTCATGCCTTGGCCCCCTAGTGCACCACACAGATATTAGGAAAACAGCTCTTTCACCCATACTTGTCTTATATCCAGTTTACTCTAAAACTAAGGCAGGGGTCTTTGTGAGCTGGAGTGGTTTGCAACCTCCACCTCTCAGAGTCATGCCTCTCTCCTGCCCTGGCTGACTGATCTCCAACAAGAAGTGGGAAACACTACTCTCCTCCTTTAGGATTAGTTCTGTCTAACATCCTTTTCATGAAGGCTATTGAGTCTCTTGTTGAATAGGACTTCTCCACAGCCCCACCTCATCATCACAGCTTATCTAAATAATTAATGTAATGTAATGCAATGATGACTAGAAATTAAATTCAAGCAGAGACTCCTCTCCCCTCATATAAATATATAAAATTGAGGCTGGATAATCTGAGCATGGGAAGCAAAAACTGAACCTGATTGGAGGCAGTTCATTATCATAAAATATACATACAGATGTGAGTATTTTTCTATGTGTTAAAAAGACTAGGATTCATAGCCTGTCTATGTTAGGTGAGATGAAAAGAGAGAAGGAAGAAAGGGAGGGAGGGAGGAATGAAGGGAAGGGAAAGAGGGAGAAAGGAAAAAAGGAAGGGAGGAAGGATGGAAGTCTTTTTCTTCTCTCTCTTTGCCATTCTATTGTATTCCTTCTCTTTCACTTTTATCTCTCTCTTGGAATGACTAAAGAGCCATAGCTTGCCGGTTAATAACAATTTTCTTCTGGAATTTCAAACTATTACAATTTATTTTACTAAACACTTCTAAGTGAGAAAACAAGCCAATTAGCATTTCATCAATGTTGCTACCACTAGGTAAGTTAAGGCCTCTATTTGTTCTGAGCTTCTAATCTCATTAGGATTTACCTTCTCAGGGCTAAGAGTGTTCACTAAGACCAAAGAACAGTTTATCTGATTACTCTTTTCTAGTTAGTCTCTTGTCTAGTGTAAATTCTTGATGCCCTCATCCCAGGAGTGCCAGATAATGCCTCTGAGCCTATTGAAATGTGATTAACAAGCTTCTCACATTTTAGCTCTTCATCTCCATGTTCACCTCTGCTTACTCCCAGCGTAACTCCAAAAGACAACACTCACACACACAAATACACATATTGTACATACATAGGCACATACATATAAATTATCATGTGTAAAATCTCATCGTGTAAGCTTTACTTGTTACTAGAGTTCAAAAAAAAGACTCACCGGGAATACAGGGAAAAGAGGGAGAAGAAGATGTTTCCGGACAGTGTGTTCAAGAAACATGTGTTAGCAAAGAGAGTTAAGGCTGGAGGGCAAAGGTGAGAAGTGGAAAGGCCTTTATTGCTTCATAAAACTTTAACTCAGGACAGGGGTTTGGCCCAAGGAGCAACACAGTACAATTACGTTCAGGAGACTGATAGAAAATAACGGCATGAATACAATTCTATCTTAAAGAAGTCCTGAATTAGGATTGCAACATGAACACAGGGGAGGCATGTTATAAATAACCAAGAAAACAGAAGAAACAGAAAAGGGGTAAAGAACAGATATCTCCATTGCTTACAGTCTGGTACTTTTTCTGAAACCAAGTCTCCTCTGAGGGGCCACATGATACACATTCTTGTCTTCTTCCAATGAAGAGGGGTCTTGATTTTTAGCTATACACAAGACCCATCAGAATATATTAATAGAGCACATTCTCCAGCCCTCATGGCCCCTAGGTGTGGCCATATAACTAAGCTTTGGCCAATCGGAAGGAAGTGTAAGTGATGGAGCAAGCTCCAGATCCTGCCCTTAAAAATAAGGATCCTGCCGTCTGTTTCCATTTCCTTCCATGGAATGGGATGTGGCAGAGGGCCATCACGGGGTGTGAAGACAAGAGCTACACCCCAGGAATGTCAGAGTAACTGAAAGAGGAACCTTGGACCCCTATTTTTCTCAGAATGAAGCCACCATACTAGCTCAGAGGTTTGAGGCTGAGAAAACTCATTTTATTTCAGTCACTGGGATTTTATATCTCTGTTTTGTATTGCTGAATCTATGGCCTAAATTTTCTATCTTATGGCCATGAAACCTTTCAAAAGCTTTTAACTTAACATAAAAATAACAAACATTTTGAAAACAAGGAAATGTTATATGCCAGGAATTATCTCAGAGATACCACTATCTTATTTTGAAAACAATGTTGAAAAGTATTAGTATTAGTTGGTAAGCCTCAAAGTCCTCATCATCCCCCAAGTACCAGCTTTTAAGCAATCAGGGGGTATCAAAGCTTCAGATAAGGAGGAAGTTGCTTTTTTTTAACAAAGAGTAAAGACTCTGGAGTTCTTGGAGGCTAACTCAAGAGAGATAGGATGGGAACAAAGATACAAGAGATAAAAGAATAAGAAAGACCACATTGTGCAATGCAATGACCTCTCTATGATTTCTCAGAAAGTGTGATAAATCCAAGAATGTCTGATATGAGTGCCCTTTTGCAGGTAAACCTATTCAGAGACTGAGTGTCAAGTCTAGACTAATGCAAAGTGAAGTAGACGGAAGCTTTAGGGGGGGAAAGGCAGGAAGCAGAGAAAAATATGAGTGTATAAAGCCCTAGGTATTTACAGAAACCTGGGGAAGAGGGTTATGTATTCCACAGTCTATGGATAAAAGCAACACCATCTGCATTTCTCAGAATTGGTCTTCCCAGCAGACTTCTGGGTAAGTCTTCAAGAGTAAGTTCCTGTTATTATCACTGATCAAAATAAGAAAAGTAGGTTGAGGTTTGGTTCTGAAGTAACACGATGTAAAATCCAAACAGAAATGTCTCAGACACAAATGAAACTGAAGAACTGGCTCTTGAGTGAATGGGTCTATAAAGCAGGTTTTTAAGCACTGGCACTGTCCACACTTGGGCTAAGTAATTCTTTGTGGTTGGGGGTGCTCTGTGTCTTGTATTATGTTCAGCAGCATCTCTGGTCACTACCCACTACCACTAGCCACGCATGCACACACACACGCTGCCATACGACAATCAAAAATGCCTCCAAGTGTAGCAAAATGTCCCCCAGGAGGCAAAATCACACTCAGATGAAAATCACTGCCATATAGATTGATGGGTCACCAATATAGAGATCATTTTTAAAAGTGGGACTAACTTTGGTTCATTGGAGGAAAGGACAGACACTTAACCTTGGAGAAGTCTCAAGAATAACCAGCCCCCCAAATGGGTTCTATATTACTTGGAGACCACACCAGGAGATTTGTAGTTTAACATTCTTCCATCTGGGGATTCCCGGGTGGCGCCAGTGGTAAAGAAACTGCCTGCCAATCAATGCAGGAGACATGAGACATCGGTTTGATCCCTGGGTGGGGGAGATTCCCCGGAGGAGGGCATGCAGCCCATTCCAGTATTCTTGCCTGGAAAAGCCCATAGACAGAGAAGCTTAGTGGGCTATAGTCCCCACGGTCACAGGGAGTCGGACATGACTAAAACAACTTGGCGCGCACACACACACTCTTCCATGTGAAGAAGGAAGAAATGTGAGAAAGAGAGCAGCGATAGGACATCGGTGCTTAACAGAGGGACACAGAACAGGCTTGAATTCCACCTGCATCGGTTCCTTGTCCAGCCAGCTCTGCCTTTTGGCATCTCTTGTTTGTCTTTCTAGAACCCATCCCCCAAACCTATATAAGGTCTTCCTGCCATGTACTTGAATACATTTTCCCTTTAATAGAGAAATTACTTCATTCTATGGCACCTGCTTATGTAATTATCTCCCATCTAGATCCATGAGAGGAGAAAGCATACCTGCCTTACTTACCCCTGTATGCCTAACACCTAGCATATGCCTAGGACTTCGTAAGTGTTCAAAAATCAATTTTGAATGAACAACTGTAAAAATCAACAACTGTACAAAATAAACTGATCAAATAAGATAGACTTTACCACCTTCACCTTATAGGCAAGAAAACTAAAACTCATAAAGATTAAGTGACTTTTATCTAGGGTAAGGAAAATTACTAGTCAATAGCAAAATATGATGGAAACCCAAGCTTGTCTGATTCTAAATTCCATGTCCTTTCCTTGCCACATCACATATGCCCTAGTTGTGTAGTGGCATTCTGAGCATCTCCATGGCTTCTGTATTGCATAATTCCAGGAGATACAATTCTCATAGAATACAACATGGGTGGTGTCCCTGCGGAAGTGTAATTCTGAAAACCCTGGGGCTCTTGCTTTTAAAACCTCCAATACAGGTGCTATCTCTGTTCCTGAGAATCTAGGTCATATCAAGTTCTGCTCTGCCATCCAAATATGATTCACATTCCAATTAAAATTCTGTATCTACACAGCTGAGTCCTTTCAGCATTTTCTCTTCCCTGAAACTTCCTCCTAGTGGAAAATTGGGTTGAGAAGTAGCAAACAGAAAGTACAAGCAGTCTCTGATTAACTATTTTCCCAAAAGTTATTTAAATAAGTTGTTGGAATTTAGCATATTTTTTTCTCTTTGAAAAAAAAAATGTTATGAAGAGTAGACGGGTTTCCAGGTTAGGCCACTGAAGAAAATCTAACAAAATAAGCAATAAATTTCAATACAAGTAGCCTTTATCCAGTTTCCTGGAAGTTGGAATAAAGGTACTTTGTTGTTGTTCAGTTGCTAAGTTGTGTCCAGCTCTTTGCGACCCCAGGCACTGCAGCATGCAAGGCTACTCTGTCCTTCACTATCTCCTGGAGTTTGCTCAAATTCATGTTAATTGAGGTGGGGACGCTGTCCAACCATCTCATCCTCTGCTTCCTCTTTCTCTTTTTGCCCTCAATCTTTCCCAGCATCAGGGTCTTTTACAATGAGTCAGCTCTTCGCATCAGGTGACCAAAGTATTGGAGCTTCAGTATCAGTCCTTCGAATGTACATTCAGAGTTGGTTTCCTTTAGGATTGATGGCTTGATCTCCTTGCAGTCCAAGAGACTCTCAGGAATCTTCCCCAGCACCACAATTCAAAACCATTAATTCTCCAGTGCTCAGCCTTCTTTACGGTCCAACTCTCACATCCGTAGCATTTCCCATGACTATGGGAAAAACCGTAAGAGGCAGTGACCAAAACCACCCAAAGAAAAAGAAATGCAAGAAGGCAAAGTGGTTGTCTGAAGAGGCTTTACAAATAGCTGAGAAAAGAAGAGAAATGAAAGGTGAGGGGGAAAAGGGAAAGATATATCCAACTGAATGCAGAGTTACAGAAAATAGCAAAGAGAAACAAGAAAGCCTTCTTAAATGAACAATGCAGGGAAATACAGGAAAACAATAGAATGAGAAAGAATAGAGATCTCTTCAAGAAAATAGGAGCGATCAAGGGAACATTTCATGCAAGAATGGGCATGATAAAGTACAGAAAGAGTATGGACCTAACAGAAGCAAAAGAGATTCAGAAGAGGTGACAAAGATACACAGAACAACTATACAAAAAAGATCTTAATGACCTGGGTAATCTCAATGGTGTGGTCACTCACCTAGAGCCAAAGATCCTGGAGTGTGAAGGCAAGAGGGTCTTAGGAAGCACTTCTACTAACAAAGCTAGTGAAGGTGATGGAATTCCAGCTGAGCCACTTAAAATCCTAAAGGATGATGCTTTTAAAGTGCTCTACTTAATGTGCCAGTAAATTTGGAAAATTCACCAATGGCCAAACAAGACTGGTAAAGGTCAGTTTTCATTCCAATCTCAAAGAATGGTAATGACAGTGAATGTTCAAACTACTGTATAACTGTTCTCATTTCACATGCTGTAAGATTATGCTCAAAATCCTTCAAGCTAGTCTTCAGCAGTACATGAACTGAGAACTGCCAGATGTACAAGCTGATTTAGAAAAGGCAGAGGTACCAGAAATCAAATTGGCCACATTTGTTGGATTATAGAGAAAACAAAACTGTTTCAGGAAAACATCTACTTCTGCTTCATTGACTATGCTAAAGCCTTTGACTGTGTGGAGCACAACAAACTGTGGAAAATTCTTAAACAGGAATACCAGACCATCTTACCTGTCTCCTGAGAGGCCTATAGGCAGGTCAAGAACCAACAGTTAGAACTGGATATGGAACAATGAATGAACTGGTTCAAAACTGAGAAAGGAATGCAATAAGACAGTATATTGTCATCCTGCTTATTTAACTTCTAGGCAGAGTACATCATGCAAAATGCGGGGATGAATGACACTCCAGCTGGAATCAAGATTGCCAGGAGAAATATCTACAACCTTAGATATGCAGATAATACCACTTTAATGGCAGAAAATAAAGAGGAACTAAACAGTCTCTTCATGAAGGTGAAAGAGGAGAGTGAAAAAGTTGGTTAAAATTTAACACTCAAAAAGCTAAGATCATGGCATCTGGTCCCATCACTTCACGGCAAATAGAAGGTGGAAAATTTGAAGCAAAGACAGACTTTATTTTCTTGGGCTCTGCAATCACCGTGAATGGTGACTACAGCCATGAAATTCAAAGACTCTTACTCCTTGGAAGAAAAGTTATGACCAACCTAGACAGCATGTTTTATTTAAAAGGCTGACCTTCCTAAGACACTACTACCAATAGTTCAGCTCATTATGTCTTATTAACATAAGAGGTTTTGCTAATCAGCATGATGAATTATAAAAATAGGCTTTAATTGGTGAAAATAGTGATGGTTATTTCGCTTGTGTGCATGTGTGTGTGCTAAGTCGCTTCAGTGGTGTCCAACTCGTTGCAACTCTATGGACTGTAGCCCGCCGGCTCTCCTGTCCATGGGATTTTCCTGGCATGAATACTGGAGTGGGTTGCCATTCCCTTCCCCAGGGTATCTTTCCAACCCAAGGATCCATCAAAACCGTGCCTCTTGGTCTCTTACATCTCCCTCACCGGCCGAGGGGTTCTTTACCGCTAGTGCCACCTAGCAAGCCCTTTAGTTTGCTTGTGTGTGTGTGTGTTCTTAGTCGCTCAAAGGTGTCGGACTCATGGCGACCACACAGACTGTAGCCTGCCAGGTTCCTCTGTCTATGGGGATTCTCTAGGCAAAAACTTTGGAGTGGGCTGCCATGCCCTCCTCCAGGGATCTTCCCAACCCTGGGATGGAACCCAGGTCTCCCGCATCGCAGGCGGATTCTTTACCATCTGAGCCACCAGGGAAGCCCTTAATAGATATTAAAACAAGTTTCTATAGAGGAAACTTGGTGCTCAAAGCCTCTGGATTGTTTATAATATTATAAACAATATTATAAATATTATTTCCCTCACTTGTATGAAAAGAGGTAAAAGAATTGAATAAGATCTGTGCCCTTAAGGATAGTGAGGTTTGCTCCCTAAACAATCCTATGTTGAGCCATTAGTCTGAAAAATTCTGATTCTCTAATGCTGACTTTAATCTTGCTTCTAAAATACTGCTGGTGCAGTTACATCATTCAAAAGAACAGATGCTGGATCCCGATTGAGCTTACAGAATAGATGCTATGAACTGGTATGCCTCCCTTGCTAAATATATATTTATTTAATAGTGTGCATGTGGAAGTTTCAGACAGAATTTGGTCTACTTTTTTGCTTTCCTTATCATATGATAGCAAAATTTTTTAAGCATAGTTTATCTCAACCCCTGCTAACCATTTATGTCTACTATTCATAGCCAAATTGGCTCACATATGTAACAATATAGAGAGTTTATGAATATTTCAAGTTAGTCCCCATACCCCAGCTTCATAACACAAAGGGAAGCACAAAGGGTTCAGAAAATGTATTATATTCACTCTAGTAGGCTGGAGAGTCATATGATAATTTGTAAGTCAGAGATCGGGGCTTCCCTGGTGGCTCAGTAATAAAGAATCCTCCTGCCAATACAGGAGACAGAAGTTCGATTCCTGAGTCAGGAAGATCTCTCGGAGAAGGAAATGGCAACCCACTCCAGTATTCTTGCCTGGAAAATCCCATGGACAGAGGAGCCTGGTGGGCTACAGTCCACGGGGTCGCAAAAGTGTTAGACGTAACTTAGTGACTAACCAACAATAAAGCCGAGGATCGTCTATAGAGACACAGGTCACTGAGAAGCTTGTGAAAGGCAGAGGGTAGTGAGGGTTGGCTAAAGCTGATGATAGAGGCAGAAGGGAGACAGCAGTGGTTGAAAAAAGCTTGCTGAAAGATCATTTCTGTATGAGGTAGGGATAGGGGATACTGCAAAACTGAAAGCTAAGGATACCAAGAAGGGTGCCTATTCAATATTACATTCCAGTCATGCACACAGCACTTGTTGCATCAGCCATCCCTGTGACAGAGATGTAGGCGCTGACTGCTCTGACAAAGAAGAGTAATACCAATGTGTTGTCTTGGTGTGTTTGCCTTCTAAACAACAAAGGATAGGTACACATGCGCATGAGTGCATACATGTGCACATACTATTGATGGTGACATTGGCAGACCATGTGCATGAGTTTGAGGCAAGTATATGTGGAAGCTTGGAGATCCCTTGCTGTTGAAAATTTACAGCAAAACAAAAGAGCTCAGCGCAGCTCTAAGCTAATGAATTATTTAATTCTCCAGTCCTTGCTCCTGACCTCCATCATGGAAAGAATTTCAAGTCCTGAGATATTAAGGAAAATAGAGCAGCTTGTGCTGCTATTTCTGTTTTACCTCCACAATATTTCAAATACTCTCCATGGCAGCCTAGAATCAGAATCTCTTGGGAAAGGCGGGGAATGTGTACTAGTAAAAAATCCCACATATGATTCAATCCAACAAAGTTAAGAACCAGTGGCTTCTGTGTATGCCTGAAGATTTGCCTTTGACCCTCTTCTGAAAGACTTAGGACAAAAGTCAATCAACCCTCTCTCTCTTATGTCCTTCGCCCCACAGAGTAAAAATAAAGTCATGTATGTATGGGTTGCAGAGTTTACAGGTGCAATTAGGGGCCTTTGCACACTTTCACTTGCTCCAGAGCAGCCATCACTGAGTGCTTATTAATGGACAGGTGAGAATATGAAAGTTGAGAGAGAGATAGGAGGAAGTAGGTGAATGAAGTTTGGCAACAAAGAGAAAACATAATATGCAGAAAAGTTGTAAGGATTTCTGCTTCCATAAAACTGGGAGTTAAATTCACTTCTCATGGGCACTCTGTTCCTTTGACTGGCTGGGAGAATGACCCAAAGGGGCCCAATATATACATGAGTTTTAACAGAAATGTAACTTCACAGTATATGGATGAAGTTTGGAAAATACTGTTTATTCTTAAATGGCTTGGTTTTTCAGAGCACATTTTGAGCACTGGCTTCAAACACAAATATTTAAGATCAACTATTGAGACAAATGGGGGCTTCACTGATAGCTCAGTCGGTAAAGAATCTGCCTGCAATGCAGGACATGCTGGTTCAATTCCTGGGTCAGGAAGATCCACTGGAGAAGGGACAGGCTACCCACTACAGTATAGTTGGGCTGCCTAGTGGCTCAGCTGGTAAAAAATCCACCTTCAGTGCAGGAGACCTGGGTTTGATCCATGGGTTGGGAAGATCCGCTGGAGAAGGAAAAGGCTACCCACTCCAGTATTCTGGCCTGAAGAATTCCATGGACTCTACAGTCCATGGGCTCACAGAGTCGGACATGACTGAGCAAATTTCCCTTTTCATTTAGACAAATATTTGAGATCAACTATTTAGACAAGCGTTTAGACTATTTAGTCCACAGGACTGGAAAAGTTCAGTCTTCATTCCATCCCAAAAAAGAGCAATGCCAAGAAATATTCAAACTACCACACAATCACACTCATTTCACATGCTAGCAAGGTAATGCTCAAAATTCTTTGAGCTAGGCTTCAACAGTACATGAACTGAGAACTTCCAGATGTACAAGCTGGATTGAGAAAACACAAAGAAACCAGAGATCAAATAGCCAACATCCAATGGATCATAGAAAAAGCAAGGAAATTCCAGAAAAACATCTACTTCTGTTTTATTGACTACACTAAAGCCTTTGATTGTGTGAATCACTGCAAACTGTGGAAAATTCTTAAAGAGATGAGAATGCCAGACCACCTTACCTGCCTCCTAAGAAATTTGTATGCAGATCAAGAAGCAACAGTTAGAACTGGACATGGAAAAAGAGATCGGTTCCAAACTGGGAAAGGAGTATGTCAAGCCTGTATATTGTTACCCTGCTTATTTAACTTATATGCAGAGTACATCATGGGCTTCCCTGGTAGCTCAGGTGGTAAAGAATCCACCTGCAATGCAGGAGACCCTGGTTTGATTCCTGGGCCAGGAAGATTCCCTGGAGAAGGGATAGGATACCCACTCCAGTATTCTTGGGTTTCCCTGGTAGTTCAGACAGTAAAGAATCTGCCTGCAGTGCAGGAGACCTGGGTTCAATCCCTGAGTTGGGAAGATCCCCTCGAGGAGGGCATGGCAACCCACTCCAGTACTCTTGCTTGGAGAATCCCATGGACAGAGGAGCCTGGTAGGCTCCAGTCCAAGGGCTTGCAAAGAGTCAGACACGACTGAGTGGCTAAGCACAGCACAGCACAGAGTGCATCATGTGAAACGCTGGGCTGGATGAAGCCCAGGCTGAAATCAAGTTCACGAGGAGAAATGTCACTGACCTCAGATATGCAGATGGCACCACCCTTATGGCCGAAAGTGAAGAGGGACTCTCAGTGAGGAGACTCTCAATGAAGGTAAAAGAGGAGAATGAAAAAGCTGACTTAAAACTCAACATTCACAAAACTAAGATCATGGCATCCAGTCCCATCACTTCATGGAAAATAGATGCAGAAAAAATGGAAACAGTGACAAGCTTTATTTTCTTGGGCTCCAAAATCACTGCAGATGGTGACTGCAGCCAAAAATAAAAGACACCTGCTCCTTGGAAGAAAAGCTATGACAAATCTAGACAGCATATTAAAAAGCAGAGACATTACTTTGCCAACAAAGGTCCATATAGTCAAATCTATGATTTTTTCCAGTAGTCATTTACAGATGTGAGAGTTGGACCATAAAGAAGGCTGAGCACTAAAGAACTGATGCTTTTGAACTGTGGAGCTAGAGAAGACTCTTGAGAGTCCCTTGGTCAGCAAGGAGATCAAACCAGTCAATCCTAAAGGAAATCAACCCTGAATATTCATTAGAAGGACTAATGCTGAAGGTCCAATACTTTGACCACCTAATGCAAAACGCTGGCACTGGAAAAGACTCTGATACTGGGAAGGATTGAGGACAAGGAGAATGCCCTCAGGGGTGACAGAGGGAGGGATGGACTCAATGGACATGACTTTGAGCAAACTCCAGGAGATAGTGAAGGACACGTGCCGGGGTCCAGCCTTGGCAGGATTCAGGGGTACCCTCAGGATGAACGGCGTTGGCGAGAGAGAGAGAGAGAGAGAGAGAGAGAGAGTGACCAGATGGGGGGTGCAGCAGAGTCTGGCAGAGTCTGGCAATGCTTTATGTTTTATCGTGACTTTTATACCCTAAATTAGTACATTTCTAAGGGGAAGATAGTTTAACATTACATCAACTTGTTTTTCACGAAGCCAGGGTGTTTTCTGCATACTTCTTTGTTTATGAGGGTCTTGTACATTATCTTCTGGCCTCGGGGCCTATTGACATTTTATGACCTAGGTGAATGCAAAGCTGTTTTCCGTAATCTATTTCTTAATGAACACAAAGGTCAGTCCTTTTGCAGAAGTTATCAGTTAAATTTATCTAAAAGGTTTACCACACAAAGACTCTGCAGCTCCAGTGAGGCAGCCCCTGTTTAGCATTCCTGGTTAAAATGAACAATTCTAAACTCTTATTTTTCTAAATCTTTAACTATAACCACTTTTAGAATAATATTTTTATGTTCTCTAATAGGGCTTCCTCACCCCCTGAAGGGCTCTGTGCCTATTAGGGCCTTTCGTGTGATCAGGTTCTTTATGCTGTTTATGATTAAGTTGTTGTGAGCAGTTATGTACATTAGTACGCATTTGCCAAGCAGGCTAGAATGCCAGCAAAGGGGTCTAAATTGAAACACTCCTTTCATCCTGGATAATCTTATAGGATACTGCCATCCGGGGGACATATTGATTAAAGTTCTAAGTTGATTCTGTTTGGAGAGAGATTGGGGAAGGCCTTCTACCCATGTCATAGAAATTAGGGAGTAGTCTAATATACCAGGCATCAGAAAGACAGAGATCATCTTAAGGTGAGCACCTGGGCAGCTTTTCGAAATCCCTGAGGTCCTGATCTGCCTTGCTTGTCAGGTCTTCTCCTCATGAGCTTGTCATGGGTGGGATCTCATGTGCTGGCTCCCGGCAGACACGAAAGCCTGGTGTGATACAGTCCATGGGGTTGCAGAGAGTCAGGCAGGACTGAGTGGCTGAACAACAACAACATTTAGACAAATGAAATTTGTCTTCAAAATGTAAAATTGACTTTATTTTTTATAAGATCATCTTCAGTAACACATCTAAAATTTTTACCGCCAATGAAATGCAGAAGGCTACTTTTATGTAAGAGGAAAAGGCAGGAGCATAGAGATTTTGCATGTTGACTCATTTTTACTAACTAGTCACACCACATTATCCAGGCTTTTACCGATGAGGAGTAATTCATGAGACAGAGACCCACTGATAATTGATAGGAACTTCAAACATGATGGCAGATAATATGTGCACTTCAAATTCGTCCTGAGTGCAGACAGACGATGAAATATATCCTAGGTAGAAGTTTAGCTGGGGCCACAAAGGGAAGAAGAACAAGGAAGAGAGGAGGGAGGAGAAAGAGATGATCTGGCCTCTTGGTATTTCTACAATCCTAAGTAAACTGTGGAGGATTAAGCTGAAAAGGAACAAGGAAATCAATCTGGAGTCTTGCAGAGCATGTTCAGAGGCTTGAACATCAATGGTGGTGGTAGTGGTTTAGTCACTAAGTTATGTATTGACTCTTGTGATTCCCTGGACTGTAGCCCGCCAGGTTCCTCTGTCCTTGGTATTATCCTGGCAAGAATACTGGAGTGGGTTGTCATTTCCTTCTTCAGAAGATCTTCCTGACCCAAGGATCGAGCCCAGGTCTCCTACATTGCAGGCAGATTCTTTACCACTCAGTCACCAGGAGAGCCCTTGGACATTAATAGGCAGAAGGAAATTACAGGAAAGGTTTTAAGTAGGGAAATAGATAGGGTTTATGTTTTTGGCTGATTGTGTGGGTTGCATCTGCTCTTAACTCATGAGAAAAACATTTGGGTCATAAGAATTATAATATAGTCTATTTACTACTTAATGGACTACATAATTATATGTGTGTGCACACATGCACACACATATATATATGCAAAATTTAATATGTTATATAGAACTTTGTAGTTTGTTAACACTGAGTAACCCAAGGAGTCTGTGATGTACATAGGCATTAGTATCTCTGTTAAACAGATCAGAAAACTAAGCCTTAAGAGATCAATGACTTGTCCAAGATTATATAAACAAAGAGGGCTGAAGTCAGGTCTATAAACCACTTCACTCCTGGTCTTGTATTTTTGTGTGACTCTATATTTTCAGTAGTGAAGTCTTCTAATACACTATTGAATCCTTTAAAATTTGTAGAATCAGGAAGGGGTGGGAAATCACCTTGTTTTATCTCAGAAAAGAAATTGATGAGAACCACATTGAGTTTCTCTGGCTACAGAAGGAGAGTAAGCAGGGACCTCTATGCCTGCATGGTTTTGCACATGCTGTTCTTCTGTCTGGAATACTTTCCTTCCTCAAATATTTCCCTGTCCTCCTCCTGGCCCCACACATTGCACAATTATCCCTTCTTCCAGGAAACCTTTCCAGATCTCTAATACTGGGAACCTGCTCTTCCTCTGCATTCTAGTAATATTCAAGGGTCATGTTTATCATAGCATTTACACTGTACTGGAATTAGACTGTGAACTCCAAGGTAGGACATGTACCTCTTTTACTCTTATAACCCTAATTCCTGGAGAAAGGTTCAGAACATTTTAAGTACTCAAAAAGTGCTGGTTGGAATTTGTTGAATAAATTTTCTGAGGAAGCTGCCTGCGACCTACCAAGGTTAGAAATGAAATCTATTGCTCTTGAGAAAAATCCCTGCACCTTGCATTAATCCTGTCTCTTATAAGCTCTAATCTCCTGGGCATGATTTATCACCAGAGCAACCTTCTGAAAGTGCTCTCTTCTTATCTCACAGAGCCATCATAAAAGCTAGTTTACTTTAAGCAAATGACATTTATTTTCTCCTTCTATTTTTTCCCTTGCTATTTTTTCCTTCTATTTACTTATCTGTGGGCAACAAGAAAAGAAAAACGTCTGATCTCTATTTAGATATTTGGTATATAGCATGCTTAGATAATGACAGCTAAAAATTGCTAGGTAGGCACAATCTGACCATCTAAAACCTGTGTTTTCTATTTTGGATTCCATTAGGCAGAGAAAAGAAGGAAAAACACACACATACCACAAATGGGTAAATTTAAAGGTTCACATTTTTATTATTTCCAAGGCAATGGTGGAGATCACGATCAACATCAATCACTGAAATAAAAGCACCCTATACCAAGAAAACTGGAATCGTCAGCAATCTTCAAAATTCAACACAATCAGCTTTAGCTGAGTTGACCACTAACAGGGTATGTGAGTGTAGGTCAGGTGTATGCCTTTCCATGCCTCAGTTTTGTCTCCTGTAAAAGGAAGAATTGGGGTTGGATAAGACCTTGAAAGATCTGATTTTGCTCATTCTTCCCAGAAGACATCCCAATATGTCTGTACACTTTGCTCTTCTGCTGAGCCATTTGGTGAAATGTCATGTTGGGTGACCAGGCTCCAGTCTCATCTTTCTCGACCAGAGACACCTACTCCTTAACTGGAAATGCTCTGACACTGTTTACAGTATAAATGTGCTTCCAGCAATCTTTGCCTTTTCTTTACAAAGCAGAACACTAATATTTCACAGATAATAATTTATTGTGCATCCACCACTTCCTAATCACGGGTGAGAACAGTTTAAGAAACACCTTTCCAAAGCTGCAAATCAAATTGATTACCGATTTTTTAAAAAGAAAATAGTCCTTGAAATAATATCTTAGTGTGATTCAAATGTTTGATTTTTCTAAATGAGTTTGCTTTGTGCATTTTATGTTTACACAATTATGGAGAGACACATGAAATGCAGTCTAGCACTGCCTTCACGGAGTCCTCTAAAATTTCTTAGGTCTTCCACTTACTCATCTACAGCTGAATAGCTATAAAGCAGCTGAAATACCTTCCTTCATGTCCACATCTTATTACTCAAAAGTGTTCCTTGACCTCTCAGTTCTCATTCCACAGTCTGGTCTTAATTTACTTTCTAGATAGATCTTCCACTAATGCCCTCTCTTTCCAGTAAGTTGAGCTACCTTCCTATGTTCCCCACTTTCCTTGCATACTCATCTTTGCTCACATACCACTCCTTCTAAGTGCTGTTTTGTTCTGCAGACATTTAAATGGCATAATACATGTGACCACTCTTAGCTCTGTGCCTGGGATAATATGACAGGCCCTCAATAAATGGTAAGCCTTAATTTACTCATTCATTCTTCTGTGGTTATCTTATACTGTGGGCCAACCTAGGCTCTGGGTGCACTAGGTAAATAAGAACAGAGTAGGTCACATAATTTGTGTAGGCCCCGTAGGCCCAGGATAAAAAGAAAATTCAGGCTCTTAATTTTAAAATTATTAGAAATTTTATGACACTGACAGTGGAACATTACAAGAACAGGGCTCTTCTAATTATGGAGCCATGTGTGACTGCACAGACTCTGTACCCACAAGGCTAGCTTTGAATAAGACACAGGCTCTGACCCCATGGCTTCGGAGGTGGCGCCAGTGTTAAAGAACCTGCCTGCCAGTGCAGGGGATGTGAGAGACAATCCCTGGGTGGGGAAGATCCCCTGGAGGAGGGCATGGCAACCCACTCCAGTATTCTTGCTGGAGAATCCCATGGACAGAGGAGCCTGGTGGGCTACAGTCATAAGGTTGCACAGAATCGGACATGACTTAAGTGACTTAGCACACATGCACTGACCCCAGGAAGCCCATTATGAGGGTGGATTTGGTCAGGTAAGTAAGAAAAAAATTGCTATATAAGACAATATGTGCCATGAAATATGTAAGCCCAGTGTCCAGAGGGAACATGGCAATGAAGTACCTCTGGTAGCTCAACTGGTGAAGAATCCTCCTGCAATGAAAGGGACCCTGGTTTCATTCCTGGGTCAGGAAGACTCCTTGGAGAAGGGACAGGCTACCCACTCCAGTATTCTTGGCTTCCCTGGTGGCTCAGCTGGTAAAGAATCCACCTGCAATGTGGGAGACCGGAGTTTGATCCCAGGGTTGGGAAGATCCCCTGGAGGAGACCATGGCAACCCACTCCAGTATACATGCCTGGAGAATCCCCATGGACAGAGGAGCCTGGCGGGCTACACTCCATGGGGTTACAAAGAGTCAGACAAGACTGAGAGACCAGGCCCAGCACACAGCCCCACTAGAAGAGGGATGGAGAGTGTGAGTGAGTCCAGAAAATGTTAAGGAAAAAGGTAGTGCCTAAACTCAGTTTTGTAGTTTAAATCAAAGTTGGGAGGGCAAGAAAGAGAGACTAGTAACACAGGGCTAGCTCTGGAAATGACATGACTGAATGCAAAGAACAAAAACTCAAAGAAACCTGTCCAAATTATGTTCCTCTTTTTTTTCACCAGGTCATGCAGCATGTGGGATCTTAGTTTCCTCACTAGGAATTGAACAGGCACCCCCTGCATTAGAAATATGGAGGCTTAACCACTGAACCTCCAAGGAAATCCCAAATCCTACTCATCTTTTAAAGCAATGGCTTTTAAACATTTTGGGACCATGAATTACTATAAGAAATGCAGGTTTTGACCTAGTATACACACTGCAGCAAAAATTTCAGAAATCAGTGCTTACTCTTAGCAGGTGCTGTTTCTTTTCTCTTTCATATTTTTAATAAATTTGCAACCACAATCTGAACTATCTCACATGTCACCTTAATGGCAAACTTCCTTAATGCATTCAGCCATAAGCCATCTGAACTATGGGCCCTTTGTTTGGGCACTTTGCTTTCTAGTGACCATGATGTGCCATGCATCCCCTGTTCAACTATAACTTGAAGGCAACTTCAAAGGCTCTGCATGTGGGAGGGCCAATAAATATTTATTAAGCTTCAGTGCAAGCAGTCCATTCTCTTCCCCAGTCCTGACGTTGGACATCCTTCTTAGTACCAGCAATTCTTTGTCTTACTCTCATTCCCTACTATTTAACTAAATTTTCTTGCTCACGAATTAAAGATGAGTCCTTAGACTCAAGGTAAAAAGTCCTCATCCTTGGTCCACTGGTCAATGCCATCAAATCAGTCTGATTCTGCATTCTTCTCTCATTGTTTTTCTGTGAATCTAATACCAAATTCTGGTTAGAGTCCCAAGATTTCACTGTGCCAGAGCAGTCTCTCTACATATAAAACACGTTTTCTTAAATTGAAGAATAATCCCTCTTGAGTTGGAAGGTTTTTAAATATTCCATGGAATTTAACCCTACGTTTTTTTGTAATCAAGTTCCAGAAATTTTGTATATATATTTTATCATAAAACCCTGAAATCAATCTGTGAATCAAGTATCATTACTATTTAAGTTTTTTTTTATTTTATAAATTCACACAGACTTAGAGTGTCTGATCCAAAGAACATGCTCTTTCTATGATGCTAATCAAATTAAAATAGTGACAAGTTTTGTTGATTGATTCGCACTTGGCCAACAAAACAGATGAAACCAGCAGTCCACAATGTGTCACTATGCATGAGTAGAAATTGTTTTTCAGAAGATTTGAAGCAAACCCCAGCTCTTATTCTCTGGATTCGTGTGAGAATCCTGCCTCCATCCCTAGCTTAGTATGGATGGCCTTGTTCCACTCTTTTGTCACAGGCCTTAGATATTTCCAAGCTTACGTTGGATAGGCCATGTCAGATCTAAAGGTTAGCCATCCTATTTCTGTCATTCCACTTTTTTGCTTTGTGGAATTAATCTGTTTAATTTCCCCTTTGGTGACAGGAGCAAGAAAGAACTCCCCTGCTTTCCCAGGAATTATGTGTAGGATTTAATGTAAGTTAAAATTAAGGCTGGGCTTCCCTGGTGACGCAGATGTTAAAGAGTTCACCTGTAATGCAGGAGACTCGGGATGGATCCCTGGGTCAGGAAGATCCCCTGGAGAAGGGAATGGCTACCCACTCCAGTATTTTTGCCTGGAGAATTCCATGGACAGAGGAGCCTGACAGGCTAGAGGCCATGGGGTCACATAGAGTTGGACACAACTGAGCGATGAACACTTTCACTTTCAAAATTAAGCCTAAATGTTTTCAGAGATTTTCCCTTGGCATACTGATTTACATCGACTTCTAGAGGAAGAAGTGTCACTTTACATCACAGAACTGAAGTCTGCACACTGCCTGAATCTGAAGCTGCAGAGATACATTCTCATCTCTGCCACATTGAGATACTTGAAACGAAAGTATACCATAGTATAAATCCCAGAATAAGAAAAAATTATGGGCTTGAGATAATGTGAAGCTCATTTCCAATCTATAACAGGAAAATGTGTGGCAGGAGGCAGTGTGGTGAAGTGGAAGGAGACGGAATGAGAAGCAGAAGGCTTACATTCACAGGGAACTCTGCTTAATGTTATGTGGCAGCCTGGATGGGAGGGGAGTTTGGGGGAGAATATTGGATACATGTATATGTATGGCCAAAGAGCTCTGCTGTATGCCTGAAACCATCGTTTTAATCAGCTTTACTGAAATAGAAAATAAGAACTTTAAAAAACAAATAAAATTAAAACCAAAAAAGGAGGCTTGCATTCAACAGCTGCAGAGTGAGATCTGATAGGTGAAAGTGCTTTCTGTACTATAGAAGCACCACCACCAGGAAGAACCATGACTTATTTTTGACTCTTGATGCTTCCCAGGTGGCTCAGGGGTAAAGAAACCGCCTGCCAATGCAGGAGGCTCACGAGATTCAGGTTAAATCCCCGGGTCGGGAAGATCCCCTGGAGATGGAAATGGCAATCCTCTCCACTATTCTTGCCTGGGAAATTCCATGGACAGAGGAGCCTGGTGTGCGACAGTCCATAGGGTCACAGAGAGTCAGACACGACTTAGTGACTGAGCACACATACACACCGAAAAGTAACTTGGGAAATCACATGGTTAGCGATCTCATTTTAGGAAGCTGAGATTCCAAGAGGAGAGTTACCCAAAGGGTCAGTTGCCCATGGCCAAGCCAGGGCTGCAGCCTAGACCATCTGGTCAGGTTTGCCATGATGTATGTCACCTCTAGGTGTTACTCATATGTAGCTCATATTTTCTAGGTGACACCTTTTTCTATTAAACTAAGGATCCATGTTAAAGTAAAATTTGCAGTGCATTCAGACCCAGGAGAGATATCAATAACCTCAGATATGCATATGACAACACCCTCATAGCAGAAAGTGAAGAGGAACTAAAGAACCTCTTGATGCAGGTGGAAGAGCAGAGTGAAAAAGCTGGCTTAAAACTCAACATTCAAAAAAGCAAGATCATGGCATCTGGTCCCATCACTTCATGGCAAATAGATGGGAAAATAGTGGAAACAGTGACAGACTTTATTTTCTTTGGCTCCAAAATCACTGAAGATGGTGACTGCCCCATGAATTTAAAAGACGCTTGCTCCTTGGAAGTAAAGCCATGACAAACCTAGACAGTGTAATAAAAAGCAGACATTACTTTGCTGACAAAGGTCTGTCTAGTCAAGGCTATGGTTTTTCCAGTAGCCAGGTATGGATATGAGAGTTGCACCATAAAGAAGGCTGAGCAATGAAGAATTGATACTTTTTTTTCCTTTATTGATACTTTATTAGTTGGAGGCTAATTACATTACAATATTGTAGTGGGTATTGCCATATATTGACATGAATCAGCCATGGATTTACATGTGTTCTCCATTCCGATCCCCCCTCCCACCTCCCTCCCCACCCGATCCCGCTGGGCCTTCCCAATGCACCAGCCCCGAGCACTTGTCTCATGTATCCAACCTGGGCTGGTGATCTGTTTCACCCTTGATAATATACATGTTTCCATGCTGTTCTCTCAAAACATCCACCCTTGCCTTCTCCCACAGGATCCAAAAGTCTGTTCTGTACATCTGTATCTTTTTCTGTTTTGCATATAGGATTATCGTTACCATCTTTCTAAATTCCATATATATGCATTAGTATACTGTATTGGTGTTTATCTTTCTGGCTTACTTCACTCTGTATAATGGGCTCCAGTTTCATCCATTTCATCAGAACTGATTCAAATGAATTCTTTTTAATGGCTGAGTAATATTCCATGGTGTATATGTACCACAGCTTCCTTATCCATTCATCTGCTGATGGGCATCCAGGTTGCTTCCATGACCTGGCTATTATAAACAGTGCTGTGATGAACATAGGGGTGCACAATTTATATGGAAATACAAAAAACCTCAAATAGCCAAAGTAATCTTGAGAAAGAAGAATGGAACTGGAGGAATCAACCTACCTGGCTTCAGACTCTACTACAAAGCCACAGTCATCAAGACAGTATGGTACTGGCACAAAGACAGAAATATAGATCAATGGAACAGAATAGAAAGCCCAGAGATAAATCCATGAACCTATGGACACCTTATCTTCGACAATGGAGGCAAGAATACACAATGGAAAAAAGACAACCTCTTTAACAAGTGGTGCGGGGAAAATTGGTCAACCAGTTGTAAAAGAATGAAACTAGAATACTTTCTAACACCATACACAAAAATAAACTCAAAATGGATTAAAGATCTAAATGTAAGACCAGAAACTACAAATCTCCTCGAGGAGAACATAGGCAAAACACTCTCTGACATAAATCACTCTCTGACATAAATCCTCTATGACCCACCTCCCAGAATATTGGAAACAAAAGCAAAAATAAACAAATGGGACCTAATGAAACTTAAAAGCTTTTGCACAACAAAGGAAACTATAAGTAAAGTGAAAGACAGCCCTCAGAATGGGAGAAAATAATAGCAAACGAAGCAACAGACAAAGGATTAATCTCAAAAATACACAAGCAACTCCTGCAACTCAATTCCAGAAAAATAAATGACCCAATCAAAAATGGGCCAAAGAAATAAACAGACATTTCTCCAAAGAAGACATACAGATGGCTAACAAACACATGAAAAGATGCTCAACATCACTCATTATCAGAGAAAAGCAAAACAAAACCACAATGAGGTACCATTACATGCCAGTCAGGATGTCTGCTATCCAAAAGTCTACAAGCAATAAATGCTGGAGAGGGTGTGGAGAAAAGGGAACCCTCTTACACTGTTGGTGGGAATGCAAACTAGTACAGCCACTATGGAGAACAGTGTGGAGATTTGTTAAAAAACTGGAAATAGAACTGCCATATGACCCAGCAATCCCACTTCTGGGCATACACACCGAGAATTGATGCTTTTGAACTGTGGCGGTGGAAAAGATTCTTGAGAGTCCCTTGGACTGCAAGGAGATCAAACCAGTCAATCCTAAAGGAAATCAATACTCAAAATTCACTGGGAGGACTGATGCTGAAGCTGAATCTTCAAAACTTGCGCAACCTGATGTGAAAAGCCAACTCATTAGAAAAGACCCTGATTCTGGGAAAGACTAAAGGCAGGAGGAGAAGGGGATGACAGAGGACGTGATGGTTAGATGGCATTACTGACCATGAACATGAATGTGAATGACTTCTGGGAAATGGTGAAGGACAGGGAAGCCTGGCATGCTGCAGTCCATGGGGGTGGCAAAGAGTGGGACACGACTGAGCGACTGAACAACAGACCCATAAACATATTTGGAATCTAATTCTGAGAACCTGATTTCAGCAAGTTCACTTATGGGCTTTCAGATGAGTCTCTGCCTATCTCCTCTGAGATGAAGGCTTACATGGACCCATGTCTTTGCTGGGTGTTGTATAATTTCAAAGGTCCTCAAGGGCCTTCTTGCCAGTGCTCCAATAACACCAACAATTCCAGATCTTTTCATTGCAGCCAGTGCCCTGACTCAGCAGATAATACTTTCAGCGTTAGAACCTACAGGAAGACCAAAAGCAGTTTCAGCCACAGTTATTGCTTCCTCCATAGACGAATTCAAACTCAGCCCATAGGATGTATATTGGCAGACCCCACATGGAGCAAAGGCTAACTTCCTAGGCAAGCAACCTGTGCTCACGCTCAGTAGGGCTCTGTGCTTGCCTTAATGCTCTGCTTTTGTCATCCTAATAACCTTGATTATTTTTGATCAAGGGGTTCTCTGCATTTTTATTTTGCACTGAGCTCAACAAATTATGCAGATGTTCCTCATGGAGCTGACACTTTCAGATATTCTGAAAATGCCATGCATAACCTCTGACTTTCCCCATACACTCCTGAAAACAGCTTCAAGTGTGTGGGTTGAGGTGGGGGTAGGGTAATTACACAAAATTCTCACACCCCCTTTCTTCCATGACTTAGGCACACTCAGATAAATGGGCTTCCATAATGGAAAATATGCAGATAGGACATCAAGTATTCATCATCCTGGACTAACTATGAATTATTCACATTGCATTTTCTAAATAATTCATCACATTCAGTATAACTTATGGATTATAATTCAGACAGAGTGCCTGAGTATTTTCTACTGTCTAGTCTTTTACATACATTTTTATTCATCAGAATTTCTCACTAAAGTTCCAAACACCATCAATCTATTCATTCAACAAATATTTGAACCAGGCATTTTCCCAAGTTTCTGGAGATATAGCAATGAACAAAATGGGCAAAAATTATTAACAAACATTGTCAAGGGAGTTTGCTAACTATACAAGAATACAAAATGAAAAAGACACACTTCAAGCCTCAAGGGGGCACACACTCTGATAGGGAGAAGCAGATGAGAATAAAGCAAGATATATGCATCCATATGTACCAGAAGAGAGATGCAAATTATTGATGATATGGAGGGGCTTGAGAGGAAACAGAGAGAGACTGAAAGTGATTAACCCATTTTTTAATGGGTATAAAATTATTCAATCCCTGTGTTCAGGTTTGATACTGAAAATCTACATAACTTATGCAGAAAGGTGCTAATTAAAATAGGAGACTGATCAAAGCTTCCAATATTGAATGTAAAATAAGTGATTTAATCATGAAAACACATCTTACAGAAACCTAAGTTGAAAATGCTTCTGAGCAATTCTGGGAATGGTAACCCTTGTGGTGCTGTTGTGGTTGTTGTTTAGCCATTAAGTTGTGTCTGACTTTTTGCAAGCCCATAGACTTTAGCCCTCCAGGCTTCTCTGTCCATGGCATTTCACAGGCAAGTATACCGGAGTGGGCTGCCATTTCCTTCTTCAGGGGATTTTCCTGACCCAGGCTGAACCTGTATCTCCTGCATTTGTAGGTGGATTCTCTACCACTGAGCCACCAGGAAAGCCCAATAGCCGAGCAGAAAATTTAGGATTAGGCACTCCCTGGCATTACAGCAGTTAAGATTTCACATTTAAAAGGCAGAAGCACTGGTTTGATCCCTGGTCAGGGAACTAAGATCTCACATGTCTTGCTGCATGGCTTAAAACTATATATTTTTTTTAATTTAGGTTTATATTACATTGAGAAAACAACTGATTCACCCACATAAGAAAAAGTGACAGGTTGGAGATTCAACACCAGAAAGCACATGGAGCTGAGATATAATTGGCAAATTACATTTGTTATGAGACTACACAAGATTAGATTAGATCATAAGTCCCTTTGTTCTGAGACCCAATTTCAGACATGTATTTGTTGTGGAGGCAGGGAGGAATTTCTGAAACAATCAACAAATAATTCTCTGGACACCAGCAGTGTGTCCTACAGTTCAACTCTTCAATTCAATCCTAAAGACATCTATCCAGGGATACCATAGATTCTACAAGCTAAGGGTTCAGTCCTACTGAACTGCTCCCCTCACTTCAGACTCTAGTTCAGGTCAGGCCACCCAGACTGTTCCACTTTGGCATGTGGATTATTTCAAGCTGAAGACAATCATGGCCCAACAGACTTAAAAAGAGTTTTTACCACTCTTGTAACTGCCTAAAAAACTTTGAACAGAAGACCTGTACCAGGAAGAGAGTTTATCAACATTTAACACTTTTTTTTCATTTATTTTTATTAGTTGGAGGCTAGTTACTTTACAATATTGTAGTGGATTTTGTCATACATTGACATGAATCAGCCATGGATTTGCATGTATTCCCCATCCCAATCCCCCCTTCCACCTCCCTCTCTACCCGATCCCTCTGGGTCTTCCCAGTGCACCAGGCCCGAGCACTAGTCTCATGCATCCAACCTGGGCTGGTGATCTGTTTCACCATAAATAATATACATCAACATTTAACTTTTTATAACAGAAAAACTTAGCTGCATGGCAGGGCAAACATTATTTGCCAAACATTTGTTCTTATCATCTTCCTATAAACTGTCTTTCTTTCTTCCCTTTGAAGCCCAGAACCCTACTACCTTTTCCATAGCTCAGGATGGCATGTGGGCCTCAAATGCCTGACTCTCTGGGAACCTCATATCTTTAGAATTCCTGTATATGTGAAATTGATTTTTTTTTCTCTCCTGTTAGTCTATTTTATTCCAATGTAGTTATTAATCCCGCTAAAAAACCTAGAAGCAAAGAAGGGGAAAATGTTCCTCCCCTACACTAGTCATAAGTCCAGGCTTTTATGTGCATTTCTGACAGACTCTCTAGGTTTAATTAGTTTAATTTGCTGGAGCAGCTCACAGAAGCCAGAGAAACATTTTACTTACTAGATTATCAGCTTATTATGAAAGGATGTAACTCAGGAACAGCCAAATGGAAGAAATTATAGAGCAAGGTATGGGGAAAGTTTCTATGCCCTCTCTAGGGGCCATCTCAGTGAATTTCCATGTGTTCACCAAACCAGAAGCTCTCAGATCCAGTCCTTTTACGGAGACTTCATTACATAGGCATGACTGATTAAATCATTGGTCATTGGTGACTGATTCAACTTCCAGCCTCTCCCCTCTCTAAAGAGGTTTGGGGCTGGAAGTTGAAGCGGTGGTGGTACTGAAAGTTGCAAACATCTGATCATTGGTTGGTTCGCCAAGCAATCAGCCCCCATTCTTGGCTAGTTTCCCGTCATCATATTAACACAGTCAAAGTCATCTTTACTGTCTTTATCAAAGGAAAAATCAAGGATTTTAGGAGCTCGATGCCTAGAATGGGGTCAGAGATCTTATGATAAATCATAGTGAGGTAAATCAGATGCAGAACTGATCATCCAAATCCACAGAACATCATTCATGTGAATGTCCGTGTAAATGGCAGAAACAACGTGAACAGCATTCCTGGATAAAAGCAACACAGCACTAGTGACCAGAAGTGAATAAATCTGAGACGGCCATGCTTAATTCTGAGCAACAAGACCGTGCAAACTGGGAAATTTTGGAAGATGATTGTATTGCTGATTCTGTTCATGATGCCAATTGTCTTGTTGTTCACACTATCCGAACTGTTTGCTGAACCCAGGGTAGCAAGGCGTGAGATAAGAGGCTGGAAGAAGATTCGAGGAGCTGAAGGAATTGCAGACAAATTTATTCTCTCCTGGCTGGCACGGCAGCCATAACACACTCTTTCTCCTGGCCGATGCTGCAGCCCTAGTGGCAGCCACAACATAACCAAAATACAGTCATAATGGAGCCTTAGCAAAACCCCATAAAACATAACCATGGTGTTGCTCCAATGTAACCCCAGTGCGGTGGCAGCCAGGGCTTTGTGGTGAGCTGCACACAGGAGCCCACGACCAAGCGAGTACCTTGTGACGCACATGCGCAGTTCTACAGATGAGCTCGACTGTCACGTGATCATTATTTACAAACTGGGGGGCAAGAGCAAGAGACCATGGGGTGAGAGAGACTGACGCTGCCATCTTGGCTAATTTGCTCTTGCTCTACAATGGTCTTTCCACAAAATGCAATCTCAAAAACTGCCAGCTATAATTTTTTAGCCCATCCGTGTGTTGGCTGACTGGCTCACTGGTTTCTATTTATTTTACTTTTTTTTTTATTACTTGGGAATGATTATAAAAACAACCTTTGAACTGAGAGTTATCAGAGTCAATTTCCCTTGAACAGGAATTTTAAGCCTACCAACCCCTTTGTGTATAGTAGCCCAGAAATTTGCTATTTACTCCGTTTAAACCCACTCACTCATTTGTGGTATTAAAAGTGCTTTATAAACTGTAAAATTTTATTACCGTTACTATTAATAACATTAACCAGTATCTAATCAAAAGTAGTTTAGAGTGGGGAATTCCCTGGTGACCCAGAGGTTGGGATTCTGTGCTTCCCCTGCAGTGGACAAGGGTTTGATCCCTGGTTGGGGAACTAAGATCCCACATACCTTTAGGCATGGCCAAAAAATAGTTTAGAACATTTTGAGGGCACATTAATAGATGAGAACTGCGCGCGCGCGCGCACACACACACACACACACACGTATACCAGAAAGAAATCAGAAGTTAGAAGCATTTCTCAAAAAGAACAGGAAAAGAGATCCAAGGCTCATTTCCAGAGGGTGAAGTTTATATAAGATGGAGCTGCTACAACAAGATTCTCTGAGGTAACAGTCAGAAATGGCAAAAGAAAGGGGCAACACTGTCAAGGAGGTCACAGTGGGGGTCACAGGAAGATGGCTCATAGTCCAACCTGGGAAAACCTGTTAGAATGCTGCATAGATTCAGAAACAGTATCACATCACAAGTGGCACAGACTTTTCACAGAAATTGGTTTAGTGTGAAAGACGAGCTCCATCTGGCAAACCGGAAAGTGCAGAACCATGGAAGGTGTTTCTTGCAGTCCTGACGGATATCCTGTATGTCCTAAAGCGGAGGAGAAGGCAAGAACACTAAACAGGTGGAAAGGTCATGAAAGGCAGTGATTTGAACAAAAAGAACCTCACCATAAACCCTAAAGTAAGTCTCACTATTTTGAGAAGATTTCAGTAGAAATGCTAGTGTCTTTCTGAACTATGAACTGAGGCAAAGTTTTTGTGTAGATTTACTTTATAATTGTTTGTATACATACATACACAACAGTATCAACCTAGTAAAATGGTACTTGAAGCATGTGCTACTATTTAGAGTTTCTCTTCTTCACTCCTCACACTGAGATATTCTGGTGTGCCCATCCCGACCTAAATGCCTATTAACAATGCTGTTCGGAGGCCATTTACAGGCAGTGCCCTAGAGTCCAACAAGATGAACTAAGAGCTAACAGCTACCGCCCCACCTTCCATTAGGCCTTCAACAACCACCACAAGTAAACAAACCCAAAATAATTCTAATGGCTTTGGCAGTCATTTTGTAACTGTCTTTTGTTGTACCTGGAGCAGGAGCCCTTGCTGGTCCTCCTGAGCTCCATTCCGGCTCATTGCAAATACACAAAGAAGTCTGCTATAGTGAGCCAAGGTGAAGAATTCTGTTTACAAATTTGCTACACTGTGTCCTGCATTTATCCCATCAATACACAGCCTGGAGCAAACAGCCTTTTCTTTAGACATAATTTGTTTGAGTCATTGTGTGTGCACCAAAGAGACATAAAGGGGATTTGACCTAAGGAGACCAGAATTTAACTGGCTCTTGCTAAAAGATAAAATTTTGAGTATTCTAAAGCAGCTTTCTTCCTTCTTGTGAGTGAATCAAAGTTATTTCAAAGAGAACTGGCAACTAGCCCCATAAGTATTTTGAATTGACACTCTGTTCTTGGTTGCTCTCATTTTCTGCCAAACCCGTCTTTGGCAGCCTTATCCTTTAAAGAAGAGTGGCATGATCTATAAAAAGAACAGGAACTTTATAACCAAATCAATGTAGTTTCCTTCTCTCCATTTGCCTTTAAGCAAGTCATTTAACCTCTTGGCCTGAAGTTCTCATCTGTGAAGTGGGGACAAAAGAAATCTTACAGGATCTTTAGGATGATTCTCAATAACCTAGTTAAAGGTACAGACCATTTTTGACAGTGTATGTGTGCTAAGTCATAGCCGACTCTTTGTGACCCTTTGGACTTTAACTAGCCAGATTCCTCTGTCCGTGGGGTTCTCCAGGCAAGAATATTGGAGTAGGTTGCCATGCCCTCCTCCAGGGAATCTTCCCGACCCAGGGATCTAACCCGCATCTCTTATGTCTCCTGTATTGACAGGCAGGTTCTTTACCACTAGCACCACCTGATCGTAGCTTTGTTTTTCTATGACTCTATTTAAAACCCTAACTCAATTTATACATCCTTCACCTGCTGCAAGGGTGAAACTTAAACTCAATCAATTTGGTGACAACAGCCCCCACCCCATCCCCGCCCCCCAGCATCCTCGGGGTTTGATTTCTAGAGAGAGATTGTCAGCTAAGCATTGACTTTAGGGACAGATTAGTGGAGTCAAGGGGAGAGGAGAGGAGCTGGGCTGTAACCTGTCTTTGCAGGCACATGTCTGCCGGTTTTGCTTCTAAACTGTTTTGGTTCTGTACATGCCACTACTGAATCACTCCTTATTTTCACTCCAAGATCCTTTTTGACTGACACCCTCCCAGGTAACTCCAGTGTTCCACTCTGTTCATTGTCACACAAGCTATGGAAATCCAGTGAGTCTACCTGTATCCCTGTACCAAATTCATGCTTCTCTCTGGATGAGTTTTTGCTCTCACATCATGATGAGTGACAGAAGAATTTTGAGTCTCTCAGGCCTATCAGACAAAACATTTCATATATTTCTTTTCTACTCTGGAGTGTTGTTTCTTTGCTGGTCTTCATGAAAGAAAGAATCCTCTCTGCAGCTGTGTTCTCCAAATTCCTTTAGAAACCAGAGTATCTACTTATTTCTAGCTCTCTATTACTTTCATGTTCTTCACTGAGGCCCATTGCCTCATCTACTCTAATAAAACTTGGGGAATGAGAAGTAGATCTGACCTGTTTCACATTTTCAGTGATATGTATCTTCTCACTGCCTAAGCTTCTAAAATTCAAAGCTTTTCTCTCCTTTAGTAAGTATTTATTAATGTTCACACTCCAGCTATTCAAATGAGGGAAGAATTATAAAACAACTGGATATCTCCTCACACCTGTCAGAATGGCTGTCATCAAAGAGACAGTAAGTAACAAGGTTGATGAGGTTGTAGAGATAAGGGAATCCTCATGCACTGTTGGTGGGAATGTAACACAGCCATTGTGGACATGGATTTTTCTCAAAAACTTAAAAGCAGAACTACCATATCCCCCAGCAATTCTACTTATGGGTATTATTCAAAGATAACAAAAACACTAATTGGAAAAGATATTGGCAGCCCAGCATTCACTGCAGCATTATTTACAACAGTTATGATATGGAAACAACCTGTGTCCATCAATAGCTGAATGAAAAAAATGTGATATATATATATAAAATATATATATAATATATATCACATATATATTATATATAATAGATGAATGAAGAATATATATTTTTCAGTCATATATATTTATATATATGAGTAATAATCAGCCATAAAAAAATGAATGAAATCTTGCCATTTAAAACAACATGGATAGGAGGGGGATCAGGATGGGGAACACATGTAAATCCATGGCTGATTCATGTCAATGTATGAACACCGCTAAAATATTATAAAGTAATTAGCCTCCAACTAATAAAAATAAATGGAAAAAATTTTTTTAAAAATAAAATAAAGTATAGCTGATAGAGAAAAACATGGATGGGCTTAGAGGGTATTGTAACAAGTGAAACAAATTTGAGAAAAAACAAATATTGTATGATTTCACTTGCATGCAGGATATGAAAAATAAACAAGTGAATAAACATAATGAAACAGAAAAACATAAAGAACAAACATAAGAGAACAGAAACAGACTCATAGGTACAGAAAATAATCTGGTGGTTGCCAGACGGAAGAGGGTAGGAGAATGTGTTAAATAGAAAAGGTTTAAAGGTACAAACTTCTAGTCACAAAATAAGTCACAGGAGGTAATGTAAAACATATAGAATATAATCAATAGTATTTTAATAACTTTGTATGGTAACAGATAATAGACTGATGATGATCATTTCGTATCGTATAAAAATATCAAATCACCATTTGGTACACAAAACAAAGATAATATTTTAAGTCATTTATAGTTTAATAAAAAAGAATTATAAGATAACTAGAAATAATGGGAGGAAAAACACACTTCAGAGTGCTATTTCACTATATTACTTATTACAGCAGTATAACAATAATAATATTCATTTTAATTGCTAAATGTTATTTAATGCTTATCAGAATTTCTAATAAGGAACAAGGTATGGATGACTTCATGCCTTGGCAAGAAGGGAATCAGAAAAATGAGAAAAAAATATATACAATATAAAAACAGGAAATATCTTAGAGATCATTAGTTTAGAATTTTGTTCCTGATCTTTTATTACCAAGAATTCCTCAGAAGTCTTTTCTATCTATGAAGTAGACACTTTGTTCTGAAAAATCTTGTATGTCTGACAATATGTGTTATCGCTTGATTTCTTCATTATTGATTGATCCAGAAATCTACACTGCCTATTGGTCTTTTAATTAAGTAAGAGGTAGCATTTTAAGGGGAGACCTAGATCACATATGAAAAGGAAAACTGGTCATAGCTAGGAGTCTAAGAGAGACATGCAGAAGCTGCTCTCTTTTTCACTCACACCTTACATGGCCCGCATTTCCATATTGACCACTCTGTGCATTTTTGCAGATAGCTACCTGCCCAGTCCCTCTAGCATTAGCATTAATTACTTTTTGCTCTTTGGTGTATAGCCTCCTCTGGCATATGTTGCAGGTCTTCCTGTAGCCATCATGTCATCAGGGACCCTATGCCCTGCTTTCCTGATCTGCTTTTTGAGGCTGTTTTTAGGAGCAAGACTTCAAATTCTGATCCACACTTCTCTCTGGCTTGGATCCCTGAGGCCCAAAGCCCAGCTGTGTTCAGTGTTAATACAGTAAGTTGAGAAAGTTGATACTTTTTTTTGGCTTTCTGCTTTATTTAAACATGTGCATCAGAATCACCTGGAGAGTCTGCTGAGGTACAAAATGGTTTGGTCTCACACCCCAGAGATTCTGGGGACCACACATCAAGAACTGTTGATTTTTTTATTAGGGTATAGTTGGAGGCAGTTCCAAGAGGGAGTGGGTATATATGTACATAGAGCTGATTCACTTCAATAAAACTAATGCAACATTGTAAAGTCGCTACACACCCATCTTAAATAAGAAAAAACGAGTTGCTACCTTAACCGAACATAGTAAGGGATCCCCAAGTTCAGAGTGATTGGTTCATTTGACGTCTCTCCAATAATGCTGTACAGATTCCTCACTCCACAACTTTGCTTATTTTGTTCCATTTTCCCAGAATTCTCTTACCTTTTCTCTCTGTTTGTCAAAATCCTCCTGAAATCATTTTTGTCACTTATACTTAGAAGAGATTTTGTCTTCCGGTGAACTGTTACACCACATGTGCCACTTAGCTGATATCTGTCCTTAACTTCTCTGGGAGCTGATATCTGTCCTTAACTTCACTGGCAGAACCTGTGATGTTGTAGAAGGGACAAGGGCTTTAGAGCCAGATGAATCTAGATTCACATCTTAAAGTCACCATATCCTAGTTCTGGGATCACCAACAAGTTACTTAACCTCTATGAACTTTTATTTTTTTATCTGAAAAAAAAATTGATAATAGTACTTAATGCACAGAGTTGTTGTGAGGAGAATTTTAAAACCACATATGCTCTGGCTTCTCTGATGTCTGATGTCTATACTGGAGACAATTTGACATTTTTCAAAATTCACTTTTCATTGCTGAGGACAGAACAGTGTACAGCCTTACAATGGTTTGACTTGCTATTTCTCAACTTTCAGTTCAGTTCAGTTCAGTCTCTCAGTCGTGTCCGACTCTTTGCGACCCCATGAATCGCAGCACGCCAGGCCTCCCTGTCCATCACCAACTCCCGGAGTTTACTCAAACTCATGCCCATCGAGTCGGTGATTCCACCCAGCCATCTCATCCTCTGTCGTCCCCTTCTCCTCCTGCCCCCAATCACTCCCAGCATCAGGGTCTTTTCCAATGAGTCAACTCTTCGCATGAGGTGGCCAAAGTACTGGAGTTTCAGCTTCAGCATCAGTCCTTCCAATGAACACCCAGGACTTATCTCCTTCAGGATGGACTGGTTGGATCTCCTTGCAGTCCAAGGGATTTCTCAACTTTACAATGATGTAAAAGCAATGTCCGCTCAGTAGAAACCGTACTTTGAATTTTGAATTCTGATCTTTCCCTCAGTTCACAATGTGCAGTACAATACTCTCTCGTGAGGTTTCACAGGGCAGAGACCCTCAGCTCCAGTAAGCCTGGTGGTTACCAGGATAAACAAGCAATACACTTACAACCATTCTGTTTTTCATTTTCAGTGAAAATTATTTAATAAATTACCTGAGCTGTTTATGCTAACAATAACCAAAGGAGAGCCGGAGTGTCTGAATCGATAAAAGCGGGAAGCAGAGGATGAGACGGTTAAATACCATCGCCAACCCAATGGACATGAGTTTGACCAAACCCCGGGAGAGAGTGAAGGACAGGGAAGCCTGGCAGGTTGCAGTCCACGGGGTTGCAAAGAGTTGGACATGGCTGAGTGACTGAACAACAACAAAATAGACTGTAAGACAAAAATTGTTAGTCGAGACAAAGGACCTTTTATATGGACCAAAGGGTCAATTTAGATATGACAATTATAAACGTACATGGGGACTTTACTGATCGTCCAGTGGTTAAGGACCTGCCTTCCAATGCAGGGGATACAGGTTTGATTCCCAGTTGGGGAACTAAATTCCACATGCCATGCCCTGGAGCAGTTAAGCTCATGCTTAGCAACTACTGAGCCCAAGTGCCCCAGAGCCCATGCACCGCAAAGAAGATCTCATGTGTCATAACTGAGACCTAATGCAACCATAAATAAATAAACAAATATTTTAAAAAACCATAATACACCTGACACCAAAGCCCAAATTGCATGAAGCAAACACTGACAGAATAAAAAAGAGAAGTAGACAATTCGACAATAATTGTCAAAGACTTGAATACTCTTAATGAGTGATAGAAAAGTAGACATAAGACCAACAAGGAAATAAAAGACTTGAATAATAAGGTAAGGCTACTAAACCTAATAGATATTTATAGAGCATTGCATTCAATGACAGGAGAATACATATTCTTCTTAAGGATTCATGGTACATTATTCAGGATAGACCATAGTTAGGCCATAAAACAAGTCTTGATAAATTTAAAAGTATTGAAATTATACAAAGTTTATTCTCTGACCATAAGAGAATGAAATTATAAACATATGAGGATTGGAAGTGTGTTTATTCTCAAAGGCTATCTAAAAATTGCAGATTATGGAGGGAAGGAGAAAAATGTTGGGGAACATATCAAGTTCTGCCATGTAGAGTTACTGTAGGGATCAGTACAATAAAATATGAGCAAGACTTTTGTCATTCATAAGCCATTATACAAGGTGAATCATTGTTGTCACTCATGGTCAGGTTGGCGGAGATGCTAGACATCTCCAAGGCTAACTCAACCTGAAATGGAGCAAGCATTTTTTTTAAAAAACAATTTTTTTCAAAAAACAATTTTTTTCTTGAATTCAACATTTACTCTCCAAGACTTCAAACTCAGCGAAGCATAAAAGAGTATTTCTCCACAAAGTTGATTAGAGACTAGCTTTTTGCTGCCAAAAAGTTGCCCTTCAACCCAGGTCCTCTGGTCACTGGCTTCCTGGGATCAGGGAGTCAATTCATAACAGTTAAATTTGTGGGTATTGTCAAGCACTAGGCAATTTGTTCTTTTCTCTGATGACCTTGTTTTTATTGAATACTGTCACGATTTCTGATTCTCCTAAAAGCTTTTAGGTAATTTGACTTTGCATGAAAGAGAGGCAAGGAATTCAGCCAACATGGAACTGAATGAGTATAAGTCCTGAGTACATTGATTTATAAGTACAGACAGAGATCAGAGCACCTGCACACTCTTATCTTGAACCCATGCCATCAGAATTAAGTAAACCAGTCATAAAACACTCCTTCCCCCCCCCCTCCAAATCTGGCATCCCCATAGCTCTGTTCACAAAGGAGTCAAAGAAAACCTCCAACAATATCAGAGTCCAAAATAGTTCTTATATATTGGAGAAACTGGAGAAAATAAAAAATAAATACTCTGATGTGCCCTTTCCAGAATTTCCCACTAAGGCGTCCCTATTAAAGTAAATCATCATACATAATATCTCTGACATGCAGCCCAAAATATTCACCAAAAACTAGTAATTTGGGGGGAACCTGGTGTTTTATTGTAACTCTTTATGTGAATTGTTCATTTTGCCTCATGGTTTTCATGTTAAAGTATTTTAAAACTCAGTCAGTCAGTTCAGTCGCTCAGTCATGTCTGAGTCTTTGTGATCGCATGAACTGCAACATACCAGGCCTCCCAGTCCATCACCAACTCCCAGAGTTCACCCAACTCATGTCCATTGAATCAGTGATGCCATCCAATGATCTCATCCTCTGTCGTCCCCTTCTCCTCCTGCCCTCAATCTTTCCCAGCATCAGGGTCTTTTCCAATGAGTCAGCTCTTCGCATCAGATGGCCAAAGTATTGGAGTTTCAGCTTCAGCATCAGTCCTTCCAATGAACACCCAAGACAAATCTCCTTTAGGATGGACTGGTTGGAACTCTGTGCAGTCCAAGGGACTCTCAAGAGTCTTCTCCAACACCACAGTTCAAAAGCATCAGTTCTTTGGCACTCAGCTTTCTTTATAGTCCAACTCTTACATCCATAGATGGCCACTGGAAAAACCATAGCCTTGACTAGACGGGCCTTTGTTGACAAAGCGATGTCTCTGCTTTTTATTATGCTATCTAGGTTGGTCATAACTTTCCTTCCAAGGAGTAAGCATCTTTTAATTTCATGGCTGCAATCACCATCTGCAGTAATTTTCGAGCCCACAAAAATAAAGTCAGCCACTGTTTCCACAGTTTCCCCATCTATTTGCCATGAGGTGGTGGGACTGGATTGCATTTTAAAACTATATACCTTCAAATAATAATAATATTTCAAGGAGAATCACCACATGTGACATGTGGCTGCAGTCCTCTTGCCCGAGACACCGCATTGCTCCCCTTTTTAGAAACCTGGGCATTGGGCAATGCCAGGGCTCATTTAGAATTCCCTCACACAGACACCGGCCAGGCATGTTCCTGTTCTTGTTGCCCCTCTAGCCCTGTTTCTCTTCTGATAAGAGATTCACACTGAAAGCGCTGGCAAGTTTTGCCTAAAGATAGTAATAGTGTTAGAGGGCATTCCTACAGGGGCTTATGCTGACCGTTTGGGAGATAGCATATCTTATTCACCTGTTTTGTTCATTAACGTATTGTAAGTGCCTAGAATAGGATTGAGTCACATTGGTAGGTGCCATGCTAGTATTTATTGGATGACTAATATCTTCTAAGGACTTCATTTGTCAGATCTTTTATTCCAACAAGTAAATAATGTCTGACATCACAAAATAAAATATTTAATCAGAGTTATTACTTTGTGCATACTTTGTGTATTTCAACTATGCAAGAAATCCTTTTTTCCAGTCCATCTTTCATAGATGAAGAAAACTGTTTAGGAAATTAAGTAACTTGATCCATTTCACATAATTAGTGGAATTTTGTCCAAAATTAATTTTTTTCCACTAGGTCTCACTTTCTCTCACTTTCAAAAGATGCCACATTACACAAAGGCACTCTTTTCCCATAGGAGATATGTCAAGGGTTATTCCAAGACTTGATCCTAGGAGGTTTTGAAATTTGAGTATCTAACTACTTGGTCTAGTCTACCTGGGGCTCACGCATTAGTTTCACTAATATTGCTTTGTGCTGAGGGAATTCTGCTCAATACTCTGCAATAACCTAAAGTGAAAATGTTAGTCGCTCAGTCATGTCTGACTCTTATTGACCCCATGGGCTGTGACCCACTAGTCTCCTGTGTCCGTGGAATTCTCCAGGCAAGAATACTGGAGTAGGTAGCCATTCCTTTCTCCAGAGGATCTTTCTGACCCAGTAATTGAAGCCAGGTCTTCCGCATTGCAGGTAGATTCTTTACCATCTGAGCTACCGAACCTGAAGGGAAAAAGAATTTGAAAAAGAATAGGTACATGTATATGAATAACCAAATCACCCTGCTGTACCCCTGAAACTAACACAAAATTGTTAATCAACTATACTCCAGTATAAAATAAGCATATATATGTATGTATATACATATATATACACATGCATATACATAAACACACACAAAATTGCCCTGTACTGTCCTGAATAATAGCCAGCAACCACATGTCTGACTAAGGAGCACCTAAAATATGGCTAGTCCCAACTAAGATGTCCTATAAATGTAAACACACCAGATTTCAAAGATCTAGTGTGAAATTTTCAATAATGTTTATATTGATTACATTATTCCATTATAAATATTATCATAAATATAACACTTAAATTAATTTTATTATTTTATCTTATTTCTTATAACTACTAGAAATTTTAGGAACTTTAGATGTAGAGCTTACATTGGGATTAGCTCAAGCTGGAGAGAAAGGGGTGACTATCTTCTTGTTACGAACAGCCACAAAGAAGCACTAGGTGTCTGCCAAACACATCAGGCCACTTCTTTACTCCATGGCTTTGCATGTGCCTAAAATGCTCTTCTTGGGCTTGACCACCTGCCCTGATCTCTAGGGGGCCTAATTCCTCTGTCCTTTTGTTCTCCCTTCATTACAGCCCCTGATAAAATATTTGGCTCTTTAAGTTTGCCTATGCCAAAACAGTGAGATGGTTGAAGACAAGAGTGCATCTTACTGTATTACTAACTCCTGGCCTGACATATTTGTTAAACTTAATGAAATTGAACTGGGAGTTGGTGCAGTCTTTCCAGGAATATGCTGTGATTCTCATTCTATCTCCTTCCCCTTCCTTTCCCCACAGCTCAGTTCCAGTACCTTCCCTCACACAGGCATCTGTACTTTGAGGAAGCTCCAAAGTACAAGAATTCTTTGACCTGAAAAGTCCAAAGATGTAAGGCTATCAAGGGTCAATGGAGAGAGCTCTGATGGAAGATGACAGGAAAACTGGGCTCCACGTCCTACTCCATGCTCACAGGCTGCACTGAACAAGTCACTTCATTCTCCTCTGAGGTAAGATCACTAAAGTCTAGAATTTTTTAATTTAATAGAGAACAGAAATCCATTTCAGATTAATGAGCAAAAAAAAAAAAACACTACAAAGTGTTTTTTAGAAGAGTCTGAAGCAAAATACTCTCTGTAAATCAAATATATGGAAAAACACAAACATTCATTGCAACAAACACACTGGAGAGGAGAGTGGAGAGGAAGAGAAATTATTTTAAAAAGGAAATAAACAAAGCACATGGAGGCCTTTGCACAGACCAGTAGTGATAGCTGCCATAAATTAAGGTGTATTCAACTCTCTGCATGTGAAGTCCAGAGAAAGGCGGCAGTTTAAATTTATGAAAATTGGCTTGGCCAGATTGATTGACGAGAAAGAGAAGTCTGTAAGCAGGAAATTAATTGCGACATGTGGGCAACAGCAGGGAGCAGGAGGGATTAGAAAGATGAAAGGAGCACGCAGGTACCCTAGGAAAGTGACAGGATGAAGAATAAGAAGTTCAAAGAAGAGCAAGTCCTGCCCAAATCCACAGTCATTAGATATCAGTCTAGTTCCTTTACCCCAAACCTTGCTAAAAGACAGAAAGACCCATCTAAAGAGCTTTCTCTGATTTAACATAATGAGACATTATGTAAAGAGTGAACTTAATTTAGATGATGGAGTTGACCAGAACAAACAGCAATAAAGCAGAAATGATTAAAAACATGTCAATCACATTTATCCCTCAGAGCGTAAATGTTTACACAACCTCCCAATCAACTGTGTTACTTTAGCCACCAGACCAACTAACCTGGCCTCCTGGTGTTGAAAAAAATCCAACAGTAAAGACCTAAGCAACCATTGCATTTCTGAAAGCGCAATAATAGAGGAACTTCTGTCACCACCACCTGCAGAAAATCTGGTCATTTTGCAGGTAGCAAAAGAACAACCACCACAACAGAAGATTATCCTGGAATTTTTTGCTGAGAAGCCAGCCCTGCTATGGATTGAATTGTGTGTTCCTCCTCCACATCCCATGGGCTCATATACTGAAGTTCTAGCCCCAGTACATCAGAATGTGAACTTCTTTGGAAATACAGATTTCTCAGATGCAATTAGTTAAGACGAGGCTACATTGCAGTTGGAGCGGGGGTTGGGGGCTGTCCCTAAACCAGCATTACTAATGCATAGGCCTTCCTCTACTTAAAATGGGACACATTCAAATAAACTCGTGGTAAACTGAGAATATCACAAGTGAGGAATTTATTTAAGACACCTAACACTTAAATCTTCCTAGGTGGCACTAAGTGGTTAAGAATCCGCCTGCCAATGCAGGAAACACAAGAGATGCAGGTTCAATCCCTGGGTCGGGAAGATCCCCGGGAGGCGGAAATGGCAACCCACTCCAGCTTTCTTGCCTGGGAAACCCCATGGACAGGGGAGGCTGGCAGGCTACAGTCCATGGGGTTGCAAAAGGACTGGACACGACTAAGCGACTGAGAAACACAAATGTCATAACTCAGGCTAGCCTGCCTTAAACATGTTCAGAACATCCGTTAGCATCCTGTGTGATGAAAGCATCCAACATAAAGTCTGTTTCATAAACAAGGGTGGACTATCTCATGTAATTTATTAAATACCATACTAAAAGTGATAAACAGAATGGGTACAGAACGGCCTTACGTGTGTCCACTGTTTACCTTTGTAATCACTGACTGTCTGGGAGCTGCTGCTGCCCAGTATAATGACAGAAGCATACCACATATCACCAGCCTGGAAAAAGAGCAAAATTCAAAGCGTGAGGCTTCTGGTTCAAGATGGTGGAGTAGAAGAATGTGTGTGTGCTCATCTCCTCCTTTGAGATTACCAAAATCACAACTACCTATTGAATAACCATCCATAAGAGGATGCCGGAACATACCAAAAAAAGATACCCCGTGTCCAAAGACAAAGATGGAGTCGCAGCAAGATGGTAGGAGGGGCACAATCATGATAAAATCAAATCCCATAGCTGCTGGGTAGGCGACCCACAAGCTGGAGAACAATAATACCAAAGAAGTTCTCCCACTGTTGCGAAGGTTCTGAACCCCACATCAGGCTTCCAAGCCTGACGATCTGACAAAGGTACTGGGGATCCCCAAGGAATCCGACCTTGAAGGCCAGTGGGATTCAATTGTAGGAGTGCCATAGGACTGGGGGAAACAAAATTCAACGTGCGGTTTCTACTGAATGCATTTCACTGTCACACCACTGTAAAGTTGAAAAATGTTAAGTCGAACCATCATAAATCTGGGAACTTCTGTGCTTGCAAAGAATGGGGGACTATGCACACACGTGTACACACATGATGCCACACGAAGATAAAGGCAGAGTGGGGGAGATGCTGGTACAAACCAAGGAGAACCAAAGATTGTCCGCAGACCACAGAAAACTTGAGAAGACGCCGGAATAGATTCTTCTTCATATCTCCTGGCAGGAACTAGTGCTGAATACACTTTGATACTGGACATCCACCTCCAGCACTGAGACAACCCATTTCTGTCGTTTAAGCTACTTGAGTACTTTGTTACTGAAATCCTAGCAAACTAATACAAGCCCATGACTCAATGAATACAAAATAATGCCCTAACTGGCTGTAAGGTAACAGGCTCTCTGCCTAAGAATCACAGTTCTTAAGAACAAAGACTGGCTCCATCACCTAGAAGTTAAGACACCAGAGAACATTGCTAGACTTTCAGCACCCCAGTTCCCTGTGAATCAGATGTAATAATAGTCCTACTTCATAGGAGGAAATGAGTTAATACTGTTTTGTGTATAATATGTACTCAATAAATATTAACTACTTTGATTGCCATAGTGCACTGTAAATTACAAAGTAATGTGTAAAAAAAAGTGGGTTCCTCCTGCTTGCTGCTCAAAAGCCAATAAAGAGTCAAGACTGATGGAAAGGTTACCTTATTCTTGATATTGGCAACCGGGGGAGAGGGAAGACACCTAAGCAAAGGCCAACAGCCCTCCCGCCCCCCACCCCCCACTGACTGACAATCAGTGGGCAAAAGTTTTTATAGGCTGAGGGGGCGGGCACAGTCAGCTCTGACAGTCACCTTGAAATAGGTCATCTGTGGCCTCATCAGTGTCATCCTGATTGTTTTAAACACAGTTAACCTTCAGTTCCAAGGAGCAGTTTGTTCCCATCTCCTTGAGGCAGCGTATATCACAGCTACAGCCTGGTCATCATGCAGCTAGCTTCTTCTGCATGGTGGAAGCTTCACTGCCTGTAAGTCAACTCATAGGATATGGCTCAGGATATTATCTATAGCCCTTGAGAATGAACTAAAAGTCCTTCACTGTGCTTAATGACTAAACTATTATTTGGCATCCTATAACTATTTTCCTTTTAATTCTGCATCTTCTCGCTTCTCTGATTAAACTTATTCTTTGGTTAAGGTCTTTTCACAGACAAAAGCCAGAAAGATAAAGAACATTACAGTATACTAACACATATATACGGAATTTAGATAGATGGTAGCAATAACCCTATATGCAAAACAGAAAAAGAGACACAGAAGTACAGAACAGACTTTTGAACTCTGGGGGAGAACGTGAGGGTGGGATGTTTTGAAAGAACAGCATGTATATTATCTATGGTAAAACAGACCACCAGCCCAGGTGGGATGCATGAGTCAAGTGCTCGGGCCTGGTGCACTGGGAGGACCCTGAGGAGTCGGGTGGAGAGGGAGGTGGGAGGGGGGATCGGGATGGGGATTACGTGTAACTATATGGCTGATTCATGTCAATGTATGACAAAACCCACTGAAATGTTGTGAAGTGATTGGCCTCCAACTAATAAAATTTAAAAAAATTAAAAAAATAAAGTCAGGCTGAGGCCACAGTAGGCAAGGACCATAGGGTCTTGCTCCATTTCACTTTCACATGTTTTGTTCCATCTTCTCTCAGTTCTGTGGCAGTAGAAATTTTATTCACAATTTACAATTGGAGAAACTAAAGTCCAGATGTTTTAATTAGAAAATATGAGGTAGTTTTGTGATAAAGATGGATCCCAACTCTACCACCTTCTAGCTATGTAAGAGTCATTAAACCAAAACGGTCTCATGGTTTTTTGAATGACTGAATTCTTGCTCTGGGCTATTAAAGAAGTTGTGCAACATCACCTCATCTCAGAGTTTTTGTTCCTAACCCAAAGGGAAGAAGAGAGAAAGGTGAAAAGGTAATACAAACAGCATTATCAAAGGTGTTCTATATGTCAGTCACTGTATATATCAGATATTATAGATATTATCATATCTGATTTTCACACCAACCCTATGAGATGTTACTATCCCCACTTTATAGATGAAAAACTGAAGCTCAGAGAAGTTAGGAAACTTAACATATTTACACATCTAGGAAGTAAATAGCAAGCCATAATTTAAATGCAGATGTCTGATTACATAGTTCATGCTCAGTTTGCAAATTTCTGATCCTAATATCAGTGAAGCATTGAACTTCTGAAGACTCAACCATCCCATTCTTAGTACATAAAAAGCAAAATTAATCATGCAGTTATCTGAGGCAGGAACATCCTTTAGTGACATGAAACACATAAAGTTATTTGCAAATTTGATCAATGAGACGCTTTTGTGCTTGCAGTCATAACAAGAGACTCAACGTTTGATTTTTTTCCAATGATATCCTATTTATAGCACAGGAAATCAGCATGCTCTATAAATAGCAGCTAATGAAATCTTACTTTAAAAAATTCATAAACTTAAATTTAATTATCTGCTAAATATGCTTGTGTTTCCACCAATAATCAACTATTCAGTTAAAAACAATGCAAGTCTGATCTAACAACCAGAGTCAGACCTACAGAAAAACCATCATGTAGGAGGAGGAAGTCGATGGTGTCCCAGTCTTTGTTCCCCATGTCCATTATCCTTGTAACTGCTCAGTGCACGTCTCTATCTCTTTTCCTTTCCCACCAAAACCAAGTTCTTAAGAAGTCTAGCTTCGGGCATCTACAGTTTATGATAAGTTTTAAACACTGTGTTACTGGATATCTAAATCATTGATCTCTCAGCTACAGGAGGTACAGGAGCAAAGGCAAGAAAAGGATGAAGGAGGGAGAGGAAACTGGGCTTTGTCCTTTATGATGATAGTGATATTATTGCTAAATCAACCACTAATAGTAGGGAAAGCTGAAAAGCAGGAGAGAGAGAGATGCAAGCTTTTCTTTTCTGTCTACATTGTTCAAAAATTTTGGGTAAAGATAACATGATGAAATGGTGATATTCCCACCTCTTGAAGAATTTTCCAGTTTGTTGTGATCCACACAGTCAAAGGCTTTGACATAGTCATTAAAACAGATGTAGATGTTTTTCTGATATTCTCTTGTTTTTTCGATGATCCAACAGATGTTGACAATTTGATCTCTGGTTCCTCTGCCTTTTCTAAAACCAGCTTGAACAACTGGAAGTTCACAGTTCACGTACTGTTGAAGTCTGGCTTGGAAAATTTTAAGCATTACTTTGCTAGCATGTGAGATGAATGCAATTGTGTGGCAGTTTGAACATTTTTTGGCATTGCCTGTCTTTGGGATGGGAATGAAAACACCTTTTCCAGTCCTGTGGCCACTGCTGACTTTTGCAAATTTGCTGGCATGTTTAGTGCAGCACTTTCAGGATTTAAACTAGCTCACTGGAATTCCATCACCTCCACTAGCTTTGTTCATTGCGATGTTTCCTAAGCCCACTTGACTTCGCATTCCAGGATGTCTGGCTCTAGGTGAGTGATCACACCATCATGGTTATCTGTGTCATCAAGATCTTTTTTGCATAGTTCTGTGTATTCTTGCCACCTCTTCTTAATATTTTCTGCTTCTGTTAGGTCCATACCATTTCTGTCCTCTACTGTGCCCATCTTTGCATGAAATGTTCCCTTGGTATCTCTAATTTTCTTGAAGAGATCTCTAGTCTTCCCCTTTCTATTGTTGTACTCTATTTCTTTGCACTGATCGCTGAGGAAAGCTGTCTTCTCTCTCCTTGCTATTCTTTGGAACTCTGCATTCAAATGGGTATCTTTCCTTTTATCCTTTGCTTTCACTTTTCTTTTCTCAACTATTTGTAAAGCCTCAACAGCCATTTTGCCTTTTGCATTTCTTTTTCTTGGGGATGGTCTTGATCACTGCCTCCTATACAATGTCATGAACCTCCATCCATAGTTCTTCAGGCACCCTATTAAATCTAATCCCCTTGAATCTATTTGTCACTTCCACTGTATAATCATAAGGGATTTGATTTAGCTCATACCTGAATGGTCTAGTGGTTTTCCCTATTTCTTTCAAATTAACTGAATTTTGCAATAAGGAGTTCATGATCTGAGCCACAGTCAGCTCCCAGTGTTGTTTTTGCTGACTGTATAAGCTTCTCCTGTAGTCTAGGGGGAAAGGAAAAAATAGATAAATAGTCAGAGATGGTAGTGCAGGAGATGGTAGTGCAATGTTAGCCTCCCTTTTCTACTTTTCTGATAAATACTTAACCTCTGTATGCCTTAGTTCTCTCTTCTGTAAACTACAAATTCTAATACTATTACCTACTATATAACTGTAGAACACTGGGGTTTCCCAGGTAGGAAGGTAGTGAAGAATCCACCTGCTAATGCAAGAGATGTTAAGTTCAATCCCTGGGTTGGAAATATCCCCTGGAGGAGGAAATGGCAACCCATTCCACTATTCTTGCTTGGGAAATTCCGTGGACAGATGAGCCTGGTGGGCTACAGTCCATGAGGCTGCACAGAGTCAGACACAGTTGAGCAACTGAGCACTATATAACACTGAAACAATTAAATAATTCAAAGTACTTATGAGTGTTTATCACAGAGTAGCAGGCTTCCCTACTACTAGGCGCTAGTGGTAAAGAATCTGTCTGCCAAAGCAGGAGACGCAAGAGATGTGGGCTTGATCCCAGGGTTGGGAAGATCTCCGGGAGAAAGAAATGGCACCTTACTCCAACATTCTTGCCTGGAGAATTCCATGGGCAGAAGAATCTGGTGGACTATAGTCCATGGGGCCGCAAAGAGGCAGACAAATTGAAACTGAGCACCACATGGTAAGTATATGCTAGTTGTGAAGAATCCCAAATTTTCTTCCTCCTATTACAGCAATTAAAGAATAATGAGAGAGCAAAATGGCATCAGCAGCAGCCAGGCCTCTTGACTGGCCTGCAGTTTATGCTAAAACCACCTAGGAAAAAATAAACATGCTCCAGGTACTGGTATAAGAAACCCAAACCTTCACCCTTTTCCTGACACGTAGTCATAACCCGAGTGCCTGTCAGCTCTCAACCACAGCCACCCTCAATCTTTCTGAGCACTCATTCCTCTGAGCTCCTTCCTCTCTTGGTAGCACCCAGACCTTCCTCCCCTTACACCTCATGTCCCCTCTCTCCTGCCCAGTCGTTCCAATCACAGTTGTGAAAGTACAGGCTGCTGAGGGAAGGGTACACCTTGGCTCCTCTCCCAAAGCAATCAGTTAGGGAAGCACTCGCTTCCTTTAATGGGCAGAGCAACATCAAGCAGATGGGAAACCCAGACCCAGGTCACTTTGCAGAGTCTAAGTTATGCTGGGGCTGCCAGTGTTTGTACGTGACCTATAAATTGAAACTTAATTGGCCATTAATGGATTCATCTAATTAAAAACACTTGTAATTAAGCATGAAGAAGAAAAACAGCCTGAATTTTGGACATGGAGAAAGCAGAAATACATTTGATGTGGTCGATAAACCCATACTTAACCCATACTTATTATTTCCTGTAATAGTGTCATGTAACACTGAAACCACATTAAAAACTCAGTATTATGCTCTCCACTCCCTGGTCTCACCATCACAGTCCAGAAGCTTTAAGACAATTAATTGACAAGGTCAGCAGTAGTAGCTCTAAGGTGTGCTCCAAAAGGCAAGACAAGAACAATAGGGAAAAACCTTTAGAAATATTATGGAATTGCAGCAGCAGTTTGGAACAGAGCAATTTTGCCCGCTCTGGATCTTATAAGTGGACCTGTAAGAGTGGAGGTTCCTAAACTTGCTTCTTCCCGCTGAATTTCAGAAATGCAATAAAAATAGCATACTGACCTGCCACAAGGAGGCAAACTTAAGGAAACAGATTCTCAGACAGGTCAGCTAACCTCCCCACTGCCACACAGCGTACACAGCAGAGCCAAGGTTTCACAGTAACCCTGCCTTATCTCTCTCACGGATAATTGGAAGGATAAAGTGATATCAGGTATGTGAAAACCCATGTAAATGACAAATATATAATCAATAGATGCATCTACAATCTATGGGGACACAAAGAGATGGACACAACTTATCAGCTAAACAAAAATACATTAATCAAAATTGGCAATTATGCTAGCTAATAAAATATCTTTAAAAAAAAAAGATTCAATTTTACCTTCTTGGGCTGAAACCATGGGATCTCAAATCCATGCATCACAGTGCAATCCCTAATGTGTTTGTGAAGCATCTAGCCCAGTGCTCAGCAGTGAGAGGGCCCAACGGGAGAGCAGGCTTTGGAGCCAGAATGCCAGAACCAAAGCCTCACTTCACTGTTTAACAGCTGTGTGGCCTTTGGGGAAGTTTCTGTTCTACAGCTCAGGTGGCCCATTGGTAAAACGTGGAGAACAGCAGTCCTATCCCATCGGACTGAAGGAATACATAAAGTGTTCTTCAAACAGGGTCTGGCATACAACGAGCACTTCTAAGAGTTATGCCAAGATTCACAAAAAGCCCAGTCTCTCCCCAGGGCTCCCTTCCCTAATGGGTTCCCAAATCTCCCTGTGTGCTTCATGGCATGTATTAACAATATCATTCCTAGCGCTTCTCCCAGCTCTAGCATGAAACCAACATATTTGTGTAACCCTTGGGAGGGATTGGGGGCAGGAGGAGAAGGGGACAACAGAGGATGAGATGGCTGAATGGCATCACCGACTCGATGGGCATGAGTTTGAGTAAACTCCGGGAGTTGGTGATGGACAGGGAGGCCTGACATGCTGCGATTCGTGGGGTCACAGAGAGTCGGACATGGCTGAGAGACTGAACTGAACTGAACTGAACTGGGAGTGGTGTCAGTCACTCAGGCATGTCCAACTCTTTGCGACCCCATGGACTGTAGCTTGCCAGGCTCCTCTGTCCCTAGAATTCTCCAGGCAAGAATACTGGAGTGGGTTGCCATTTCCTTCTCCAGGGTAACTTCCCAACCCAGGGCTCGAACACGGGTCTCCTTCGTTACAGGCAGATTCTTTACTGTCTAAGTAACCAGGGAAGCCAGAGTGATAATAGGCAACAATAGCTCTCCTGGATGCTAAAACAGGCTATCTCTGCACGGCCATTGCTCCAAGAACAACTGCCCAAATGTGGAGACACTCTGACAGCCCCTGCTGGCAGCCTCTCTGGACCAGCACTGCCCAGCCCTCAGCCACTCCACCACTCCCACCATCCCAAGCACAGTCTGGCCTCTCTTACCTATCACAGCCCATGGTGAGACCTGCTTGAGGGTCTCTGCAGAGTCAGCCTGTCTCTCTCCTTGTCAGCCTAACACACAGTGAGAGCCATCATAAGCTTCCCAGTCTCCTGGGGTCCAGACCTTACTGTCTATTTCTGTCCCAGGACCAACCCCTGCCAGGGCTGGCTGCACGGGCATGTGATTGGCGTAGGCACACAGGATCGATCCTAACTGAACTGTCAGAGGACAGTGAGTGTGTGCTGGTAGTTTGGGACTTTGGCCCAGCTGATAATTGTCTCACCTTCCTACCTCCATAGGACAGATTCTCAGTCACCCTTTTCTCACTCCAACCCTGTTACTACCACCATCCTCTGCACAGGGTGATCAGGCAAGGGGGAGGCCTCATTACTGTAGTTGAATTTTGCCCCCAGAAGGTCCTGAGCATGAACTAAAGATGGGCGGAATACTTGTCTGGGCTGGGGCAAGGCAGCAGCCATGCATCCACACCTGGACCATTAGCACCAAACAGCCATGGTGGGGGGTGGTGCGGTTACTGGGAGTGACTGGCAGGAGGTTGGAGGTTGGGGATGGAGTTCTGGCCATTGCACAGAGCTTGCAATCCCTCAGCATTTGCCTGTCCACCAAGTCTTGGGAAATGGGCCATGGAAAGGGAATAGTGATTTCCCCAGCCCTGGCCAGGGCCCACATTTTCATTTTTTTTTTTTTAAATATTATTTTATTAGTTGGAGGCCAATCACTTCACAACATTTCAGTGGGTTTTGTCATACATTGACATGAATCAGCCATATAGTTACACGTATTCCCCATCCCGATCCCCCCCCCACCTCCCTCTCCACCCGACTCCTCTGGGTCCTCCCAGTGCACCAGGCCCGAGCACTTGACTCATGCATCCCACCTGGGCTGGTGATCTGTTTCACCATAGATAATATACATGCTGTTCTTTCAAAACATCCCACCCTCACGTTCTCCCCCAGAGTTCAAAAGTCTGTTCTGTACATCTGTGTCTCTTTTTCTGTTTTGCATATAGGGTTATCGTTACCATCTATCTAAATTCCATATATATGTGTTAGTATACTGTAATGTTCTTTATCTTTCTGGCTTCCTTCACTCTGTATAATGGGCTCCAGTTTCCTCCATCTCATTAGAACTGATTCAAATGAATTCTTTTTAACGGCTGAGTAAACACATTTTCATTTTGTACTGAGTCTGCAGATTATATAGTGAGCTCCAACCCATTCTCAGGATAACTGGCCATCAATTACCTTTAGGGAAAACTCCATTCTTCCATCACAAGAATATGTTCAGGTTCCATGATCCCAACATGCCAAGGTCCTTACATTTTATCTGTGGTTATCTAATAACCTGGTGGTTACCTTATAACCCTGGTGGCTCAGATGATAAGGTGTCGGCCCGCAATTCGGGAGACCCAGGTTCGATCCCTGGGTGGGGAAGATCCCCTGGAGAAGGGAATGGCAACCCATTCCAGTACTCTTGCCTAGAAAATTCCATGGATGGAGGAGCCTGGTGGGCTACAGTCCATGGGGTCACAAAGAGTTGGACACGACTGAGCAATTTCACTTCACCTTATAACAGACACTGTGCACATATGAAATCATGATTACAAGACAGTGTTTTATGTACTACTAAATTCCAAAAGCTAGCCCTTCAGGACTCCATTGCTTCAAGGATCCGTGAGAACAATAATAATGGTAAACAGATCAGAGAACCATAGATGGCCTAGTTTTGTGGCACAGTTGGAAGCTCTGAGAGAAAATATTGTTCAGGAAGGCTTTGATCAAAGAGAGGGCTAAGAATACCACAGTAAGATGTATTAAGTCAATAAGCTACATAAAGCCTTAGAAACATTTTGAGCAAGGGAATAGTTTTTCAAACACAAAATGAATTTAATCCAAGTGAACTTTGGGAGGTAATTTCTTTGGCCATACTATCTAGGGGGCAACCACCTCCTATTCTAAAAAATACAATTGACTCAAGACAATATGCCCTCTCATTTGATTCCCCAGGGCTTCCTCATATGTGTTTATGTTCTTGTCATGTTCGCTTATACAGGACATCTCCATCTGAAAATGTTTGTGAATAAAGGGAGCCATCCCTATAGGATGGGACAGATGGAGAGGTTTCAAAGGAATCTTGTGCTCTCCTAAAAGAATTAACACTCAAACCAAACAATCTCATTTCCCTTGTTCCCACTCACTCCAAGAAGTAAATATTATTATTGATTATCCGGAGACAAAGAATTCCTCAGCCTGCTTTGTGTGGTCTTTAATGGTACTATCTCAAAGTTTACATATTATTCCTTTTATATAATTGTACTGAGGGTTTTTGATGAAGTAAAGAGACCATGCGCAATGTCTACTTTTTCTGTAGCTTTTGGTCACTCTTTCATTTCCTACAGACCAGCCTTGTGACTCAGGTAGCAAGTTACCAGTTGAAGCTACAAGGAAACACTCCTAGTAGCTGGGAGAAACAGAATAGACATTGGTTATAACAGACCTATATAGTTCCTCTTCCCTTTAGACGTGGCTCCCACTCAAAAAAAAAAAAAAAAAGTTTCTAGTCCAAAAGAGGTTGTGGTCATACATCTCACCCTGTGAGGGGGTCCACAGGGTGGGACCTTGAACCCTCTCAAGAGTAGAAAATGCATCTTATTCATCTCTTAGTCCCCAGAGCTCCACATAGTGTTGAAATATATTAGGTACAGACTAAATGTTTGTGGAAGGAAAGGATGAATGCACCAGTCATTACAACACAATAAATAATATGATAGATTTTTCTCCAAATAGAAATCTCCTCTTTTAAATTTTTTTTCTGAAATTTGTTTTCATCACAGAGATAAACATGGTACTAATTGGAGGCTATGAGCCTCTTGAGGTCAAGCATAAAACCACTGTAATTTCACTGCTGAGTGTGTGGCAGATGCATAGAAGTCAGGGGTCAACAATTATTTGTGAAATGAAAGTGTGCTACTTCCTCTGACTGCACTGAACCAAGTCAGGTCACCAGCCCCTCTTTAGCACAACTGGACCTCGTGGTTTGTCCATGATTTTGGTTATTTTTGATGTGGACCATGTTTATTTTAAAGTCTTTGTTGAATTTATTACAATATTGTTTCCATTTTATGTTTTGGTGCTGGGACCATGAGGCATGTGGGATCTTAGCTCCCCGACCAGGGATGGAACCTGAACCTCCTGCATTGAAAGAGTCTTAACTGCTGGATGTCAAGGAAGTCTCTTGATTTTGGTTTTGGAAGCAGGACCAGGACCAAATCTCACAGCCTTCAGGAATCCAGCATGAAATCTGCACCAGTAAGCCCTTTGCCTGCTCTGTCAGGAGCTCAGCAAGGCTCTGCAAATTGGTGAGCCTTGCAGACCCCTGCCTTCCTCCTAGCTAGATGAGAGCTACAAGGTTCTGACAAACCAGGCAGGCTCAACCCGCTTGGATCAGGGGCCAGAGGGCTCAGCCGTCTCCCTAGGCCACTTGGTCCCTCGCTCACTGTTTCCCTGGGGTCTGAAAGATCAGATCTGAGAAGACTGAACACCACAATGATGGGCTTCATAAAGCGTGAAGAAGACCTGACAACCCCTCGACTCTGCAAAATCCTAATCAATACTCAATTCATTAGACAGTTAGCTTGCCCAAGCTGCCGACTGGTTTCAGAAACTCTTCTGTTTTAGAAGGCAAACTGTCTAGTAGAATTCAGCTCTGGCCTGTTGTAAAAATAACACAAATTTTTGGATTATTTCTTTCTCCAACAGGCTGTGATTAGAAGAAGGATACCATCAATCCAACGCAGTCTTTTTTATAAGAAATACCAAAATAGAAACCCAAAGGTCCAGCTGGCCTGGAATCCTTCCCCCAGCTGTTCAGGCACCAGAAGGTAATTGTTGTGGCTAAACTTCCATTAGAGTCTGATGGGTGTCTCCCTCCACCAGGAAAAGAGGAAAACAGCTCCCACCAAGGGACAGCCCAGCCATAAACCCTCCGGAAAAAGAGCTCAAGATTCCTGAAAACACAGCAAGACATTTAGATTTAGAAAATCGGGGCATTTTCCTCAGCACAAATGCATCATTGTGATCTACAGGGCAATAACCTGGATGTTAGAAACACCAGTCTCTGATACTGTTGCTTGACAGATCTCCTGCCTCTGGGGGAAAATACACACGAGACAGGAAAGCTGAGCTCTGAGATGTGGAACGTAATTTTTTTTTTCCTTTAGGAGGTTTGTATATTTGTTACTGCCTTATAGAGAGAAAACAGGTTAAGAGGTATGACCAGTCATTTTTCTGAAAAAAGATTTAGCGTGGAAAGGGTATAAGGATAAACATCAGCTCATGGCAGGGTTCATTCATCAACTGCTGATAACGTCAAGGTTAGAAATGATGAGCCATTGCTTTTGATATACAGAGCCAGCCCAATGGTCCTCAAAGTGTGGCCCCCAGATCAGCATCAGTATCATCTGGGAACTCATCAGAAAGGCATTTTCTGAACCTTACCCCAAACCTACTGAATTAGAAACACTGAGGGTGAGACCCAGCAACCTGTATTTTAACAAGCCCTCTGGGTGTTATGATAAACGCTAAAGTAATAATAATAATAATATGGATGCCTGCTTCCCACCCCCAGGGATATTCTGATTTAATGGCGCTGGGTGTGTGACTGGGATTTCTAGCACCCAGGTGATACTAATGTGCAACAAAGTTTGGGAACCACTGCGCTAAGAGCAAAGACCCAACCCTTCTTTAGGTCTCTGATCACTTCTTGTACCTGGCATTTGTTGCCACTTCAGCTTTGAAGAGTAAACCCTGAAAGAGTCACTCACCTTTCAAAGGTTGATAACAAAGATGTAGGTAGAATTTTTACCTGCCGCCAGGTAAAAGCTGGTGCCGCGGCCAGCTGTTCAATGCCTTATTCTCACTTACTGAGTCCATGGGGGACCCTGTGCTCAAGCACAAAAGACATTTTACCATGAATTTGCCACTCCCTTTTAAAAAATAAAGCATATTTATTGAACAACATAAATATCAACAAATATTTTAAATGTGATATTATCAAAGTGACATTTTAACATTTTAATGTAAAGTGCTATTTTGGAGCAAAGTTTAAAAGTTTTAAGTATGATTCAGTGATTTTCTTATTATTATTTAATTCTTCTTCCATCAACTCATCCTATTTCATTGTTTTAAAACCAAAAACTTTCTCAGTCATTTAATTTCAACTTCCAGGTAGCTCAGGCTGAAAATAGTCGACTCTTGGTTGTTTATTTCTAGGCATATCTTAAAGCTCTGTCAGAGGCAGTCCAGTCCACAGTTTATATCCTCAAGAAAGGGGTACACTATAATGGAAAAGAATCTGAGTAGGAATCTAGATAACTGAATAACTTGTCTGCACACTTTAAGCTCTGAGTGACATAGACACACACTTGAAGCTAATACAACACTGTAAGTTAACTATACTTCATTCAAAAAAAAAAGAAAGAGATATACTCTGCCTTAGGTAGCAGCAAGATAAAGATTCCAAGAGATACTGGGTCTGGGAGTGTGGCAGGTATAAGCATCATGCAGCAAAGAGACCTGGGATGAGTGTGGAGACCAAATGCCTGATCTGGAAATGAAAGGCATAAAGGAAACACCAGAGCGAGTGAGACAACATCAAAGAGTGCAAGAAGCAATGCAGTACCAATCAGAAATAAGACCCGGAGTCTAGACGATACTCAACATTACAGGAAGCCTAACGATGATGGGAGCATAGGCACCGGCTGACCCAATAACAGGAACCAGGAACTTAGAGATGGGGCAAATCCAATACTGTATGATAACAAGATGCAGACTTTTTCAGTTTAAAAACAAAAACAGAGGCAGGTCCGTGATTCAGATTCTGTTTGAAACTAGACTTGGCTCATACCAGACAAGGAGACCAGGTTGCAGATCCAGGCTGACCAATGTAGACGGTACTGTACGTAACAGATATTCAATATGGTTTTGTTGAGTGAACAGACATTCAAAATTATTTCTGGTTTTAACTGCATATTTTTCTCTGCCAGTGACCACTGTGTGTCTGCCACAGCAGGCCCTCACTCTGTTACAAATTAATCTATCGCAGCAGCTGGAGGTTAAAATATAAGTGTAGATGCACTTTAGTTTAAAAAAAACAAAAAACTCTATACTACAGGGTGGTAAATCTGGATTTGGTCTCTAGTTCTGCTTCTAACCAACTTTGTAACTTTGGGCAAGTTCTATTATTACCTCTGCCTCTCCAGTCCTCATCTAGAAAATGAGGTAAGCAGGACAGAAATACTAGATGATCTCTAAAGTATGTTCAACTCTAAAAATCGCTGGGTCCACGCACGAGTATATTCCTGAAAATCAATGTCAAAAATTGGTTTATGATGTCAATTATACGGGTATCTGCCTATCACTGACTTCTTTTTACTGGTGAGTTCCAAGACATTATCAAGACCTCTGCAGTCAACAGGAGGTAAATCTGATCTTTTAGGTTGTTGGTGGGAACAAAGTACATTTCTGTGGATATACTGACATCAGACTTAGAGCACATTTGCTGCTGAGTAAATTTAACTGGAAGTTTCTTAAGTTTTCCCCAAGAAAAGCCCCAGGGCTTTGCCGTCACAGATAGGAAAGCAGAGATCAGAGGCTGAGAAGTTAGATATCTCCTTTTAGTTTTGGTCTTTGCACAGTGGGGTCAGAGGTGCGGGTCCTGGGAGTAGGGCGATGGAAAAAAGTATCCCAGACACATGGAGAGTGTGACATAAACACTCCCTTAAATCCCGCCCTTTTTCAGATTTCCCAGAGGACCAAGCCCACACCCCCCAGTGGCTACGTGCTACACTGCAGCCTCGCCAGAAGCAAGCTGGCCCAGAGGGCAGCCATCTGGACGCTGAAAGCCCATTATAGCTGTGACGGGCGGGTGAATCTGGTTACAGACGACAGCCTCCTCCAGCCTGACTGTCTCAGGCTTGAACACACTTAGGAAGCATCTGCTTGGGGCACAAGACGCCCCTCCCATGGAACGAAGGGAGGAGAGGAACGTGGAGACAGGCACACGGGCTTCTTGGCAGACGCAGGTCCTGGGCAAGGTGCAGACACTCCTTTCTTTCATCCGCCCCTGCTCCGTGATCATCTCTTGCTGCGCTGTCAGGAGCACGTACGCACACACGAATCCCTGGAATCATTCTCTCAGGATACTGTTAGACTCGTGGTTTGATTTAAAGTAGGAACAGATGAGAGATACCAGAACATCCAGGAGAAAAAAAGCCGTTTGCACTGGTGATAATCACATCTCCAGATGGCCCAAGCCTTAGACCAGACGAGGCTGCCCTGAGGTCTCAGGCTGGGGTCGTGGAGCAGACGCTGTTCTCACTTCCACAGCCCTGTTCCTGGGACCCTGGAGAAGGCTGTGTGAGGCAGCACAGGGGCTGACAGCCACTCGGAATGGGATGCACAGGAGCAAATCCCACCGTCCTGGATTCCAGAGGACTCAGTGCCCACATGCGCATCCCTAACGCAGGGTGGGTCAGGAATCTGCCCTCAGATTAGGACAACAAATGTCACCCTACTCCTCGCAGGACTGGCTGTGGCCCACCACGCCTAACTGGGCTTTCGTGAAGACCTCATATGTTTCCTGGCTTCCTGGAGGAAAACAGCCTGTCCCCTCCTTCCCAGAACGACCCCCTGCTCTACCCCACCTCTTAGACCCTGCCAGAAGCAGGAGAGGGGTCCAGGACCCGACCTCTGAGTGCCAGAACCCGACCTCTGAGTGCCAGAACTCCTAGACGCAAATCCCACTTTGCCACCCTTAGCCAGGCACTTCCTAACCTCTCTTCTCTCACCTCATTTTCCTTAATGTGAGCAGGATGATACAGCAGTTGCTTCACATAATCACTCTAAGTTAGCATCTGTAAAGTGTTTAGAAACAGGGTCTAGTCGATACTAAACACAGAAGACCTCTCTGATTTTTCTTGCATCATCTTTCTCCATTCTTTCCAACAATTCCTGATTAAAGTGATCACATTGTTTTCAGTTATTAGTTTAGATGCCTGTCTTTTGCCCTGGTTTTTGAGTTTCTCAAGGAAAGAGATCGTGACATTAATTTTCGTATCTCCAGTACAAAATGTTTAGCATGAAGCAGGCATTTGAAAAAAACGTGTATTGAATTAAATTAGATGGGAAACTAATAATAATACCTTTCATCTAGTGGGAGTTAACTGTGGGCTAGACATGCTGCTAAGTAATTTATTCATATTCATAAGCAGTTTCTTTAAATTTCATCTATGTTCTTCTCTTCATCAGTCAAGTTTGGCTTTCAGAAGCATAAAGGAAAATTGCTATTATAAACTAAAATTCAAGGACTTACAGTGAAGAAAAAGAAACAAGTGGAGAAGTGAAAATAAAGATAAATACTGATCAATAGAGAGATGTAGAATTATCATCTCGGAGTCTGTGAGCACAAAGGAAGGTGATACTGTGTGGCTAACTGAGCCCTTAGAAAAGCAGGCTTAAGTCTACAAAAGAGAGGTTAACAACTCAGAAACGCATCTACTGGGGAAGTCCTGCACAGAAATGGAATAAGAAGAAAGGGGATCAGAACACAAAAACCAGAGTACATGGACTACATTCTATATTATATAGATATGATAAATAGATAAAGACATAGAGAGATAAAGTTCTCTGTGTGTGCATATATACATATGCATCTATGTACATGCATATATATATTTATATTTCTCTCTGTGTGTATATATATGTACACATAAATGCACAAATAAATGCATACATGTATTAATATATACATATACATGTATATGCATAAATATGTATACAACAGGCTTCCCAGGTGGCTCCATGGTAAAGAATCTGCTTGCCAATGCCAGAGATGCAGGAGACACTGGTTCTGTCTCTGGGTCAGGAAGCTCCCCTGGAGAAGGAAATGGCAAACTGCTCCAGTATTCCTGCCTAGAAAATCCCATGAACAGAGAAGCGTGGTGGGCTACAGTCCATGGGGTCACAAAGAGACTTGACTGAGTGACTGAGCATGCATGCACACATTTACATGTGTAGCAAAAAAATGGAAGAAAAGTGGAAGGAGCTCAGTCTGAATCCAGTATGACCTGGGACTGTGAGGACTGATAACAAAAAGGCAAAACCCTAGAGCAAGCCAAGGCAGAGGACAAACACGAAAGAGAACAAATGAGGTTCTTTTTCTCAGAAGGAAGAGGTGACCGTCCACTGCTCCGATAAACAGAAAGGACCACGGCTTAAGAAGGGACGTCATCTCGACAGCTGACAGAGATGAAGCTCTTTGCTTCCTTCCTCTCCATTAAGGATAAGCATTGGCAAATCAGGAAGTGGCAAACAAACGCTCTCCACAGGGAACTGGTGACCACAGCAAGTGAAATGACAGTAAGAAAGCCCTTAACAGGTTAAAAGGACAAGTTAAACCTTTTACCCAGACAAAGTTGATAATACAACCATCACAAGTCACCTTTATTTAGCATTTTGTGGTTTTTAAAAACATCCTTTCACGCTATTATTATTTTATGAATTTTAACTTCAAAATGACTTTGCAATTTCGGGATGAAGCATTGGCATGAGCCTGAAGCAGTTTTTAAACTGATGCAGAAAATTCATCTTTATTTCATTTTCACATCAAAGAAAAGAGAATTAAATCATGCAGCTTAGTTTTATCCTTTAAAAAATATTTTTAAATGTGTTCTAACTTCTATCATGAAAAAATAGGTTTTGGCAGAAGTCACAATAAAAAATGAAAACCCAGATTTAAAAAGGATTTGGGGGACTTTAGGACAAGCAAATGTTAAATGTAAAACAAAGGTGAAAGGAAAAAGAGAGAACCATTTGTTGCCCAAACTGGGCCTGTTGCTGTGTTCTCACTCACCCGTCAGAGCTCTTGCCCAGGGGCCTGGCTTTCCCATTCCACCCAGGCCCAGCTCAGCAAGGCCGCGTGAGTGGTCGCTGAGTGACTGGTTTAGGAGCGCCACCCTGTGTCGAATTCAGAAACTACACGTGTTCGCTGGAACAGCTTTAACTACTATCCAACCAAAGGGTTTCCCCAGTGGCTCGGTGGTAGAAAATCCCCCTGACGATGCAGGAGATGCAGGTTCGATTCCTGAATCGGGAAGATACCCTGGAGGAGGAAATGACAACCCACTCCAGTATTCTTGCCTGGAGAATCCCATGGACAGAAGAGCCTGCGGGTTACAGCCCATAGGGATGCAAAGAGTTGGTCACAACTGAGCAGGCATAGCATCCAACCATAACCTAACTTCACGCTGATGGTGATTTCTGTGACCCATGCAACATAGATTTAATAGGTCTGTGCTGGATGGTCTGAAACCAAAACAAAGTCATGGAACTGGATATAATCGTCATAATCAACTGATAAGTATTCCCTTGATCCCACAAGTGTCCTAAAGATTCAGGTGTTTCTAAGTGGAAGCCCTTTTATTCACTGACAGTTAGATGTCCTTAATCTTTGTCTCTGAACCCTCCCTATCCCCATCTTTATGACCTACACCTCAAAGAATAAGAAAGATTCACCCACAAATATTTTCTTTGTCTTGAAGGCTCTGTCCCCTCCAGCATCAGTTGAAACTCCAAGACAATCTTTGGTCCAAATTTTGATGAATTCAATTGTGAAAGAACGGGGTCCTAGGGATGAAGAAAGGGAGTAGAAGATGGTTTAGGGAGTGCTGGGTTGAAAAGTGAAGTGTGGTGAGATGGGGTGGAGAATAGAGAGGGTAGCAGACACTTCACCTTCTAGACACCTGGGTGCCATATTTCCCTCTTAATTCACCTAAAATGTTAAAACAATTTGCTGCCTCATAAATTCATTTTCTTCCAATGACCTTATAGACTAGCCTGCATATTCTTTGCAAAAACAAACAAAAAATGTCTTTACTTGCAAAATAATAACTTCAACGTTATTGTGTTAAAATTAAATTTGATTTCTTCTTTCCTTAGTTTTAATTACAAATGGCCCCCATATTAACTGAGATGCTTCTGCTGATTGCAGTACATATGGTCTAGGTTCCAAGTTATTTCTCTCTGGCCATAATTTTCTTAAACATGTGACTTCTTTTGTCTTTCTTGTTTATAAAATATTTTAAAGTGGTAAACAAATTTAATTTTGGAGTCTCTTCATCTTTCTACTTGCTTCCTCTCCCTATGTAAGTTTCACTTCCTTAAGGAAATAATTATTTTTACCTTTCAAAAGGTCTCTCCTGATGGCACAGTGTAATGGTCAATGTGTGTATGTTGAATTAACCCAGAAAGAATAAGGGTTGATGTGGAAGAAAATTATCGACCATGGTGGTGACAAAATTCCAAAATAAATGACCGAGGGCGGGAGCAGAAACCTTAACTGTGTGGCTTCCACTTCCTTTTGGGAGCCTCAAAATTCAGCCATTTGCATATACAAAGTCATCCCCAGGCTTCTCTTCATGGAGGGAATGCTGAATGAAGCCCTGAAGACAAGAAAATATTTTATTTGTCAATTTCAGGAACTGGATCAGATGGAATCATTAAAAGAGGAGAGTGACATCATCTTTTTCTGTGCAGAGTAGTTGAGTTCAAAGTTGGAATCGTCTCCCTTGAAGCAAGATGTTTGGAGAGGCCCTGGGTCTTGATGGAGAGTGGGCATGACCCTCTTCTCTGATGCTATTCCATCCCACTCTTGGAAGACCTCTTCTAGAAGGTTCACAGGTTCTAGTCAGTAACCTCTCTACTTTCTGTCCAGGTGGTGTGATATGATGATTTGGGAAATCTTCAAGACCCAAATTCTTCTAAAGCCTGGGTTTGGAAGAAGAAGCCTCTGAAACCCAACTCTCAAGTATAAGAAGAAAATTTGTGAAAAATATCTGGCAAGGAATATACATGTATTGGTTAAGTAGAACACAGGCTGAGACAGAAGGGCTGGGGATGTTTCTGGTGGCCTGGATAGAGCAGTCTTTCATCAGAAAGATTTTCTCCTTATAGATAAGACAGAAGTCTTACAAAATGTTAATAGGCTGATAAGATCACAGATTTTTTTTCCCACTATTTTCCCTATGCTTTTCAAACTTTCCACACTAAGCAGATCTCTTCATTTAATGCTTGCCAAATATTAAATATTGCTACAAAAATCTTTTTTGTACATGATTTTTGTACAAGATTTTTGTAGCAATATTTATTCAACCCTTTCTAAGTTATGTGTTTGTGTGACCAGTCACATTAATTGTGTCTGACTTTGTGACCCTATGGACTATAGCCCACCAGGCTCCTCTGTCCATGGAATTCTTCCAGGCAAGAATACTGGAGTGAGTTGCCATGCCCTCCTCCAGGAGATCTTCCTGACTCAAGGATCGAACTCAAGTCTACCTGTGTCCCCTGCATTGTAGGTGGATTATTTACCCACTGAGCCATAGTCACCTGGGAAGCCCTTTCTAAGTTATATTGATTCCTATTTTCTACATTTGCACATAAATGGTGACAAAATGTAGCTTTTGTTTGATTATTGGGCACGTTGAAGATTATTATGTACCTTGCTGTAACTAGAATTTTTCATGCTGTAAATATAATTGCAAGGGATATGGATCAGGAACCCTTCTACCACCTACACCACAAAGTCTGTTTCCCTGTTGAACTTTTAAATTCTTTCAGGTTAAAGAATTTTTTATATATTTCTCAAACAAAGGCATATTATAGAAAAGTTTTTAACAATGAGGTGGCACGAATATCAGTCTGGTATGTGAGGAGATAGCACAATAGAGACATTAGTTAGCAGTTGATTTTCATGGTTCAGGCATAAGGAGTCAAAAGGACGAGGACAGTGAGTAGTAAGGAAGAGACGCAAGCAAGCGATGCCTTAGGGAGGAGTTGGGTAGATTTGGTCATGACATTCAGATACAGAAAAGGAAGAATCTGTGATGTGACAAGTCCAGGGACATGGAAAAATCTGAATATTGCATCAGAACAAGAAGTAAATCAAGCAGTGATAATGGTACACTAAGATACATGTCACTGGAAGTTTTCCAGTAGACTAGTAGGATATGTTTGGTCATTAAAGTACTATAACTCTCAATTGTGAATATAGCACCCATTAAGAAAACAGTAATTTTTTCTTAAGGAACTAGAGAGCCTCTTGATGAGGGTGAAAGAGGAGAGTGGAAAATGTTGGCTTAAAGCTGAACATTCAGAAAACTAAGATCATGGTACACGGTGCCATCACTTCGTGGCAAATAGATGGAGAAAAAGTGAAAACAGTGACAGATTTTTTCTTTGGCTCCAAAATCACTGCAGACAGTGACTGTGGCCACAAAATTAAAAGATGCTTGCTCCTTGAAAGAAAGGCTATGACAAATGTAGACAGCATATTAAAAAGCAGAGACATCACTTTGCTGACAAAGGTCTGTAGCGTCAAAGCTATAGTTTTTCCAATAGTCATGTACAGAGGTGAGTTGGACCATAAGGAAGGCTGAGTGCCAAAAAATGAATAGTTTTGAACTATGGTGCTAGAGAAGACTCTTAACAGTCTCTTGGACAGCAAAGAGATCAAACCAATCAATCCTAACAGAAATATCAACCCTGCATGCTCACTGAAAGGATTGATGCTGAAGCTGAGGTTCCAATCCTTTGGACACCTAATGCAAAGAGCCAACTGTTTGGAAAAGACCCTGATGCTGGGAAAGATTGAGGGCGAGAGGAGAAGGGAAAAACAGAGGATGAGGTGGTTAGATGGCATCATCGACTCAATGGATATGAGTTTGAGCAAACTCCAGGAGACAGTGAAGGTCCGGGAAGCCTGGCATACTTCACTCCATAAGGTCACAAAGAGTCAGACATGACTTAGCAAGTGAACAATAACAATAACAACACCAAACCCTAACAACTCCTGGTACCTGTGAACATGACTTTATTTAAGAAAGAATATTTAATGATATAATCAAATTAAGATCAGTTCATACTAAGTAAGGGTGAGTCCTAATTCAATATCTGGTGTAAACAGACACAGAGTGAAGATGGCCCTGAGAAGGCAGAGGCAGGGATTAGAACTATGCTGTCACCTGCCAAGAGTGTCTGCAGCTACCAGGAGCTGAAAGAGGCAAGGCAGAGTCCTCCTGCAGACGAGGAGAGAGAACACCCCGATTTTAAATTCCAGAACCATGAAAGGTAAACTTCTGTTGTTTTAAGCCACATAATATGTGGTACCTTGCTATGGTAGCCCTAGAAAACAAATACGATTGCCCTCTTTAGCACTCAGAGCAGGAGAGGAGAGGTGGATGTTGGATTTTAGTGGAGTGGATATTACAAGACTGTCACTATGGAAACCCACTGACTGTGTGAAGTTACCCACCAGGCAGATGGGGAGATTAGGAGTGCGTTGGTTCAATAACTCTGTGTACGTTTTCCTTGACAAAGGTGACCACTGCTGTTACCTGATCACGGTGTGAAGAAGACTGGACTTCAATACCAGAAATAGAGAGGCTGTCCAGCCTGCTTTCCTGGCGCATGTCATGCCCACTGAGAAGCGTGTTCTCTGGGCATTTCACTGCACCCCTTCCTCTCTGGCAAAGTCCTGACAAGTTCACAAAATGTTTGTTTCAATATAAAATGGAAAGACAAAGGACAGAAAGCTCAGCTATTCATCAGGAATGAGCCAGTTGAGGAGCACGTAAGGGGGAAATGAGGCAGGTGGCAATTAATATGGGGTCGCAGGTACAACCATGGGTATGCCCTGTAGGCTATGAATTTCTCAGCTCTAAATATAATAAGACAACTAGTACTACTTTTTATTATTCATTTTTTCAGCTTGATGACAGAAGAACCAAAGTGCTCTTGGTTGTTAATTTAGTAGGAAAATTAAAAGTTTGATTTGTGTGAGCTTTCAGAAGAGATTAACTTTCTGACTTTTTTTTCTAATTTATCCTCAACTCAGCAAACATTTATTGAACCTTTATCATGAGCCAGTCACTATGCTACATGCTAAAGCTACCAAGAATTTTTATTTTTAATCCTTTCTTGAAAGGATTTTGCACATGAGTGGAAGAAATAGACAAATAAATAAAGTAATTTACTTTTTAAAAAGTGCAGTGTAATAATAGTTACTGATAGTAATATTGATGATACTAGTAATAATAATTTTGAGTATAGTATATGTGTTGTGATGATATTAGTAATAATAATTTTGAGTGTAGTATATTATTACATGTACTAAGGGAGCAGAGAGAAAATTGTGCCTAATTCCCACTGGAGAGAGAATGTTGCCTGCTTGCCCTCTAATCCTCCAAGGGAGACAAAAGGCCTAGGTGGGCAGAATGGGCCTGGGAGAGAAAGAAAAGTCTATCCAAAAACCGCAAGCCTTCAACATCACTCATTATTAGAGAAATGCAAATCAAAACTACAATGAGGTATCACCTCACACCAGTCAGAACGACCATCATCAAAAAGTCTACAAACAATAAATGCTGGAGAGCATGTGGATGAAAGGAAACCCTCCTACACTGTTGGTGGGAATGTAAACTGACACAGCCATTATGGAGAATAGTATGGAGATTCCTTTAAAAACTAGGAATAAATCTACCATATGACCCAGCAATCCCACTACTGGACATATACCCTGAGAAAGCCACAATTCTAAAAGACACATGAACCCTAATATCATAGCAGTACTATTTACAATAACCAAGACATGGAAATAACCGAGATGTCCATCAACAGATGAATGGATAAAGATGTGGTACATATATACAATGGAGTATTACTCAGCCATAAAAAAGAATGAGTTTAGTTCTAGTGAGGTGGATGAACCTAGAGCTTCTTGTACAGAGTTAAATAAGTCAGGAAAAGAAAAACAAATGTAGCATATTAACATATATATATATATATATATATACATATATATATACACAGAATCTAGAAAAATGGTATTGATGAACCTATTTTCAGGGAAGGACTGGAGACACAGATATAGAGAATGGACTTGTGGACACAGTGGGGGAGAGAGAGAGTGGGAAGAATTGACAATATTAACAGATATACACTATCAGATGCAGGAGGGATAGCTGGTGAGAAGTTACTGTGTAGCCCAGGAAGCCCATTCTGGTGCTCTTTGATGACCCAGAGGGAGGGATAGGGAGAGGGGAGGGAGGGAGGGAGGCGGGCATTTATAATTATGGTTGATTTTTGTTGTTGTATGGAAGAAACCAACACAATTTTGTAAGAATTAAAAATCAAAAGTAAACATTTAAAAAAATACCTCAGGCCTTGAGAATTCAAGATGACAGTCTTTGGAGAAATGCAAAGAGCATGGGGAGGCATGGGAGAGTGCGGGGGCTGAGGTGGGGGCCGCACCGTGAAGCTCTGTGCAGTCACCCCTCTCTGTTCTGCCTATTTTCAAACTGGTGTCCATAAGTAGAAAGGGAAGAACTTTTAATTTCTCTTCAGAGTATATGCATGTATGAGCATGCGAAATGGAGTATCAGTAAACAAATGACGCCACAGTTATCAGCAATTGCAGCCACCATGGATGGTGAGCTGGTGAGCCCTGAGGGAACTCAGCAAGGAAAGAATACCTGCCATCTAGCACCCATCAAACTGCATTCACTCCGCACAGTGAACCCCGAGGAAGCTCAGGGTGTGAAAACATAGGATACCGGTTCCAGATAGTTCAGGTAAATATCAAAGGAATGATTTCAGTGCACCCAGACTCTTGCATCTCTGCATACATAGAAAATTGCTAGTTTCTTAACTTGGGGTATCTGATTTTCTTTTTTTTTTTTTTTTAATTAAAGGATAATTGCTTTACAGAATCTTGTTGTTCTCTGTCAAACCTCAACCTGAATCAGCCATAGATATACATATATCCCCTCCCTTTTGAATCTCCCGCCCCACCCCACCCATCTAGGTTGATACAGAGGCCCCTGTTTGAGTTTCCTGAGCCACACAGCAAATTCCCGTTGGCTATCTATTTTACATATGGTAATGGAAGTTTCTATGTTACTCTCTCCATACATCTCACCCTCTCCTCCCCTATCCCCACTGTTTCTCCATTGCTGCCCTGTAGGTAAATTCTTCAGTACCATTTTTCTATATTCCATATATATGCATTAGAATACTATATTTATCTTTCTCTTTCTGACTTACTTCACTCTGTATAATAGGTTCTAGATTCATCCACCTCACTAGGACTGACTCAAATGTGTTCCTATTTATGGCTGAGTAATACTCCATTGTGTATATGTACCACAACTTCTGTATCCATTCATCTGTCGATGGACATCTAGGTTGCTTCCATGTTCTAGCTATTGTAAATAGTGCTGCAATGAACAATCGGATACATGTGTCTCTTACAATTTTGGTTTCCTCAGGGTATATGCCTAGGAGTGGGATTGCTGGGTCATATGGTGGTTTTATTACTAGTGTTTTAAGGAACCTCCATACTGTCTTCCACAGTGGCTGTATCAATTTGCATTCCCACCAATAGTGCAGGAGCATTCCCTTTTCTCCACACCCTCTCCAGCATTTAGTGTTTGTAGACTTTCTGATGATGGCCATTCTGACTGGTGTGAGGTGATATCTCATTGCATTTCTCTAATGAGAGATGTTGAGCATCTTTTCACGTGTTTGTTAGCCATCTGCATGTCTTCTTTAGAGAAATATATGTTTAGGTCTTTTCCCCACTTTTTGATTGGGTTGTTTTTCTGGTATTGAGTTGTATGAGCTGCTTGCATATTTTGGAAATTAATCCTTTGTCAGTTGTTTCATTTGCTATTATTTTCTCCCATTCTGAGGGTTGTCTTTTCACCTTGCTTATGGTTTCCTTTGCTGTGCAAAAGCTTTTAGTTTAATCAGGTCCCACTTTTTTCCTTTTGTTTTTATTTCTGTTACTCTAGGAGGTAGATAACAGAGGATCTTGCTTTGATTTATGTCATCAAGTGTTCTGCCTATGTTTTCCTCTAAGAGTTTATAGTTTCTGGTCCTACATTTAGGTCTTTAATCCATTTTGAGTTTACGTTTGTGTATGGTGTTAAGAAGTATTCAAATTTCATTCTTTTGCATGTAGCTGTCCAGTCTTCCCAGCACCATGTACTGAAGAGGCTGTCTTTGCCCCATTGTATATTCTTGCCTTCTTTATCAAAACTAAGGTACCCATAGGTGCAAGGGTTTATTTCTGGGCTTTCTATCTTTTTCCCTTGGTCTATGTTTCTGTTTCTGTGGCAGGACCACACTGTCTTGATGACTGTAGCTTTGTAGTATAATCTGAAGTCAGGAAGGTGGATTCCTCCAGCTCCATTCTTCTTTCTCAAAACTGCTTTGGCTATTCAGGGTCTTTTGTGTTTCCATATAAATTGTGAAATTTTTTGTTCTAGTTCTGTGAAAAATGCCAATGGTAATTTGATAGAGATCACATTGAATCTGTAGATTGCATTTGGTAGTATAGTCATTTTCACAATATTGCTTCTTCCAACCCAGGAACATGGAATCACTCTCCATCTGTTTATGTCATCTTTGATTTCTTTCATTAGTGTCTTATAATTTTCAATGTACAGTTCTGGTTTTCTTTAATTTACAATAATCTTTTGGTGTTCAGACTACCTGACCTTTGTTGTGAAACTTCTGTATCACCTGGCTCCCTCACTCACCTCAGTTCTTTCAGAGTTACTTGAGATGCTACTTCCCTGGCTTTAAGTCCTCAAAATTTCCACCAAATAAAAACATAAGTCTCAACTTTTAGATTGTGAATATTTGTATAAGTTTATGTGTGTATGTGTTTAGTTTCAAATACAACCTAAAAAACTTCAAATGCTAACATATTCTAATATCTAGATTGCCACCTTGTGAGTGAGTACTGCCACGTGACTTTAAGGGTTGCTTTGGTCGTTATGATATTTGCACTGGTTAGTGTTTATTTGATGATAGCCTGTAACATACCAGGGGCTTCTCCTGGCAGTTCAGCTGGTAAAGAATCCGCCTGCAATGCAGGAGACCCCTGTTTGATTCCTAGTTCAGGAAGGTATGCTGGAGAACGTATAGGCTACCCACTGCAGTATTCTTGGGCTTCCCTGGCGGTTCAGCTGGTAAAGAATCTGCTTGCACTGTGAGAGACCTGAGTTCAATCCCTGGGTTGGAAAGATTCCCTGGAGAAGAGAACAGCTACTCACTTCAGTATTCTGGCTTGGAGAATTCGATGAGCTGTGTAGTCCATGGGCTCTCAAAGAGTCAAACACGACTGAACGACTTTCACTTTCACTTTCTGTCACATATTAAAGAACATTCAGTAAGTCTTGCCTATCTGTCCCTGCGTAGAAGTATTTGTGGCAGAGATTACTGGTGTCTCTTACTATAAGTTTCTCCTTCTTTCAAAATAACGAAACTCCAAAGATTTAAATGAACATATAGACAATCAGGGGGAAAAAAATACCATATTGCCCAGTTTCCCTCAGAGCTAGTCGTAGTCTTGTGGATAAGTTCAAGTCAGTGAATCATAGGGTTTCTCTGGTGGCTCAAACGGTAAAGAATCTGCCCGCATTGCGGGAGACCCAGGATGGATCACTGGGTGGGGAAGAGCTCCTGGAGAAGGGAATGGCTACCCATTCTTGCCTGAGATTTCCATGGACAGAGGAGCCTGTAAGCAGAAGTGTATTGTAGCAGTTTCTGGAAACCTTCCTTAAGAGCAAGATGATTTCCTATATATGTCCATGAGGTTGCGTTTGCCATTGTGTTTTTCAAATATCCCATGTCCTTACTGATTCTTAATTGATTTTTTAAATTACTGATATAGGTAAATTAACATTTTTTACTGTGATTCTGGATGTCTATTTTTTTCTATAGTTATTTCAATATTCACTTTATATATTTCAAGTTCACTATTTGGAGAGCAATTTAAGATATTTGGACTATCTCAGTAACATTTAATCAAGAAATTCCACATGATTCCATTTGCATTTTTATTTATAACCATTTTACTGTCAAGTAGCACTCCTGTTTAAAAAATCCAATCTAGGAAGCTCAGTTCCGTGTTCTGTGGTGACCTGGATGAGTGGGGATGGAGGGAAGGGAGGGAGGCCCAAGAGGGAGGGGACATACGCACACATGTAACCGATTCCTTTCCTCCTACAGCAGAACCTAATACAACATTGTAAAGCAGCTATACCCCAATTATAAACACTTCAATCTGACAACTCAAAACTTTTAATTAGGGAATTTAGTCATATGTATACATTTATGTACAGCCATTTATATACTGATAGATTTGGACTTAAAGTTCTATCTTATTTTGTACTTTATGATTCCTCCATATTTCTCACTCCCTTTTTATATTCATTATTTTTTGCCATTCAGTACTTATCCTCTGCTAGTTTGTAAATCAAACCTTCTTATTTAATCCTTTTAGTAGTTTCTTCAGAAATTATGACATGAATCAATTAATGGAAGAACAATGTTAATTAATGCCTTTACCCTTCTCTTGGGTGATTAAAAAAACAAAACAAAACCTCAGAACGCTTAACTGTTCTGCTCCTTTGAAAACTCTGTGCTTTATTACTGTGCATTAAACATTTTATTTTCCAAATCCAAGTTTTATACCATCAGTATTCATTTAGATGTACCCACTTATTCCTTTGTTACTTCTTGCATCTCAGTCCTACATCTAAGAACATCTCTTTCTGCCTTAAGTACATTCTTTAGAATTTTATTTAGCAGAGAACAAACTGCTTTTTGATTATTTGTCTGAAAATGTCTTTATTTACCTGTGTATAGAAGCTTAGGTTGACATATTTTCTTTCAGAGTATTGAAGATATTCCACTGTTTTCTGGTTTTTATTATTACTGTTTAAAAGTCAACTAAAAGTGTAATTGTCACACTTTTGAATATAAGTTTGCCTTCAATATAACTGCCTCCAAATTTTTTTTACCTTATTATAGAGAAGTTAAAACATATTGAAAATAAGAAAAAATCATCTAACAAACCCTTTTGTGTTTATACCCCAGTTTCAACAATCATCAACATTTTGCCACTTTTATGTCATCCATTCTGGCATATGCAAACACTTATACATCTACTTTAGTAGTTTATTTTTTGCAAGAGTATTTTAGAACCAATACAAAAAAAATGCTATATTATGTCTTTTCATTTGTAAACAGCTCAGTATGTATCTCTAACTGATAAGGACTTTATTAACATAAGCAGCATGCCACCAACACGACCTGTGAATTTAACAAGAATATCTTGATACCTTCTAATACCTAGTCTCTGTGCAAATTTTCACTTGTTCAAAAGGTGCTTTTCATAGTTACTTTGTGGGAATCAATATCTTAAAAGTCGGGTTATTTCTGTTAAGATTGTTTTATTACAGAAGGCTCTGCCTTGACCTTCTTTGTCCATTATTTTGATTTATCAGAGAAACCAGATAATTCCTTAGAAAGATCCACTTTCTCAAGAATTGGCAGTCAGACCTAGAAGTTTGATTAGATTCAGATTAAACATTTTAGGCAAGTATAATTTTGAGCGCATTAATGGTTAATAAAATATTTGGTTTTACTCCTTTCAATGACTCCAGGATTGATCAATGAGTTCAGTTGGTGTCAGCTGCCACCTCCATTATGAAATTTTCTTCAACCTTTCACCTAAGACCTTAATAGCACTGAGGACTGTTGTCTAAATATATGATTGCATTCAGTTCAGTTCAGCTCAGTTGCTCAGTCGTGTCCAACTCTATGCAACCCCATGTATTGTAGTATGCCAGACTTCCCTGTCCTTCACCAACTCTCGGAGCTTACTGAAACTCATGTCCATTGGGTTGGTGATGCCATCCAACCATCTCATCCTCTGTCATCCCCTTCTCCTCCTGCCTTCAATCTTTCCCAGCATCATGGTCTTTTCAAATGAATCAGTTATTTGCATCAGTTGGCCAAAGTATTGGAGTTTCAGCTTCAGCATCAGTCCTGCCAATGAATATTCAGGACTGATTTCCTTTAGGATGGACTGGTTCGATCTCCTTGCAGTCCAAGGGACTCTCAAGAGTCTTCTCCAACACCACAGTTCAAAAGCATCAATTCTTCAGAACTCAGTTTCCTTTATAGTCCAGCTCTCACATCCATACATGACCACTGGAAAAACCATAGCTTTGACTAGATGGACATTTGTTGGCAAATTAATGTCTCTATTTTTTAATATGCTGTCTAGGTTGGTCATAACTTTTCTTCCAAGGAGCAAGCATCTTTTAACTTTATGGTAGCAGTCACCATCTGCAGTGATTTTGGAGCCCCCAAAAATAAAGTCTGTCACTGTTTCCATTGTTTCCCCATCTATTTGCCATGAAGTGAAGGGACCAGATGCCATGACCTTAGTTTTCTGAATGCTGAGTTTTAAGCCAACTTTTTCACTCTCCTGTTTCACTATCATCAAGAGACTCTTTAGTTCTTCTTCACTTTCTGTCATAAGGGGGGTGTCATCTGTATATTTGAGGTTATTGATATTTTTCCCGGTAATCTTGATTCCATCTTGTTCTTCCTCCAGCCCAGTGTTTCTCATGATGTACTCTGCATATAAGTTAAACAAGCAGGGTGACAATATACAGCCTTGATATACTCCTTTTCCTATTTGGAACCAATCTGTTTTTCCATCTTCACTTCTAACTGTTGCTTCTTGACCTGCATACAGGTTTCTCAGGAGGCAGGTCAAGTGGTCTGGTATTCTCCTCTCTTTAAGAATTATTCACAGTTTGTTGTGATCCACACAATCAAAGACTTTGGCGTAGTGAATAAAGCAGAAATAGATGTTTTTCTGGAACTCTCTCACTTTTTGGATGATTCAATAGATGTTGGCAATTTGATCTCTGGCTCCTCTGCCTTTTCTAAATCCAGCTTGAACATCTGGAAGTTCATGGTTCATGTACTGTTGAAGCCTGGCTTAGAGAATTTTGAGCATAACTTTGCTAGCGTGTGAGATGAGTGCAATTGTGCAGTAGTTTGAGCATTTTTTGGCATTGCCTTTCTTTGGGATTGGAATGAAAACTGACCTTTTCCAGTTCTGTGGCCACTGCTGAGTTTTCCAAATTTGCTGGCATATTGAGTGCAGCACTTTCACAGCATCATCTTTCAGGATTTGAAATAGCTCAACTGGAATTCCATCACCTCCACTAGCTTTATTCATATGATGCTTCCTAAGGCCCACTTGAGTTCACATTCCAGGATGTCTGGCTCTAGGTGAGCGATTATACCATCATGATTATTTGGGTCATGAAGATCTTTTTTGTACAGCTTTTCTGTGCATTCTTGCCACCTCTTCTTCTTTTTTTTTTTTTTTTTTTTTTTTGGCAATTTCTTTTTTTTTTTAATTTTTTTATTAGTTGGAGGCTAATTACTTCACATTTCAGTGGGTTTTGTCATACATTGGTATAAATCAGCCATAGAGTTACACGTATTCCCCATCCCGATCCCCCCTCCCACCTCCCTCTCCACCCGACTCCTCTGGGTCCTCCCAGTACACCAGGACCGAGCACTTGTCTCATGCACCCCACCTGGGCTGGTGATCTGTTTCACCATAGATAATATACATGCTGTTCTTTTGAAACATCCCACCCTCACCTTCTCCCACAGAGTCCAAAAGTCTGTTCTGTACTTCTGTGTCTCTTTTTCTGTTTGGCATATAAGGTTATCGTTACCATCTTTCTAAATTCCATATATATGTGTTAGTATGCTGTAATGTTCTTTATCTTTCTGGCTTACTTCACTCTGTATAATGGGCTCCAGTTTCATCCATCTCATTAGAACTGATTCAAATGAATTCTTTTTAACGGCTGAGTAATATTCCATGGTGTATATGTACCACAGCTTCCTTATCCATTCATCTGCTGATGGGTATCTAGGTTGCTTCCATGTCCTGGCTATTATAAACAGTGCTGCGATGAACATTGGGGTGCACGTGTCTCTCAGATCTGGTTTCTTCAGTGTGTATGCCCAGAAGTGATATTGCTGGGTCATATGGCAGTTCTATTTCCAGTTTTTTAAGAAATCTCCACACTGTTTTCCATAGTGGCTGTACTAGTTTGCATTCCCACCAACAGTGTAAGAGGGTTCCCTTTTCTCCACACCCTCTCCAGCATTTATTGCTTGTAGACTTTTGGATAGCAGCCATCCTGACTGGCGTGCAATGGTACCTCATTGCGGTTTTGATTTTCATTTCTCTACTAATGAGTGGTGTTGAGCATCTTTTCATGTGTTTGTTAGCCATCTGTATGTCTTCTTTGAAGAAATGTCTGTTTAGTTCTTTGGCCCATTTTTTGATTGGGTCATTTATTTTTCTGGAATTGAGCTGCAGGAGTTCCTTGTATATTTTTGAGATTAATCCTTTGTCTGTTTCTTCATTTGCTATTATTTTCTCCCAATCTGAGGGCTGTCTTTGCACCTTACTTATAGTTTCCTTTGTAGTGCAGAAGCTTTTAATTTTCATTAGGTCCCATTTGTTTATTTTTGCTTTTACTTCCAATATTCTGGGAGGTGGGTCATAGAGGATCTTGCTGAGATTTATGTCAGAGAGTGTTTTGCCTATGTTCTCCTCTAGGAGTTTTATAGTTTCTGGTCTTACATTTAGATCTTTAATCCATTTTGAGTTTATTTTTGTGTATGGTATTAGAAAGTATTCTAGTTTCATTCTTTTACAAGTGGTTGACCAGTTTTCCCAGCACTACTTGCTAAAGAGGTTGTCTTTTTTCCATTGTATATCCTTGCCTCCATTGTCGAAGATAAGGCGTCCATAGGTTCGTGGATTTATCTCTGGGCTTTCTATTCTGTTCCATTGATCTATATTTCTGTCTTTGTGCCAGTACCATACTGTCTTGATGACTATGGCTTTGTAGTATAGTCTGAAGTCAGGCAGGTTGATTCCTCCAGTTCCATTCTTCTTTTTCAAGATTACTTTGGCTATTCGAGATTTTTTGTATTTCCATACAAATTGTGAAATTATTTGTTCTAGTTCTGTGAAAAATACCGTTGGTAGCTTGATAGGGATTGCATTGAATCTATAGATTGCTTTGGGTAGAATAGCCATTTTGACAATATTGATTCTTCCAATCCATGAATGCGGTATGTTTCTCCATCTGTTTGTGTCCTCTTTGATTTCTTTCATCAGTGTTTTATAGTTTTCTATGTGTAGGTCTTTTGTTTCTTTAGGTAGATATACTCCTAAGTATTTTATTCTTTTTGTTGCAATGGTGAATAGCATTGTTTCCTTAATTTCTCTTTCTGTTTTTTCATTGTTAGTATATAGGAATGCAAGGGATTTCTGTGTGTTAATTTTATATCCTGCAACTTTACTATATTCATTGATTAGCTCTAGTAATTTCTGGAAGAGTCTTTAGGGTTTTCTACGTAGAGGATCATGTCATCTGCAAACAGTGAGAGTTTCACTTCTTCTTTTCCTATCTGGATTCCTTTTACTTCTTTTTCTGCTCTGATTGCTGTGGCCAAAACTTCCAACACTATGTTGAATAGTAGTGGTGAGAGTGGGCACCCTTGTCTTGTTCCTGATTTCAGGGAAAATGCTTTCAATTTTTCACCATTGAGGGTGATGCTTGCTGTGGGTTTGTCATATATAGCTTTTATTATGTGCCACCTCTTCTTAATATCTTCTACTTCTGTTAGGTCCATACCATTTCTCTCCTTTATTGTGCCCATCTTTGCATGAAAATTTCCCTTGGTATCTCTAATTTTCTTGAAGAGATCTCTAGTCTTTCCCATTCTATTGTTTTCCTCTATTTCTTTGCACTGATCGCTGAGGAAGCCTTTCTTTTCTCTCCTTGCTATTCTCTGGAACTCTGCATTCAAATGGATATATCTTTCCTTTTCTCCTTTGCCTTTCGCTTCTCTTCTTTTCAATGCTGCTTGTAAGGCCTCCTCAGACAACTATTTTGCCTTTTTGCATTTCTTTTCCATGGGGATGGTCTTGATCCGTGCCTCCTGTACAATGTCATGAACCTCTATCCATAGTTCTTCAGGTACTCTGTCTATCAGATCTAATCCCTTGAATCTATTTCTCACTTCCAATGTATAATCATAGGGATTTGATTTAGGTCATACCTGAATGGCCTAGTGGTTTTCCCTACTTTCTTCAATTTAAGTGTAAATTTGACAATAAGCAGTTCATGATCTGAGCCACAGTCAGCTCTCAGTCTTCTTTTTGCTGCCTGTATAGAGCTTCTCCATTTTTGCCTACAAAGAATATAATCAATCTGATTTCCATATTGACCATCTGGTGATGTTCATGACCATCTGATGATGTCTCTTGTGTTGTTGGAAGAGGTTGTTTGCTATGACCAGTGCATTCTCTTGGCAAAACTCTATTAGCCTTTGTCCTGCTTCATTCTGTACTCCAAAGTCAAATTTGCCTGTTATTCCAGGTATTTCTTGACTTCCTACTTTGGCATTTCAGTCCCCTAAAATGAAAAGGACATCTTTTGGGGGTATTAGTTCTAGAAGGTCTTATAGGTCTTCCTAGAACCATTCAATGTCAGCTTCTTCAGCATTATTGGTCTGGGCATGCACTTGGATTACTGTGATATTGAATGGTTTGCCTTGGAAACGAACAGAGATCATTCTGTCATTTTTGAAATTGCATTCAAGTCTGTATTTCAGACTCTTTTGTTGACTGTGATGGCTACTCCATTTCTTATAAGGGATTCTTGCCCACAGTAGTAGATATAATGGTCATCTGAGTTAAATTCACCCATTCCAGTCCATTTTAGTTCACTGATTCCTAAAATGTCAACATTCATTCTTGCCCTCTCCTGTTTGACCACTTCCAACTTGCCTTGATTCATGGACCAGGTTCCTATGCAATATTGCTCTTTACAGGATCAGACTTTGCTTCTATTACCAGTCACATCCACAACTGGATGTTATTTTTGCTTTGGCTCTGTCTCTTCATTCTTTCTGGAGTTATTTCTACACTGATCTCCAGTAGTATATTGGGCACCTTCCAACCTGGGGAGTACATCTTTCAGTGTCCTATCTTTCTGCCTTTTCATACTGTTCATGGGGTTCTCGAGGCAAGAATCCTGAAGTGGCTTGCCATTCCCTTCTCCAGTGGACCACATTTTGTCAGAACTCTCCACCATGACCCGTCTGTCTTGGGTGGCCCTACATGGCATGGCTCATAGTTTCGTTGAGTTAGACAAGGCTGTGGTCCATGTAATCAGATTGGTTAGTTTTCTGTGACTGTGGTTTTCAGTCTGTCTGCCCTCTGATGGAGAAGGATAAGAGCCTCATGGAAGCTTCCCGATGGGACAGACTGAATGTGAAAGCACAAGTCGCTCAGTTGTGTCTGACTCTTTGCAATCCCAAGAATACTGGAGTGGGTAGCCTTTCCCTTCTCCAGGGGATTTTCCCAACCCAGGGATTGAGCCCAGGTCTCCCGAGTTGCAGGCGGATTCTTTACCAGCTGAGTCACAAGGGAAGCCCAGAATACTGGAATGGGTAGCCTATCCCTTCTCCAGTGGATCTTCCCTACCCAGGGGTAGAACCCAGGTCTCCCGCACTGCAGGCGGATTCTTTACCAACTGAGCTATTAGGGAATCTGGTCTTGTTCTGGTGGGTGGGACCATGCTCAGTAAATCTTTAATCCAATTTTCTGTTGGAGGGTGGGGCTGTGTTCCCTCCCTGTCATTTGACCTGAGGCCAAACTACGGTGCAGCTAATGAAGATAATGGCGACCTCCTGGGACACTGAGTGCCCCCAACCCTGCAGCAGGCCACAGCGGACCCACGCCTCTGCCAGAGACTCCTGGACACTCACGGGCAAGTCTGGGTCAGTCTCCTGTGGGATCACTGCTCATGGCATGCACAAGGTTCTGTCTGTGCCCTCCCAGCGTCTGTTTCCCAGTCTTGTGTCAGTTCTGGCGGCTCTGTGGTGGGGTTAATGGCGACCTCCTCCAAGAGGGCTTATGCCACACCCAGGTCTGCTGCGCCCACAGCCCTGCCCCTGCGGCAGGCCCCTGCTGACCCGGGCCTCCTCAGGAGACACCCAGACACAGCTCTGTCTCAATCTCTTGGGGACTCTGGGTCCTGGTGCACATAAGGTTTGTTTGAGCCCTCTGAGCATCTCTGACAGGTATGGGGTTTGATTCTAAATGTGATTTTGCCCCTCCTACCACCTTGCTGGGGCTTCTTCACCCCTGGACACGGGATATCTCTTCAAAGTCACTCCAGCGCCAAGTAGCAGACGTGGGGTATTTCCTCCCAGTCGCTGAAGTACCACTCAGCCACCATTATAGGCTGAGAAAATGATGTTTGCCTTACTTCTATACTTCTGCTTCTATTAACTGCAAGTTTTACAAAAATCTTTCCCTCATCTACTCTTTAATCAGAAAGACAGAATACATGCTTGATTCTTTTTCTTGGTTAACTCTTAGGATAGTGAGTTGTTGTCTAAGCCACTTCCAAAAATAGCTGGTCTCTAGAGCCTTTCATAATGGTTTTTGCGTCCCTTTTAAAAATCAGTTTTATTGAGGTATAATTTACATTCAATAAAATTCATCCATATTAACTACACAGTTTGAAAGGTTTTGACAAATGAAAGCAGTCGTGTAAACATAACCACAATCAAGAAACAGGACATCTACAGGACCCCAGAAACTTTTCTTCTGTCCTTTAAAGTCTGTGCGTTCTCTTCACTCCAGCCCCAAGCAACTGCTATCATTTATAATTTTTTTCTATAATTTCCTATAAGTGAAATAATATGGATTTAGTCTTTTGTACGGGCACCTTTCTCTTAGCATAGTGTTTTTGAGGTTAATCCATGTTGTTTCAAGTATCAGCAGTTCTTTTCAGTGTGGAGTAGTTTTAGATCATATGAATATATCACATTTTATTCATTGATTCACAATTTTAGTGGGCATTTCATCCTGAAATGTGGATCAGTACTAAGCCAAAAGGATTGCTCTGTAGATCTTTAGAGGTTATTCCTCACCCCCACCCCCCACCCTGCACCCTCTCTGTGTGTATGTGTTTGCGTGTGTGTATTTACCTTCTATTCAGCACTCTGTTCTGCCAGTTCCAGCCACCTCCTCCTGCTAAAACTCCATTCTTCAAATGGTCAACTCAAAGAGACAGATGGGCTCTGTTTTAATTCCCCCTTGGGAATTAAATTCCCCCTGTGTGAGACTGAAAACTGCTTCCAGGTACTAATCTGGAGCAATCATAGAGTTCACCTTTTTTGTTTATCTCAAAGTGATCACAAACCTGCACTGTCTATTTTCCATTGTCTGAAGAGAAGTGTTTTAAAAATATTTATTTTTAGGCTTTCTAGTTTTATAAGAGAAGGGCAATTCCCACAGAAGTCAGTCCTTCATAATGGAAGCAGAGTTTCCTGAATCTTTATCACAAGATAAAATTAGTTTTTTTCCAATCAACTTTCTGAAGTTTAATTTATATACTTTAAAATTCACTGTTTAAGTCTATAGGTGGCTGGTTTTGACAAACGTATGCAACATATAATCACCACCTCTGTCTCCCTCGGGGAGTTTCCTCAATTCTTTTCACAATCAGGCTTCACTCACACCCCTCAATCTGGGCAACCACGTATCCAATCTCTGTCAACATAGATTGATTGCATCTGTTTTAATATTTCAAGCATATGGAATCAATTTTGTTTTGCGTCTGGCTTCTTTCAGTAGTATAATGCTTATAATGTTCATTTGTACCCTTACATGTGTCAATGTGTAGTTCTTTTTTGTTGTTGAGTTGTAGTCAGTTGTATGGATGAATCTGTTTGCTTATCAATTCATTTGTTGATGATCATTTGGAGAGTACTCAGTTTGGGACTATTATGAATAAAGTTGCTATCAACGTCCCTATACAAGTCTTTTTATGAGTACATGTTTTCACTTCTCTTGATTAAATATCTAGCAGTGGAATTATTCAGTCATATGTAAGTATTGATATATGTTGAATTCTATTTTTAAAAAAAAAACTTCCAAACTCTTTTTCAAGTGACTGAATCATCTTACATTTCTAATGGTAATGTATGAAAATTCCAGTTGCTCCACATTATCACCAACACCAGGAATAGTTTGCCATTCTTTTTAATTTACTTTATGCCAGTCAGTAGAAAGGGCTATTTTGTTATGATTTTCATTTGGGGTTCCTGATGACTACACTGAACATATATTCATTTGCTAATCGCCCATTTGTATTCTTTTGGATTGTCTACTTTAGTGTTCTGCCCTTTTAAAAAAGGTTGTTTGTGTCCTTACTAAGTTATAAAGTCATTTGTACAGTATGGATACAGGTTCCTTGTGAGATATATGTTCTCAGTATATTCTCAGAAACTTTTTCTTGGAATCCCACTTCTGGGTCTTCATTCAAAAGAATTGAAATCAGAATCCTGAAATGATACTAGCACTCTAGTGTTCATTGCAGTAGTATTCACAGAGGGTAGTTGTTGTTGGTCAGCTGCTTAGCGGTGTCCCACAGGCAGCAGCACGCCGGCTTCTCTGTCCTTTGCCATCTCCTGGAGCTCGCTCAAACTCGTGTCCACTGAGTCAGTGATGCCATCCAGCCGTCTCATCCTCTGTCACCCCTTCTCCTCCTGCCTTCAATCTTTCACAGCATCAGGGTCTTTCCCAATGAGTTGGCTCTTTGCATCAGGTGGCCAAAGGATTGGAGCTCAGCTTCAGCAGCAGTCCTTCCAATGAATATTCAGGGTTGATTTCCTTTAGGATTTAACTGGTTTGATCTCCTTGCTGTCCAAGGGACTCTTGAGAGTCTTCTCCAGCACCACAGTTCAAAGGCATCAATTCTTCGGCACTCAGCCTTTTTTATTGTCCAGCTCTCACATCCATATGTGACTACTGGAAAAACCATAGCTTTGACTATACAGACATTTGTAGGCAAAGTAATGTCTCTGCTTTTTGGGTAAATCACATATTAAATGTTCTTAACACATCAAAATTAAAATTTAGAACTTTTTAAAAACAGTTTCACTGATTACTGATTCCATTTTCAATCTGGATTCATTTTGTTTCTTTTTGATTTTGTTTTATTGCACTGGCTAGACTTCTGGTGCAATGTTGAATGAAAGTGGTAAGAGCAGACATCCTTGCCTTGCCCCTCATCTTACCAGAAACGATTCAATCTTTCACCATTAAGCATGATGTTACATTTCAACTTTTCATATATACCCTTTATGAGAATGAGCAAATTCCCTTCTAATCCTGAGTTGCTGAGTGAGTTTTCAAAAATGGATTTTGGACTTTGTTATATACTTTTATTAACTTTATTGAGCTAATCATGTACTTTTTTTTTTTTTTTAGTCTTTTACTATGACCCACACTGATTTTTTTCAGTGTTAAATTACCCTTGCATTCTTGGAAAGATCATATTTGTTCATAATGTGAATGAATGAATGAGTTATTCTTTTTATATATGTTTGTATTTGATTGGATAGACTAAAATCTTTACATCTTTGCATTTATGATTATAAAAAAGGTTCTATAGCATTCATTTCTTGTAATGTCATTTTCTGGTTTTGGTAGCAAGGTAATGCTGACCTCTGTGTAAAAATAATTGGGAAGTATTTTCCAGCTTTTCTATTTTCTGAGAGATTTTCCATAAAATTGGTATTATTTCTTCCTTAAATATGTAGTGGAATAGCCCACTTTTCTTTGTGGGAAGGTTTCTTTCATACATATAAGGACATTTACATGATCTATTTTTTTCTTGAATGAACTTTGGCCTAATATGTTTTTTTCATCTAATATGTCAAATTTATTGCCATAAATTTGTTTATAATATTCCCTTATTAGCTTTTAATATCTGTAGAATCTGTAATGATGCTCCTTCCCTCATTCTTGAAATTCCTAATATTTGTTTTCTGTCTCTTTTTCCTGATCAGTCTAGATAGAAATTTAAAGCTTTTTAAAATTTTCTTTTATATTAGAGCAAAACTGATCAGCTTTGTCATGTTAGTGTTAGGTTAGTTTCAGGGGTACAGCAAAGTGCTTCAGTTATGCATATACATTTTCAGTTTTATATCATTTAGGTTATTTTTCTCATTTAAGTTGAGCAGATTTCGCTGTGCTATACGGTAGTTCTTTGTTGGTTATCTATCTTAAATGTAGCAGAGTGTACATGTCAGTCCTAAACTCTGAATCTACCCCTTTTCTTCACTCTTCCACCCTGCTAATCATAAGTTCATTCTCTAAGTCTGTGAGTCTGTTTCTGTTTTGTAAATAGATTCATTTGTATCATTTTAACAATATGATATGTATCATATAAGCAATATCATATGATATTTATCTTTCTCTGATATACTTCACTTAGTATGATAGTCTCCAGGTCCATCAATATTGGTGAAAATGTCATTATCTCATTCTTTTAAAAGGCTGAGTAATATTCCATTGTATATATGAAACATGTCCTCTTTATCCATTCACCTGTCAATGGGCATTCACCTGTCAATGGGCATTCACCTGTGTTCATATCTTGCCTATTGTAAATGGCTCTGTAGTGAACATTGTGATGCATGTATCTTTTCAAACCATATATGCCCAGGAGCAAAATTATGCTCAAGATTCTTCAAGTTAGGTTTCAGCAGTATGTGAATCAAGAACTTCTTGATGTACAAGCTGGATTTAGAAAAGACAGAGGAACCAGAGATCAAATTTCCATCATCTGCTGGATCACAGAATAAGCCAGGAAATTCCAGAAAAACTTCTGTTTCATTGACTGTGCTAAAGCCTTTGACTATGTGGATACAACAAGCTTGCAGAATATTCTTAAGGAGATTGGAATATCAGATCACCTTACCTGTCTTCTAAGAAGTCTGTATGCAGGTCAAGAAGCAATAGTTAGAACTGGACATAGAACAACAGATGATTCCAAACTGGGAAAGGAGTATGTCAAGGCTGTGTGTTGTCACCTTGCTTATTTAACTTCTATGCAGAGTATGTCATGCAAAATGTCAGGCTGGATGAATCACCAGTTGGAATCAAGATTGCCAGGAGAAATATCAACAACCTCAGATATGCAGATCATACCACCCTAATGGCAGAAAGAGAGGAACTAAAGAGCCTTTTGAAGAAGGTGAAAGAAGAGATTGAAAAAGCTGGATTAAGACTCAGCATTCAAAAAACTAAGATCATGGCATCTGGTCCCAACACCTCATGACAAATAGATGGGGAACAAATGGAAACAGTGTCAGATTTTATTTTCTTGGGCTCCAAGATCACCACAGATGGTGACTGCAGCCATGAAATTAAAAGACACTTGCTCCTGGAAGAAAAGCTATGACAAACCTAGACAGTGTATTGAAAAGCAGAGACATCACTTTGCTGACAAAAGTCCATATAGTCAAAGCTCTGGTTTTTTCAGTAGTCATGTACAGAGGTGAGAGCTGGACAATAAAAAAGGCTGAGCCCCAAAGAATTGAACAGCACCTTTGAACTGTGGTGCTGGAGAAGACTCTTGAGAGTCCCTTGGACAGCAAGGAGATCAAACCAGTTAATCCTAAAGGAAATCTGCCCTGAATATTCACTGGAAGGACTGATGCTGAAGTTGAAGCTCCAATCCTTTGGCCACCTGATGCAAAGAGCCAACTCACTGCAAAAGACTTTGATGATTGGAAAGATTGAGGACAGGAGGAGAAGGGAGTGACTGAGGGTGAGATGGCTGGATGGCATCACCAACTCAATGGACATGAGTTTGGGCAAACTCCAGGAGATAGTGCAGGACAGGGAAGCCTGGAATGCTGCAGTTCATGGGGCCCAGCAAGACTTAGCAACTGAATAACAACAAATGCCCAGGAGTGGGATTGCAGGATCACATTGTAGTCCTATGTTTAGTTTTTTAAGAAATGATATTGTTCTCCATAGTGACTGTCATGATGTACACTCCCACCAACACTGTAAGAGGATTCTCTCTTCTCCACACCCTCTCCCACATTTATTGTTTGTAGATTTTTTTGATGATGGCCATTCTGAGCAGTGTGATATGTTATCTCATTGTAGTATTGAATGGATTTCTCTAATATCAAAGTTTAGCATCTTTTCATGTGCCTCTTGGCTATTTGTATGTCTTCTTTGGAGAAATGTCTATATAGGTTTTCTGTCCATTTTTTGATTGGATTGTTTGTTTCTTTTTTACATTGAGCCACATGAGCTGTTTGTAAATCTTCAGGACTAATCCACGTCATATAGTTTGCAAATATTTTCTCCCATTCTGTAGGTGGTCTTCTCAGTTTGTCTATGGTTTCCTTTGCTGTGCAAAAACTTTTTTGTTTAATCAAGTCTCATTTGTTTATTTTTGCTTTCATTTCCATTACTCAAGGAGATGGCTTGGAAAAGATATTGCTGTGATTTATAGCAAAGAGTGTTCTGCTTATGTTTTCCTCTAAGAGTTCTATAATATCTGGTCAAACATTTAGGTTTTTAATCCATTTGTGTTTATTTTGTGTATGGTGTTAAAGAAGATTCTAATCTATTTTCTTTTACATGTAGCTGCCCATTTCCCCCATATCATTTATTGGAAAGAGTGTCTTTTTCTCATTGTATAATCTTGCTTCCTTTGTCATAGATTAATTGACCATAGATGTGTGGGTTTATTTCTTTCTATCCTGTTCAATTAGTCTATAATTCTGTTTTTGTGCCAGTACCATACTGTTTTGATGACTATAGCTTTGTAGTATAGTCTGACATCAGGGAGCCTGATTTCTACAGCTCCATTTTTCTTTTTCAAGATTGCTTTGGCTATTCAGGGTCTTCTGTTTCTCCATTCAAAGGGCCATATATGACAAATTCACATCTAACATTATACTCAATGGTGAAAAGCTGACAGCATTTATTCTAAGATCAAGAAAAACACAAGAATGTCCACTCTCACCACTTTTATTCAACATAGTTTGGAAGTCCTAATCATATCAATCAGAAATTTTAAAAAAATAAATAAAGAGAATACAAATTGGGAAAGAAGTAAAACTGTAACTGTTTGCAGATGATGTGATGCTATATATAAGAAATCTTAAAGATACTACTAGAAAACAATTAGAGTTCATCAATAAATTCTGTAAAGTTGCAGGATATGAAATTAATACACAGAAATCTGTTTCCTATCTGTGCACGACTAATGAAAGATCAGGAATATAAAGAAGCAATCCCATTTACCACCACATCAAAAAGAATAAAATACCTAGGAATAAACTCACCTAAGGAGACAAAACACTTATATGCCAAAAGCTATTAGATAAGATGCTAATGAAAGAAATCAAAGATGACATAAACAGATGTAAGATATAGCATGCTTTTGGATTGGAAGAGTCAATGTTGTCAAAATGACTGCACTATCCAAGGCAATCTACAGATTCAATGCAATCCCTGTCAAATCACCAATGGCATTTTTCATAGAATTAGAACCAAAATTTAAAGTTTGATTGATCTTCTCAAAGAATCAGCTTTTGATTTCATTGATTTTTTCTGGTTTTCTTTTAATTTTGTTGCTTGATATTCTTTATTATTTCATTACTTCTACTTTGTGCTTGATTTTCTCTTCTTTTTGTAATCCTACAAAGTATTAACTAAGCTAATTGACCTGAGAGCTTTCTTCTTTAGAATATAAGCATTTTTGTGCTATAAATTTCCTCCTAAATACTGCTTTATTTCATCTCAAAATTTTCATTTGCTTGTCATAACTCATTTGGATCAAAGCAGTCTAATTTCCTGTTTGATTTAATTTTTAATATATGGGTTATTTACTTATTTTACTGAAGTATAGTTGATTTAAAAAATTGTGTTAGTTTCAGGCATACAGCAAAATGATCCAGTGAAATTTTTTAATTTTATTTTCCATTGAATATGGTTCCCTGTTCTATACAGGAAATCCTTAGTGCTTGTCTCTTTTATGTATGAGAAGGTGGGGCCAGCAAGGCCCTCGGTGTTCTCCATTCAGTTCTCTGAGGGAGACCTTCCAGGGGCAGATGCCCACGGGAAGAGTGGCACCAACCAGATTCCCACGCACAGATCACACACACAGATCAGCACCATGGCTGGTCTATGGGTTATTTCAGTTCAGTTTGGTTCAGTCGCTCAGTTGTGTCTGACTCTTTGTGACCCCATGAATCGCAGCACCATGAAAGTATAAATCAAAATAGAATGATACCTTGAAAATTCTGCTAGTACTTGGAAATAAAATAATATGTTTTTTTGAAGTATATTATTTTATTTCCAAGTATTAGTGGAATTTTCAAGATATTGTTCTATTTTGATTTATAATTGTGTTTCACTGTAGTCAAAGAATACACTTTGTTATTTCAATACTTTTATTAAAACATTTTATGACCCAGAATATGATCTATCTAGATAAACATTCCTGTGCACTGGAAAAGAATGAGTACTATGTGGTTTCCAGGTGGAATATTTTATAAATGTCAATTTGGCCAAGTTAGTTAGTAGAGTTGTTTGTTTCTTGTATCCTTACTAATTTCTTTTATGCAAATTCTACAAATTACTGAGAAAGAAGTGCTGAAATCACTGACTATAACTGTGGATATATAGATATTCCCACACAGTCCTATCTGCTTTGCGTTATGTATTTGGGAGTTCTGCTATCAGAAGCAAAAATATTATGGATTTTCAGTATTTCCTTGATGCATCATTGAGATTCATCATCATTGAGAAATGACTCTCTTGATCGTTGTTTATATTCTTGGTCCTGAAGACTCATTTCTTATGTATTAGTGAGTGTGTGCATGTGTGTGTGTGTACCCAGTCACTCAGTCATGTCCGACTCTTTGCGACCCCATGAATCACAGCATGCCAGGCCTCCCTGTCCATCACCAACTCCCAGAGTTTACTCAAACACATGTCCATCGAGTCGGTGATGCCATCGAACCATCTCATCCTTTGTCGTCCCCTTCTCCTTCTGCCCCCAATTCATCCCAGCATCAGGGTCTTTTCCAATGAATCAACTCTTGGCATGACATGACCAAAGTATTAGAGTTTCATCTTCAGCATCAGTCCTTCCAATGAACACCCAGGACTGATCTCCTTTAGGATGGACTGATTGGATCTCCTTGTAGTGAAGGGACTCTCAAGAGTCTTCTCCAACACCACAGTTCAAAAGCATCAATTCTTCGGTGCTCAGCTTTCCTCACTGTCCAACTCTCACATCCATACATGACCACTGGAAAACCATAGCCTTGACTAGACGGACTTTGTTGGCAAAGTAATGTCTCTGCTTTTTAATATGCTGTCTAGGTTGGTCATAACTTTCCTTCCAAGGAGTAAGTGTCTTAATTTCATGTCTGCAATCACCATCTGCAGTGATTTTGGAGCACCAAAAAATAAAGTCTGACAGTTTCCCCATCTATTTCCCATGAAGTGATGAAACCAGATGCCATGATTTTAGTTTTCTGAATGTTGAGCTTTAACCCAATTTTTTCACTCCCCTCTTTCACTTTAATCAAGAGGCTTTCTAGTTCCTCTTCACTTTCTGCCATAAGGGTAGTGTCATATATAACAATATATATTTGTTTTTCTCTGTCTGGCTTACTTCACTTAGTATAATAATCTCTAGGTCCATCTATGTTATGGGAGCATTACCAAACACAAGTTCAGTTCATCTGCCCAACGTACACTGAGGCCAAACAAACCAGTGTCAGAACTTGAAGCAAAGAAAGGTTTATTGCAGGATCAAGCAGGGAGGACAGGTAGCTCATGCTAAAAAAACCCAAACTCCCTGACTGTTTGGGGAGAGGATACTTTTTTTTTTCAGTTGTGTGGGGTCTTTCCTTACTGTTCTAGTGCAGAGGGGAGGGTTACTCACCAATTGTGGTGCGTGGGTTGATTGTGGTGGCTTCCCTTTTTGCAAAGCATAGTCTGTAGGTGCACAGGCTTCAGTAGTCAAGGCACACAGGCTCAGTAGTTGCAACTTGTGGACTCTGGAGCTCAGGCTGGAGCTATGGCATATGGGATTAGTTGCTCTGTGGCAGATGGAATCTTCCTGGACCAGGGATCAAAGATGTGTCCCCTGCATTGGCAGGGAGATTCTTATCCACTGCACCACCAGAGAAGTCCTGAGGGTAGTTTTTATAGCAATATTTGGGATGAGAGCTGCAGGGTATGTGACTGTCTTCTGACTGGTTGGTAGTGAAGGTAACAGGGCCATGTTACAGGAACCTGCTCTCAGCCTGAACTTAGCATTTTCCACCTGTGTGCTAGTCACTCTGTCATTTCCGACTCTGCAACCCCATGGACTGTAGCCCACCAGCCTCCTCTGTTCATGGGATTTCCCAGATAAGAATACTGGAGTGGACTCCAGGACTGACTATGCCAAAGTCTTTGACTGTGTGGATCACAATAAACTGTGGAAAATTCTGAAAGAGATAGGAATACCAGACCACCTGACCTGCCTCTTGAGAAACCTATATGCAGGTCAGGAAGCAACAGTTAGAACCAGATATGGGACAACAGACTGGTTCCAAATAGGAAAAGGAGTACGTGAAGGCTGTATATTGACACCCTACTTATTTAATTTATGTGCAGAGTACATCATGAGAAACGCTGGGCTGGAAAAAGCACAAGCTGGAATCAAGATTGCTGGGAGAAATATCAATAATCTCAGATATGCAGATGACACCACCCTTATGGCAGAAAGTGAAGAAGAACTAAAGAGCCTCTTGATGAAAGTGAAAGAGGAGAGTGAAAAAGTTGGCTTAAAGCTCAACATTCAGAAAACTAAGATCATGGCATCCGGTCCCATCACTTCATGGCAAATAGATGGGGAAACAGTGGACACAGTGGCTGACTTTATTCTTTTGGGCTCCAAAATCACTGCAGATGGTGACTGCAGCCATGAAATTAAAAGACGCTTACTCCGTGGAAGGAAAGTTATGACCAACCTAGATAGTATATTAAAAAGCAGAGACATTACTTTGCCAACAAAGGTCCATCTAGTCAAGGCTATGGTTTTTCCAGTGGTCATATATGGATGTGAGAGTTGGACTGTGAGGAAAGCTGAGCGCCAAAGAATTGATGCTTTTGAACTGTGGTGTTGGAGAAGACTCTTGAGAGTCCCTTGGACTGCAAGGAGATCCAACCAGCCCATCCTAAAGGAGATCAGTCCTGTGTGTTCATTGGAAGGACTGATGCTAAAGCTGAAACTCCAATACTTTGGCCACCTCATGCGGAAACCTGACTCACAGGAAAAGACCCTGATGCTGGGATGGATTGGGGGCAGGAGGAGAAGGGGACGACAAAGGATGAGATGGTTCGATGGCATCACCCACTCAATAGACGTGAGTTTGGGTAAACTCCGGGAGTTGGTGATGGACTGGGACACCTGGCATGCTGCAGTTCATGGGGTTGCAAAGAGTTGGACACGACTGAGCAACTGAATTGAACTGAAACCATCAACTATATTTTACAGAACTTAAGTGATAAGAGAAACCATCTTTATATTTACCCACGTAATTTGTCTTTCCTGGACTCTTCATCCCTTCATGTAGATTTGAATTTCCATCTGGTATAATTCTCTTTCTGCTTCAAGGACTGCTTTAACATTTCTTGGACTGTACACCTGTTGATGAAGAATAATCGATGCTTTTGTATGACTGAAAAATTCTTCAATCTGCCATTGATATTAAAGGTATTTTGCAGAGTATAGAATTCTAAGGTTCCCTCCCCCTCTCCCCCCTTCTAAAGAGCTTTAAAATTCTTGTTTCACTATCTTCTGGCTTGAATTGTTTCTGACAGAAAGTCTGCTATAATTCTTAACTGTGTTCCTATATAATGTGTCTTTTTTCTCTCTGGTTGTTTTTAAACATATTTCTTTATTACTTTTTTAGCAATCTGATTTTATATGCCTTGGGATAGTTTTATTCATGTTTCTTCTGCTTTGAAATCATTGTGCTTCTTTGATCTGGTACTCTGCCCTGCTATTCCTAGCTGCCTTAGCCTTTCTGGACTTCTACCTCAGCCTTCTTAGGAAATCCATTGCTTGGCTGTCCCCTCTCCATGATGTGACCTGGAAATTCTTTCTAGGCAGCAAGCTGGGACAATAATAAAGGTCCCTTGGTTTGTTTCTACTTTCTCAGGGAGCATCATCCCACTGCCTCACATCCTGTGTTAAAAATAAACCACATTATTTCATAAATTTTGTCTGATTTTTCAAATAGTTTCATATCGAAGAGTAATCTACTCCCTGTTGCTCCATCTTTGCTAGAAACTGGGACTAATGTTTATTGAACATATACTATGTACCAAACACTTTGCATTCATTCTTTCATTAAATTCTACCAGAATCCCTATGATGAAGATATTATTAACCCATTTCATAGCTAAGGAGAGTAGGGGATATGACAGAATTAATGAAAAAAGTCATATAGCTTATTAAATGACAGAATGATTATTTGATCTCAGATGTATTTGACTACAAAAGAATGCTGCTTCCATATAATACAGAGACAGAAAGTATATGAATGTGAATAAATAACATCCATTCTATAAAATTCATTTTAGGAGAAATTTAAACTTCTTTTCCCTAGTAATGACATCAGGGACATGATATAGGAATTAGAGCTTTATATTTCAAATCTTTTTTATTTGTTCTTATCTTTTAATGATATCAGAGACAGATCCTACACTTTTCTGGCCATGTTGATAGTAAAAAAAAATATTCCAGTCCACGTTGAAGTTCCAATCTCAAATAAAGGTCCCTTTATTTGATCCTTTAAATCCTTTAAGCCCTTTGCTCAGTGGACTCCAAGGGACTTGGAGAAGGGGAACAATATAGTTCTTGTGTAACTCATACTTTTGTAGGGCTGAGGTATTACTGGTCTTTCCTCAATCAGTCATAATCCATGTGCTCCTGCTGCGCTCTGCTCTCAAGATATGTTGTTTTTGTCAACTTGAAAAATATTCACAACCTAAAAGTTGACAGTTATGTTTTATTCAATGAGAACTTTTAGGACTTCAAACTCAGGAGACAGCATCTCAAGTGAGCCTGAGAGATCTGCTCTGAGGAGGCAAGGGGAAGAACCAGATTACACAGATGTTTTGTAAGAAGGGGCAGGTGATCTGAACATCAAAAGATTATTGCTAATTAAAGAAAACCAGATATCCCAAGGTAAGGAATTCAGCACTTTCCTGTGTGGGGGAAGATGCGAGAGTCTGGGCTCACTGAACTCCTTCCTTCTCAGCTCCCCTGGGCCAGGATCTTGTGTCCTTTCACGTCCTGAGTTCCCTCGGGCCTCACTGTAGGGATCGACTGCGGTCTGACGGCTGTGAGATTGCAGCTATTTTTCTCCTTTCCCAGAGCCCCAAGGCCCCAAGGCCCACACTGGAGAGCTGCAATCACTAATGACTGTGACATCCTTATTTATTGATATGAGCAAAAAATCACCTTAAATGAGATTCCTTCTGTCACCACTCCCCCCTGCCCTGCTCTGAGTAAAGGACTACTGTATCTGACCTAGAGTCTTCCAAGGTCAATGCCGTGGTTTCTGCTCCCTTACATAATCTCTACGCTCCTTCACTTCAAGCAAGGAAGCTGCTAGAGTCCGCTTTGACACACTCGAATGGCCAACAGGTACTAGGGTGGGTTTGGCCACCATTCCTTTCCCAGGCTCACACACTAATGCTCGTCCGTGAATTATTTCTGCATGCCTTCCCTTTTCATCTCTTTCTCTCAAGATGACATGAAGTAACCAAGGTTTTCTAAGAATCTCTCACTATCAGCTCTGGTGGCAACAAATGGTTGGAGTGGGGGCTGACCTGTGGTCCTGGAATTCACCAAGTTTCCAGCTGGGGAAGCAGGTGTCAGTCTCTTCTTGTGTTCAGGTCAGCTCAGTCACTCAGACATGTCCAACTTTTTGCAACCCATGGACTGCAGCACCTCAGGCCTCCCTGTCCATCACCAACTCCTGGAGTTTACTCAAACTCATGTTCATTGAGTCGATGATGCCATCCAACCATCTCATCCTCTGTTGTCCCCTTCTCCCACCTTCAGTCTTTCCCAGAATCAGGGTCTTTTCAAATGAGTCAGTTCTTTGCATCAGGTGGCCAAAGTATTGAAGTTTCAGCTTTAGCATCAGTCCTCCCAATGAATATTCAGGACTTATCTCCTTTAGGGTGAACTGGTTGGATCTCCTTACAGTCCAAGAGACTCTCAAGAGTCTTCTCCAATACCATAGTTCAAAAGCATCAATTCTTTAGTGCTCAGCTTTCTTTATAGCTCAACTCTCACATCCACACATGACTACTGGAAAAACCATAGCTTTGACTAGACAGACCTTTGTTGGCAAAGTAATGTCTCTGCTTTTTAATAAGCTGTCTGGGTTAGTCATAAATTTTCTTCTAAGGAGCAAGCATCTTTTAACTTCATGGCTGCAGTTACCATCTGCAGTAATTTTGGAGCCTCCAAAAATAAAATCTGTCACTATTTCCACTGTTTCCCCATCTATTTGCCATGAAGCTAGGCACAACATTTTCTGAAACCCCATCTCCTGGAACCCCATTACATTCATTTAAATTCTGGAGGTGAAAGAATTACCTCATGGGAAGAAATGGGAAAGGCATTACCTCCTACAGAGAGAATAATAGATTTCCCTCTCCATTTTGCCAGCAAACTCCTTATAATAGCTTGTTTGCTAGGTGATGACTGTGGGTAATAGGTCTATTTAGCTGCCTCTCAGTAAGCTCTGGGGGAATTAATAGGTCCTGGTGTTGACAGTTCCCTTTAGACTGTGGCATATTAATGCCTCTCGTTTTCAGACACAGCCTTAAGGCAACAGTAAGAATCTCAATATCAACAGTAAAACTTAATATCTTGTTCCACAATCAATAGTTCAGCTGGCCTTCCATCACAGAGTCCAATATATGATAACAAAAGTTCATTTAAGTTTCACTTTGCTTGTCTGTTGTGACAACTCTCAAAACCTTAAATAAGTACTGAAGTTGGTTAGAAGCCTGGAGAAAGTCAGTACAGAATGTGATAATACAAAATAAACAAATTACTCTCCTGCACAAAATGTGTACAAACTGACCAAAAAAAAAAAAAAAAAAAGAGCGTCTTCTTTTAGAACCTGATCTGGTTTCCAAGAAGTAGGACTGACACTGTGAGGGAGGTGGGGAATAACACGGCCAGAGAAGAAGGACAGAGTGGAGGGGGGCGGGGAGAGAGAGACTCTAAGAACACAGTAAGACACTCCTTGGTTTCATTCTTGGCTCCCATGGATACTGCCGAGAAGGAGAACTGTGGGCCCATCAAGGGGAGGGCTGGAGGCTGGCAAGCTCCTTTAACTCGTGGAGCTACTTCAGGCTCTGGGATTGGTGCCTGCATTCAGGGACTTAGCATTCCTGATGAGGGAGGTGGCATGGAAGAGTGCTTTGAAGTGTGTTCAACATTCTCCCCACAACCCTCTCCAAAGTTCCCACTCACCTCCCCACCTCCCCAACACCAAGCTCCTACATTTATTGCAGAAGAACAGCCTCATTTTCAAAACTCAGCCAGGCATAGCAAAAGAAGGAGGCAGCATTCTCACAGTGAGAACCCTGGATTTGTAGGTAAGTACTACTCATTGTGTTCTTTAATAAAAGTTTAGTCTACATTTTAGACTAAAACCTAGCTGTCTTAAAATTTTCCCTTCTGTGTCCTGACCTTATCCTCCTTGTTAATGCTAAGCTTTTTCCTTTGTTATTATCACCAAAGCTTTATTAAGAGTAATCCATTTGTATCCTGGGCACATATTGTGCATTTAGCTCCGAGACGAACATTGAGAAGGAAGCAAAGAGGAGGAAAGATGTGTCCCTGCCTATTAGCGCAACACAGCCAGAGGAGGAAGATAAGCTCCTTTCAGCTACCCAGACTACTTGTTCTGGATGCCCATACTGTTCTGTAACCAACAGATCCCACTCTCCTCACCTTTTGAAATGTTGATTGTTCAGATTTGACATGCACCGTTTGACTCCAAATGACTCGGTGGTAAAGAATCTGCCTGCCAATGCAGGAGACACAAGAGATGCTGGTTTGATCCCTGGGTCAGGAAGATCCCCTGAAATAGGGAAACGGCAACCCACCCCAGTATTCTTGCCTGGAGAATCCCATGGACAGAGGAGCCTGGCAGGTTACAGTCCATGGTGTCACAGAGTCGGACATGACTTAGTGGCTATACAGCAACATTAGACGCCAGAGTTGTAAATCTAAAAGTTCTTTGAAAGCAGGAACTGTCTCTCATCCACCACCACCCTCAGCCCTCGGCATAGCACCTGGCACATGGCAGTGTTACAGGCCGCATGATGGCTTACATCTGTAAAGTGTTTTTATAATTTTTACCCTAAAATGTATTCATGTACTTTTCACTTGATCTCTGTAGCAACCCGATTGGGGGTTATATACAAAGCCTATAATCTATCACTCTTTTATTGGCAAGGAGACTAAGACTCAGAGAAATGACTTTGCCCTAGATACTTCCATATCACTCTGGAAAATCATGTTACTCTAGGGCTGATAAATGAAATATTATCTGCCATATCAGTAAACAAAGATTGCCACAGTTTTCAGAAATTGCAGTCACCAACACTAGGGAGCTGGTTAGCCCTGAGGGAACTCAGGAAGGAAAAAATATCTGCTATCTAGCAGCTATCAGATTGCAGTCACTCCACAGAGTGAGCCCTAGGGAAACTCAGAACGTGAAAACACAGGATACGAGCCCCAGATAGCTGAGGTGCATAGTAAAGGAAGGATTTCACTGAGTCCAGAGTCGGATCTTCCCATACAGAGAAAAGCGCTAAATTCTTTCACTTGAGATATCTGGTTTTCTTTTGTTAACAGTCACCCACCACCTGCCCTTTGTTGCAAACTCCTATATACCCTAACTATATATTAGGATATATGTATATGTGTATATATATATCTCACCTCCTCTTCGAAGCAGTTTTCTCAGGGTTACTTGAAATCCTGCCTCCCAGGCTTGAAGATCTAAAAATTCCCACTGAATAAAACATAACTTTCAACTTTAAGGCTGTGAATAATTTTTTAGTTGACAGGGAAAAGTTTTCTAATCGTGTACCTTAATCTGACTAGGCAGCTATGTATTCAGAAATACTCAAGATTCAAACACTGATCTTCCAGCTAAAAGCCAGGGCCAGGGTCCCCACTTTGCTTTATCAGGTCTGACACAGTGCTTGAGAGAATCTTGTTCTATTGCCTCTAGATCATGAAGAGAATGGAGAGGCATATGGTCAGGGGACCCCTGCATAAGCACTTCGATCTGGAGAGGAAAAGTGCGAAGCAGGCTGAAGCCAGACTCAGCCAAAGCCTGCAGAGACTAGAGGACATCTGCCTGTACCACGTGAAGTCCCTGACCAGGGAGCAGAGACAGCTCCAGAAAGAACTGCAGAGGCTGCAGCAAGGTATGGCTTCAGGGACCGCCAGGCAGAGCAGGCCAGCTAGCCATCACTTGGCTGAGGCCAGAGTGGTACCCCCTACTGGATGATGAGGGCCCTTTCAGGGACTGGACACTCAGTAAGAGAACTCTTGATCTCAGCTTGGATTTTAGGCTGCCCACCTTTCTCTCCCTCAATGATACAGCTCCCTGGAGCCGTGCACATGCAAACCTTCTTGAGCTAACCCTTCTCAGGCTCCCAGTCTTTCAAATGAGCTCTCGCTGGCTTAAAGGTTTAGTGTTCTACTTTCTTATATCTGGGTTGATTTGGTTTCACTTCTTTTCTATGCCTGGTCAGCAAACATTCACTGAGTAACTATTAATGTGCAAGTCATCTAATGAAAAGGAAGTAAAAAAAAAATTCCCTGGGATTAGTGACCAGAGAGCAGTGTGTAACAGTGGCTGACCTCTGCTAGAGCTGAGCAAAGAGCACTTGGCTCTTTTCAACACACCAGTCTGAGAGTCGGGTCTTCCTTTCTTCTGCAGAAAGTGAATTTCTCAACTTATCCTTCTTGTACTCCAAAGTGTATTGACACTAGAACTCGCAGATTTTGCTTAGATAAGAAAATTTTGCAAAAGCAATTGCTGTGTATTGGTACTATGATTTCATTGTCTTCTTAAGCCAAAGAGCAAGTATTTCTGTCATTTCCCCAAAGAGGTGTCTTTACCCAGAAGCTGCAAGTTCACATTCTTTATAATAATTCCCTCCCATAAAACCTTCTGTTGCCAATGAATAATCCTTTCCAAATGTACACATGACTTAGAAGACTATCCAATGAACATAGACTATACAGTTTAGTAATTATAACAAGACTAACGCTGCTAACCTCAAACGCCAATTTCTAGTTAGTAAGCTATTGATCTTCACAGAAGGAAGGGCTGCACAATGGAATTCAGAATCTTAGATCTTCCAAAGCTGTCCACACCATTCAGTAAAAAAAAATAAGGAAATAAAACTGCCTGCTCAGTGATTGCATCTTTGTCCATTAAACTGTGGTGGCTGAGAATACAGACTTTGGACCCAGACTGTCAGGGTTGAAATCCTGATCTATCGCTTACTAGCAGTGAGGCCTTGAGCAGCTTACTGGACCTGCCTCTGCCTCAGTTTTCTCCAACATAAAATGTAATTGATGTTTCTTACCTCATGGAGTCATTTGAGGATTCAGTGAGCATTTGAAACAGTACCTAAATACAAAATAAGTGCCATGTAACTGTTTGTTGTTATCAGTCAATCAGTAAAAGATTGTCACAGGATTAAAACACTTCGACAGTTTTGTTGAAAGTTGCCATAGTTATACAATTTATAGGAACTATTTTCATTTTTCCCATAGTAAAATAATCATATTTTTATATACAGCATAGAATGGATCTATCTATCTCAGCTCTTCAAACTATAATCCCTTCTTACTTAAGGCAGGGGCAGGAGCCCTGAAAATGATGTAGCATGTTCTACAGGAAAGTCAGTTATCACAATTCAATGTAAAACCATTTAGGTCTCCACAGCTAATATATGGACCCAAGGGCCAAGAGTGATATCCAGAGGGCTAGCCTAGGATTTATTTCTAGCCTCCAGCTTTGTGTTTCAAAGAGGAGTAAGTGAGCAACTAACTGAACTTCTCTGGTTTCAACTTCCCTGTCTGTAACAAATGGTTAAACCAAACCAGGAAGGAGAGCTCACAGCAGGGGAAAGAGTCTTAGAAGCTGTTTGGCTGAATCCCACTTCATTTCTCAAAAAGGATCCTGAAGACCAGATACCTATTCTCAAAGTGGTGTTCAAAAGATCGTGTTTGAGAGGTGGCTGTCTTTGGTGACTAGAGAGGTTGCCTGACAGACGAGGGGTATGAAAAGAGTCTAGGCAGAAGGCAGAATGCTTTGATTCAGGGGTCTCTTGTCTGTATGTACTTTAGAAAGTCACATCCTCTCTGTGCCTCAGACTCCGTGACAGTAAGACTAGAGAAGAAGGAAGAAAACAATATGAATTAAGTCTCAATATTTATCAGGCACTGTATTAGGCAATTCATTCCCATGATTCATTTAATGACCTTGTTACTGAGTTTCAACTAGATGCTAGTTGGTGAATTGCTTCAAATACATATGCCCAGTCCTCATCTAGAGAGGTTTGCAACAGTAGATTAGGAATCAGGCTCAAAGTCCACATTTTTAACTGAGTTGACATGAAAGCAGATTACTCTAGGACAGGTGATTCATGGGCCAAACTTTACAAAACACACAGCAACTCCAATAGAGGCAAGAATGCAAATATGAAAAGCATGGTCTGTGCCCTCAAGATGCTCACATTTGGACTAGAAGATAACTGTGCTCACAAAAAATTATAACAGAAAATGCTAATTGCTAAATTCATTGTTTACAAAGTAGAACAGAAGCGTGGGAGGGTTCCCACGTCTAGCAAAGGGGCTCAGGCGAGATGTCCCAACAGAGGCAGGGTATGAACAGAATCTTAGAGGAGTAAGAGAATGAAGATGAGTGGAGGAGGGGTGGTGGGCGGTTTGTCATGAGAACACATGGAATGTTTCTACACACGGTAAGAACAGTATGTACAAACGTGCATACATGAGAATGACTTGCTACAAGTTGCTCAGTCCTGGAGGGGTGTAAGGGGTGATAAGAAGGGGCAGGTGTAATATTTAGAGGCAAAGCAGAGCAGGCAGGGTCTCCAATCATGAATAGCTTCACAGATCTTGCAAAAGAGTTTAGATTTCACCCTATGGGTTTTGGAAATGGGGAGATTACATCTCCAAGTGAGATAAGGATCACTCTGGCAGCAAACTTTAAGGTAGACCAGATAGAAGGATTCCAGAGTTCAGACCAGGGTTTAAAGGCCTAAACTAGGGCATTAGTCAGGTAGGGAAAAAAATGAGTATATTAAGATATTTGAAAAGTGAGATTGCATCTTAAGGGGGTCGGCATTTTGGGATATTTAGAGTACAGAATTGCCAGAGCTTTATGATTAATTATATGTTCAGGGTGAAGAAAACCAGAGTCAAGAATATACTTCCTGGCACAAATTAGGCACCCAAACATCCCTGTTAAATTGGACAGCTAGATGGGGACACACACACATAGAAACACATGCTCAAGACAGTTAGAAGAGAGACCCTAAAAGGACTATCTCTTGCCTTGACTACCTCACCAAGAAGTTATTAGATGAAAGAGTATTAGGAGTTTAATATAAATTAGAGGCCCTTTATCTGGTCATATTTCCTTTGCCTGGTGCCTACCAACCCCAGTGTTGGTTTAGGGAACTCACTTTGCTTAGAGCAAACGAGTGCAAGACTTTCAACTCCAAGTGACCAGCTCTTGAGATGTCTTGAAAACAAACCAGGTCCTCTATAGCAGCTATGACTGCAAGATTCTGAAACATTAAGTCAAAGAGAGAAAAACCCACTTACTCACGGCCAGAAGGTGCAGCTCTTGGCGCAGGTGGGTAGGAGGTCACACAATCAAGGCAGATGTAACAACAGGACCCCAGCTCTGGGTATAGCTCACAGCCAGGCATTTTGTTTTGAGAACATCATGCTTGCCAAGTAAAACATTCAGACAAAACCTCCTCGGTCCCAGCCAGTTTAAACCTCTAACCTCAGTGTTTCTGAATCCTCTATAACATGCTCTAGGTAAACACTGCCTTAGGTTTTTCTGTTTCCATTCCTCAGGCCAGATCAGCCGAGTGTGTAATGTGATCCAGCGGTATTCACACACGGTTTCTCTGCCCAGAGAACCAGGTTCTGGCATTCTTTTCCTTCTTCTCTTACTGTGTTAGTTTTTAGGGCTACCCTACCAAGTTGCCATTAACTAGCTGGCATAAACAACAGGCATGTCTTCTCAGAGTTCTGGTGGTCTACAGTCCAAAATTAGGGTCCTGGCAGAGTGGTGCCTTTGAAGGTTGGAAAAGAAGGCTCTTTTCCAGGCCTCTCTCTCTGGTTTGTATGTGGCCATCTTCTCCCTGTGTCTTTTCCCTTCACCTTCCCTCAATCTGTGTCTCTATATCCTAATTTCTCCTTATTATAATGTCACCAGTCATAATGGTCAACAGCTCACCTTAATGGCCTCATCTTAACTTAATTATCTCTGTAAAGGCCCTGTCTCCAAATAAGGTTTCATTCTGAGGTGCTGGACATTAGGGCTTCTACATATGACATTTGGGAAGGATACAGTTCAACTTGTGTATGTGTGTACTAAGTCGCTTCAGCCATGCCCGACTCTTTGCGACCCTATGGACTGTAGCCCGCCAGGCTCCTCTGTCCTTGGGGTTCTCCAGGCAGGAATACTGGAGTGGGTTGCCATGCCCTTCTCCAGGGAATCTTCCTGACCCAGGGATCAAATCTGTGTCTCTTATGTCTCCTGCATTGGCAGGCAAGTTCTTTACCACTAGCGCCACCTGGGAAACTCACATTTCAACTCATAGCACCTATTAATTAACTCAAAGCAGATATCATCAAGAAAAAGCTCTGCTCTTACTTTGGGAATGGAAGTCAGAAGAGACCAGAAGATGTTCTCACGCTCTCATCACAGGGAGGACAGAAGCACAGAGTTCTGCAGACTAACAAAGCTAGGTAAGAAGATGCTTACTAAACTAATGCATATGCCATTGAGTCCTTCTTTCAACTGACCTCTTTAAATCATCCTCCCCCTGAGAAAGTGCTGTCTTTTCCTTCTTAAAAAAAATGCTGCATTTAAAACAGATAACCAAAAAAATAATAATAATAATAAAACAGATAACCAACAAAGACCTCCTGTATAGCACAGGGAACTCTGCTCAATGTTATGTGGCAGGCTGGAAGGGAGTGGAGTTTGGAGGAGACTGGATACATGTGTATGTATGGGCGAGTGGCTTTGTTACGCACCTGAAGCCATCACAACATTGTTAAATGGCTATACTCCAATCTCCAATAGAAAAATAAAAAGTTTACAAGAAAAAGAAAAATCATTTCCCCACATTGTTACCATCCATTCTCACCCTTCATCCTCTGTTCACCCACGTTATTACCTCAGTTAATATTACACAAAAAGGAGCCAGGGTCTAATAATTTGAAAATGATAAATATTAGCTCTTCATGTTTTGAGAGAATGTTTTTCTTCTTATCTTCTTTTCCAGCGCACTGACAACAAATACGACTCAAGAAAGTTCCAAAACCAAGTCCCAGATGCCTCCTTCCCATTACATTGATCCCAAGGACCCCATGAAAAGCAAAAGGCAGTCACTATCTCAAAACAACAGAACTTCCCACTTCGTAGAAGAGAAGCTGCAAGCCCAAGAGAAAGATTCTATAAACCCACCAAAAGGAAAAGGCTCCAGCAAGAGCATCTCTCTTCTCTGTCAAAATCAAGACGTCTCCACCCGCACTGTAGACGGAGGCCCCAGTTCCAGCCCAGCTGGTGGTAGTGAACCGGCGCATGGTGATGAGACCAGATCTAATGATGCCAGCGCAAGGCCAGACCTCACCACTGCGAAACAAATCCCCCTGGATCCCATTGGAGGTGGAGGAGACTTCAAAGATAAGCCCCAAACATCAACCTACTTGGAGTTGCTTGAAAAGGCCAGAAAAGCTCACTACCTCCGGCACCGGATCCCCCCTGAGTCTGAGAGATTGCTCAGCATTGGGGAGATCTTCGGGCACAAGGAATCCTCACAGTTCAGAGCAGAAAAGGGATGTGAGAACAGGGTGAACATCTAAGTTACTTCATCTTTAGTCATCCACTATATCCACATAGTAACATGTGTCATAATCACTTTAGCAACTGTAGCAAACAATACAAATATATAGATATAGATTTTATTTTAAACCTTAGTCTTTTTTCCCTTTTATGGGAGTATAATGTTTCACTAAATGAGCAATGCTAGGATGAAAAATGGAGAGATGAATCTTCTGAAGCCGTTTAAAGCAATATATGCGTATTGCTAATGTTACCAAAAATATGAGTCTACATTGATGCCTAGACTTTTCCTGAAAGGTAAAATATTAAGGGTCCTGCTTACATTTGCCACCCTTTTCTTATAGGAGGTTCTTATAGTGCCACCTGCTGGCAAAATAGTGTGGCTCTTCTGTTTGTTTTAGTTTCACATGTAAAGGTAAGGATAGGAGCTCAATTGAAAATATGTGCATAATACAGTCTATAAATCAAACTTTCTCACCCACACAGTTCTGTGTTCTTTTTTGAAGCACGTTCCTTACTTCTTTTATATTCAAATAGCTCCATTTTGGTTTTCTCATTCCCACTTTCAACCTGCTCTTATCAACCTTTTTGGATCCTAATAAAAAAAATAATTAACAACTTATAAGAAATGTGCCCCCTCTAACATTTTCTTCCAAGTAGCAAAACAATGGGGGAAGGCAGGGCAGGAGCAACAGAGCTGACTGATGAATACCTGGTTTATTTACACCGGCCATGACTGGGCTGGCAGGGTTAGGAACACCAGACATGGCGAACGTCCTGTGCAAACTTCCAAGCCCTTTATTGTGTTCTTTCTCCTTGTCTATCTCCATTACAAGCACCCTCCACAGGGGTGGAGTTGTCAAAATGATCTATCCCGCTTCTGAAAGGCTCTTTTCTCTGTGCTGACCATAACTTCAGACAGGGCCATTACCAAGGCAGCAAGGACTTAGCCAGAGCCCAGCCCTCTCCGCCACCCCTGTTCCAAGTAAACCTCAGTCTCATGAATTTGAGAAATAGGCATTTTGCATGTTCCTCCTTGTTACCCTGCTTGTATATCTTCATATATCTGATGGACCTAGATCTGCTGGTAGATTTACCTCCAAAATTTTTTACATTCTATTTCAATTTAGATTTCATGAATTGCAACAAAATTGTGCAATTACAAATCTTCTGCTCAGTTGCTTCCGTCGTATCCAACTCTTTGCAACCCCATGGACTGCAGCCCCCTAGGCTCCTCCGTCCATTTCTTGGGATTTCCCAGGAAAGAATACTGGAGTGGGTTGCCTTTTCCTTCTCCAAGGGATTTTTTCCCTACCCGGGGATCAAACCCACATCTTCTGCGTCTCCTGTATTACAGGCAGACTGTTTACCACTAACACCACCAAATCTTCTACATACATTGATTTTATTCTTATCATTTCACCGGCCTAATATATTTTCCTTCTTCAGAATGAAGGATACAATACTTTTATTGATAAAACTCAACACAACCACAGGAAAAGCAGCTGCAGAGGACCTTATTGTCTAACCCATTAAATTCTATGATAGTGAAAGTGAAGTCGCTCAGTCCTGTCCGACTCTTTGCAACCCCATGGACAGTAGCCTGCACCAGGCTCCTCCATCCATGGATTTTCTAGGAAAGAGTACCTGAGTGGGTTGCCATTTCCTTCTCCAGGGAATCTTCCTGACCCAGGGATCAAACCCAGGTCTCCTCCGTTGTAGAGAGACGCTTTACCGTCTGAGCCACCAGGGAAGTCAGTGTAAATCCTTAATCTTTTCAAACCATTCTGAGCCCCAGGATGGCTCTCACCCAATCAGCTTAAAGTCATTCATTCATTCATACTACAGGTCTCACCTAGTGATAGATAGGCTCCCAAAAGACATCTGAAAATATCTAAAGATAATTTGGGGGTTGTCACAATTCAAATGAGGTGGTGTTCAAAGACCCCAGCCTACACACCGCTGCATTAAATCTTTGTAAAACCCTCTCAGGTAGAAAGTCAATGAGATAATTTCTCCCATTTTACAGACAAAAAAAAAAAAAAAAAACTGAGGCTCACAATAACTAAAGTGACTATCTCTATACCTGAATGTGCATGAGGAACAAAGGCCAGAACACTGCTCTCCTGTACTATCCTTCTCTCTGAAAGAGAAGGGGGCATAAACACAGCGCCCAAAGGCTTACGCCCTCATTTTCAGCTGCAAAATATGCTTCAAACCTGTGAACTACAATGTTTAACAATAAAAATTAGAAAGAGATGGTAAAAAGAAAATTCATGCTTCCATTTTAAGGGAGCATGACTTTTTTTTTTACATATATTCATTTATTCAGAGATGTATTGAGGAGAGATAATGTCTTCTCCATTTACTCCCCCATGAGGAAGTCTATCTGCTGCTACTAAGTCACTTCGATCATCTCCAACTCTTTGTGACCCCAAGGACTATAGCTTATCAGGCTTTTCTGTCCATGGGATTCTCCAGGCAAGAATACTGGAGTGGGTTGCCATGCCCTCCTCCAGGAGATCTTCCCAACCCAGGGGTCGAACCTGAGTCTTATGTCTCCTGCATTTACTATCAGGCTGTTTGCCACTAGCACCACCTGGGAAGCCCAAGGAAGTCTAAAAATGGTTTATAAAGTGGGCTTTCACATCGTTACCTGAATCCATCCAGTCGTGAGGGAATTCACTTTTCGTCTGAGAGCTGAGGCATACAAGAACTCTCAGAGGAGGTGTCTCAGCCTCTCATCCAGGGTCCCAAGGTTCTGAAGACAGCTGATGGGGAGGGACTCTGAAGGTTCCCACGATCCTCAGTGTGGGGAACAAGAGGGTAAGTTGCAACCAGTAACACTGGAGGGACTAGCTCCTCTGAAGGAGAGACAGCCCTGAAGGCAAAGCCCAGGGAATCATATTTGAGAGAGTTTTGCCTTGGCACCAAAAGCACTAGGGCAATGGAAACCGAGGTCCAGTCTAAACAGAAGTCAACAACCCTGCCTCACCAACAGCCAGGACAGCAAGGAACCACTGCCCTAAAGAGGGGAGTCCCAGACGTGTGGACTGTTGCCTGAGCCAACGCTTTCCCTCACCCCATCCTCATGGGGCAGAATTGAGAGAGGGGAGCCTGAGGCAAGCTGCAACAGAGCAGGAGCTCCACAGGGGTGGAGAAGGAAGGCTTTAAACCAGGCAGAGGTTATAAATAATAATACCTGAATGTGGTGGAAAGTGTATCTACCAGAAATTAAACTTTTAAAACTGAAAGGACTGGATGTAATTGGAGCAGACTGAGATGGTATTAAACAAAGTTGGTAGCAGTTACTGGGAGAAAAATAGTACCCACCCCATGTTTTATCCCTCACCAGGTTGAGAGTTCTCAGTTTTATCTGCATGGAGAGGCATTGCCCCCAAGAAACATTTACAGTAAGCCCTTACGCACAAACTTTGAAGTTGCAGACTTTCAAAGATGTAGGTGTGAATGTGCATCTCATTCCAGCAAGGAACCAGAACCTCTGCCATCAGTGTCAGGCAGGAGTGACATTACAACTTGCCCTCCATCTCCTATTGCTGACGATCCTTCAGCTCTACCATCTCCCACCTCTTCATCCTCCTCCAATCAGTAACTCTTCTGGCCTGTTCACTCGATGCCAGCCCCTGTATGCCAGCTATTGTACTGTACTACTGCACTTTTCAGGGTATTGGGATGTAATATTAAAAATGTTTTGTGTGTGTATGTGTGTGTGTTTATATATTATTTCTGTGAAAAGCATTATAAGCCTATTACAGGATAGCACTATATAGCTGATGTATTATATGGGTACCTACGCTAACTTTGTTAGGCTTACGAATAAATTGGACTTAGGAATATGCTCTCAGAATGGGACTCATTCACATGTAGGGGACTTAGTCTACTAGAGTCCCATCTCAGAGATATTTCAGTTTTGGTTTGGATACGGCCCACTTGAGATTTACAGAAGGAAAGACTTTACCTAATTATATGTGATATGAGCTATACCCCAGTTTTCCCAGCTTCCCACCGTTTGTTGCTGTCCATGTGTCGCTGCTCTGTGTCCTAACAGTAGGCATTAATCAACTAGAAACTGTGGATAATTGTTTGACGTGTTCAATTAGGGCAATTACTTTGAAGCGTTCAAGCTTAATTCCATTAAAAAGGTACCATGAAACTGGTAATAAAGAAACATTTTTGGTAAAAGAAAACTACATAATAAATATACACAGACTTCAAACAATTTAATACATGTTGTTTGGAGTCAGAACCAATACCGGCATGAACTTGCTCAACTCAAAATTATTAGTAGTAAAATATTATTCCAAAAGTTTGTGATAAGGAGAAAATGTATGCAAACTATATAAGTAAAAGTCACTCAGTCATGTCCGACTCTTCACAACCCCATGGACTGTAGTCTGTCAGGCTCCTCTGTCCACGGGATTCTCCAGGCAAGAACAGTGGAGTGGGTAGCCATTGCCTTCTCTGGGGATCTTCCCGATCCAGGGATCAAACCCAGGTCTCCCACACTGCAGGTGGATTCTTAACCATTTGAGCCCCCAGGGAAGCCTATTTAATTATGCAATTCATGACTGGGATACTTTTGAACACTTTTGCTCGGGACTATTTGTTCATATCAAGGCACAAGGAATGAGACAAAGATCATGGACAATGTGTTCAAAAGCAAAGTCCAAAAACTAGAACTGCCAAACTGACTGAAATGTCTTACGGTGGTGGTGAGAGCAGCAGAAACGGACAAATATGTGCCTGCAGAGCCATCGTTGAGTCTCAGCCTAGTTCCTTCTTAGCTTGAGCTCCAGCAAACAGGATAGCATAAACAGAATGATTAATGATTCCAATAATTATTTTAATCTTTTTGCATAGATAATTTTTTCTAATTGAAGTATAGTTAATGCATAATGTTGTGCTAGTTTGAAGTGTGCAGCAAAGTGATTCATTTATACACACACACACATATATTTATACATACATATATTCTTTTTCAGATTCTTTGCCATCATAGATTACAAGAGATTGTGTATACTTCTCTGTGCTATAGAGTAGGTCTTTGTTATTTACCTATTTTTTTTATAGCAATAAGCTTATATTAATTCCAAACTCCTATTTTATCCCCTACTTTTCCCTTTGGTAATCATAAATTTGTTTTCTATGTGAATCTATTTCTAGTTTGTATTGGGTTGGCCAAAAAGTTCGTTCATTTTCTTGTACAATGGTACTGAATAGCCCAAACAAACTTTTTTGGCCAACCCAATAAACAAGTTCCTTTGTATCATTTTATCTTTAGATTCCACAAACAAATGATATCATATGATATTTGTCTTTCTCTGACTTATTTCACTTAGTATGATAATTTCTAGGCCCATCTGTTGCTGCAAGTAGCATTATTTCATTCTTTTCTTTTCTTCAAAACTGTTGAATTGAAGGATAATTGCATTACAGAATTTTGTGATTTTCTGTCATACATCAGTAAGAATCAGCCATAGGTACACACATGTCCCCTCCCTCCCATCTCCCTCCCCACTCACCCTTCAGCCTGTCACAGAGCCCCTGTTTGTGTTCCCTGAGTAAATTCCCATTGGTTATGTAGTTTACATATGGAAACTACTCAAAAACTGTGTGAGTTTGTACTCTCTAAAGAAAAGGAGGGAAATCCTTTAAGAAAAATATCATTCCTATATGAATGTTTATACATATTTTATAAATGTGTATTGGATCTTTTATTTAATAATACTAAAATAATATGATCCTGCAATTCCACTCTTGGGCATATATCCAGAGAAAATGCTACTTCAAAAAGATACATGTAACATGGATATTTCATTCTTTTTTAATGGGAATAGTGGCTCAGCTGGTAAAGAACCCGCCTGCAATGAGGGAGACCTGGGTTCGATCCCTGGGTTGGGAAGATCCCCTGGAGAAGGCAAAGGCTACCCACTCCAGTATTCTGGTCTGGAGAATTCCATGGACTATATAGTCCATGGGGTCACAAAGAGTCGGACACAACTCAGCAACTTTCACGTTCCACTTTCACACAATATCCCATTGTGTATATAAACCACATCTTCTTTATCTATTCATCTGTCACTGAACACTTAGGCTGCTTCCATGTCTTGGGTATTGTAAATAGCTGCTGCTATGAGCATTACATGTATCTGTGTTTTCGAAGTAGAATTTTCTCTGGATATATGCCCAGGAGTAGAATTGCAGTAGACTTTTGTAAAATATGTATAAGCATTCATATAGGAATATTTTTCTTAAAGGGTTTCCCTCCTTTTCTTTAAAGAGTACAAACTCACACAGTTTTTGAGAAGTTTCCTCAAAAACTAACTATGAAAGAAAGGTGCCCTCACGGTCTCTGATGGTGGCTCACCGCCAGTGCTCACATCCATAATATAGCAACTCCCAGGATGTGAGTGGGGGATGATCATGGGAGCTCCATTTCCAGCTTAGATTTGAATGGTTGCTGTAATACGTTTTTCAAGTTCCAGCAAATTTGGTACAATTTTTCAGCAGTGTATTCATCGAGGTCCATCTGAAAATAAAAGAAAAACGAAATATAATTTGGGTCTTAAAATTAAAAGAATATTAGATTTTTAAAATATGGATAAAGAGGCATTTAACATATAGAAGAAGACAAAAAGTTAACGAAGGAAAGAGACTAGCAAGATAGTGTCTGACTCTTCGCAACCCCATGGACTACAGCATGCCAGGCTTCCCTATCCCCCACCATCTTCCAGAATTTGCCCAAGTTAATGTCCATTGAATCAGTGATGCCATCCAACCACCTCATTCTCTGCCGCCCTCTTCTCCTTTAGCCTTCAATCTTTCCCAACATCAGGGTCTTTTCCAATAAGCCTGCTCTTCACATCATGTGGCCAAAGGATTGGAGCTTCAGCTGCAGCCTCAGTCCTTCCAATAAGTGTTCAGGGTTGATTTCCTTTAAGATTGACTGGTGTGATCTCCTTGCTGTCCAAGGGACTCAAGAGTCTTCTTCAGCACCACAGATGGAAAGCATCAGTTCTTCAGTGCTCTGCCTTCTTTGTGGTCCAGCTCTCACAAATAAGTCCCTGCATTAAAAACAGAACACAGACCTCAATTCTTTTTCTTTTGGGCTGCACTGTGCCACATGTGGGATCTTAGTTCCCTGGCGAGGGATGGAAACTGTGACCCTTGTAATGAAAGTGTGGAGTCTTAACTACTGGACTGCCAGGGAAGTCCAGGAAACTCATTCTAAACTTAAAACTTGTAATTATTTCAGCAGCAATAAAACGAGTGGCTTTTTTCTCCTGTCGTAACAACCAATTCTCTACCGATATTCCTTCATTATAGAAAACAAAGGATGATTATTTATCCATACCTAACCTTATTCATATTCAGGAGTAATTCATGTTCAGGAGAATTTCCTCTCTGAAATCTGGTTCAGAGTATTCAGAATCTCTAGGTTGAAGAGTTCTATAGTACACTCCTTCTTTACCATTTCATCCTAAATATCTTGAAAAAAATTTTAAAAGCCTGGTTATCTTGTTTATCTTAGTCATCTTGGAGTTTTTCTGTAGGATATTGAAGATGTAAAGGTTTTAGGGATTAACCAGTTCAACCTTAGCCAGAGTTCTTCAAAACATGAGAAAATGGCTGCACTTATTTTCAGGGACTTTCCACCATTGATGTTGGTTTAGAGTTGAAAAGCTTGTTCACCCTGTTGTAAACCAATGACCCTCCCTAGTGGCCAAGATAGCAGGTCCTATCAAGTCACCTTGAGAGCAAAGAGATAAGTTATGCACTTATTTCCCAAAGGGTATTCCACGAGAAGTTGCTAAGGTGCTATAGGGGGAAAAAAAAATCTGAGCTAAAAACAAATTTGGAGAAATTTGGGTTGAAAATGAAAATAAATTTCTCTACTATGGGACCTCTCTATGTCTTGAATATGCTAAGGTTATAAAGAATGTCTACAGGGAAATCATCATGCTGAATTTCCCTAAATGAGATGATCATGAAAACTTTGTCCATAATCATCTTCAGGGAATATGATGATTCACTAAGCACCTCTCAGAGACAATCTCTTGGAATAAAAATTATAATAAGATGAACTTTTTATCTCATAAAGCTCAAGTAGACAGCTAAAATCTTACAAAGTCCAGAAGGCAATATCAGGAATATTATTTTTCTTAGAGCGCATTTTCCTCACAAGTTGCCAAAGTACTCATATACACACACTCACACATGTGCATACATAAACACACAAATGTGGCTACAGCCTTACAAAAGTTCATGGGGTAAAATGACAGACATAAGAAGTGAGGAAATATTTGTGGTTGTTCAGTTGCTTTATATGTATTATATGTGTTATTAAAGGGTAATATTTGCTTCATTTAACATAGGAGAAATCTGAAGTTTAGAGATCTGAAGGCATCTGGATCCCGCATGGAAAAGTACAAAGTGGGAGACTGAGGCTATTACTATCAAGCTCCAAAGCCCCTGTTTTCCCCACTACATTATAGTACCTTCCTTACTTCCATCCAAAAGTCCAATAACAATGACAGTAATAAAAGTTACTATTGCCAAGTACTATTCCAGGAGCTCCAGTACAGTCCCTGGCCTTGAGGAGCTTTTGTCTGGTGGAATTAAATAGATCCAAAGACAAATTCAATTAAAATTGATGTTTCAGTCACAACTGTTGTCTATTCCCTAACACCTATTCTACCACCACAAACCAAACAAAACCAACGAAGGCAATTTTATTCTGCTTGCCAATGACTCATTCAGGAAAGGGCATGTGACTCAATGCTTGCCAATTCACATGAAGAGAAGTCAACCATGGCTTCTGGAAAAAGTATTCTTATCCTTAAGAAATCAACACAGCGAAAAGAGTTACTTTCACCCTCTATGCACTGTCATATCTGGATGTGATTCCTTGAATTGTTTGCCATCATCTTGTTGCACGCAGAGGGAGAGATGAGCAGGAGATGGAGCTGGAGTAGATAGCAATCAGATTTTCATAAAGGGCTTTATAGTTAGGGTGACTATATAATTTAACATCCAAATTGGAATACTTTTGAGAGTAAAAAGGGATACTACTCATAAATAAGCCAGAATAACAGGCATAAACAAATCTACTTACATATCATACTAAGGAGTGTGGATTTTTCTGGGTCTGGCTACTTTGTGAGTTTTAAAGAAGGACTGTAGCCATCTGTATTTTAGATACATCTTTCTGGCCACAATGGAAAGAAGGAATTTGTGGGGACAGGACTAATAAGGGAAGATAGTGAAGATACGCAGATGACACCACCCTTATGGCAGAAAGTGAAGAAGGACAAAAGAGCCTCTTGTTGAAAGTGAAAGAGGAGAGTGAAAATGTTGGCTTAGAGCTCAACATTCAGAAAACTAAGATCATGGCATCCGGTCCCATCACTTCATGGCAAATAGATGGGGAAACAATGAAAACAGTGGCTGATTTTATTTTGGGGACTCCAAAATCACTGCAGATGGTGATTGCAGCCATGAAATAAAAAGATGCTTACTCCTTGGAAGGAAAGCTATGACCAACCTAAATAGCATATTAAAAAGCAGAGACATTACTTTGCCAACAAAGGTCCGTCTAGTCAAGGCTCTGGTTTTTCCAATAGTCATGTATGGATGTGAGATTTGGTCTATAAAGAAAACTGAGCACCAAAGAATTGATGCTTTTGAACTGTGGTGTTGGAAAAGACTCTTGAGAGTCCCTTGGACTGCAAGGAGATGTAACCAGTCCATCCTAAAGGAGATCAGTCCTGGGTGTTTGTTGGAAGGACTGAAGTTGAAGCTGAAACTCCAATATTTGGGCCACCTGATGTGAAGAACTGACTCATTGGAAAATTTCCTGATGTTGGGAAACATTGAGGGCAGGAGGAGAAGGGGACGACAGAGGATGAGATGGTTGGATGGCATCACCAACTCAATGGACATGGGTTTGGGTGGACTCCGTGAGTTGGTGATGAACAGGGAGGCCTGATGTGTGGCAGTTCATCGGGTCACAAAGAGTCGGACACGACTGAGTGACTGAACTGACTGACTGACTGATGAAGATAAAGTAAAGGGGTATATTTGAAAACTGCTAAAGAGGTAAAGAATTTTAAGAGGACCTGGTGACTGATTAGGTCTGAAGGGAGAAGGTAGGATGGGATCTGAGAGGGATTCAGGTTCCTGGGTTGCACGTCTGTCAGAAAGATGGTGCCATTTCCCAGGACTGGGATACACAGAAAGCATAGTCTTCACCTCACCCTGGGAACACCGAGGCCACCGAAAATCTATGACTGGGGGAGGTGAGGCTGAGCAGGCTTGTGCATGAGATGCTGTCTTGATGGGGATCACGGTAAGTTGGAGGTGTGGGAGATTGTTAGCTCTCCTCTCAATCTCTAGCAAAGATTAAGAATAAGAGAAAAATTTGAGGGAGAAGAGTCAGTTAGTGGACACAGGTCCAATAGAGATTGTCTGACAACAAGAAGGAAGTGAGGGCCACATATAATAATGTTTCTGAGCACAGAACCTGTTAAGAGGCAAAACCTCACCCTTGTCAGTGGGAGCCCCTCCATGCCTAGGTTCTAGATCACAGCCATGCTGTAGCTCTAGTCCAATCATTCCCTTTCTGCCAATTGTTTCTCTCTCTCTCCCTCATTTTATCACCTTACTAATATTTTATCAGTTTTAATATAATTAAGGGGACTGACTTTTATTAAGCATTCCAGTTACACAGCTAAGATAATATTTGTGATGTGGTGGTTGCAAACCAGGGAATAAAACATCCACTGTCCTATTGTTTGTGAATTCATTCATCCATCCAACAAATATCTTAATTGACCACAATTAAGTGACAGGTGTTGTCCTTTTGTTCCAGAGAACAGAAAGCAAGGCATGGATGGCCAACTTCCTGGCTATTTATTCATGCCTGTGAACTGAATCTAATTAAGGACATCTGATAGTCTAATTTGTCAAGAAAACACAGCCACTCTCTGTACCCTCCCACTAGCCCTCGATGACTTCATCGCATACCTCTGCAAGAGCCAAAAGAGCAAAAAATGAGAAAGTGTACCTGAAGCAAGCTCTGTGACCAAGTTAAAATAACAATAGTTTCTGTAGGTTAAAAATGAGTTTTTTCCCAAAAAAATGAGTTTTTTCTTGTTATAAGCATTTTTTGCAGAAGATTGTCCTCAGTCTTAGATTTTTTTCTGTGCCGGATCCTCAGTGCCTTCAAAACAGTAGTATTTATTACACACTTATAGCTTGTAATGATCCAAGTGAGTGGCTTCAGGATGAAAAGTATTTAATTCTTAAAAAGTAGTTAATCTCTTAAGGGAAAATGACTTTCGGTTAACACAGAGCTCGCCTTTATTTGGTCATTCATTCAATGCATATTTATTGCGTACTCTATCCAAAGTCCCTGTCCCAGGTGTTGGGAACATGGAAAATGTACATATAAAACATTCCTTCTTGGAGCATTTACTCTGGCAGGGGATCCCAACAACAAGAAAGTAATTATTCTATTAATTTGTAATCACAGCTATGACGACGTTAGAAAGAAGCAGAGGTGCCTAGAAGAGAGAGCAGGGCCTCATCTGGAGAGTCGAGGACGGCTTCTGGAGGACAGAAGGGAAGGAGAAAGCGTCCAGGGAAAATGAAGCAAGTGATGTAGAGAGTTTCCAGAAGGAAGATGGACCTGAGCAAAGAAGAGAAGTTGCATGGGGTGATGTAGACCCTAAAGAAGAGCCGTATAGCTGGAGCTTAGAGGGGGAAAGGACAGAGTTGGGAATGAGCCAAAAAGCTTTGTAGAGAAGGAGGGACCTCACTGCTGAAAGTTTCCAGCTAAGCAACATTACAATAACGTACTTTGGGAGAGCTGCGTAACTATTTCCAAGGCTTGTGATAGCACAGATACTTGGGGAGTGGATCCGGAGACTGAGACTTTTACCGGAACAGCCATAACTAGAAAGAAAGTGGGAATATGCTTGACTCACACCAACCCAAGCCAAGGGAGGTTCTGGCACTGTTTACCGGCAACTTAACATGGAACAAAACTTACAAATCATGTGTTTATCTGTTATTTCTTCAGGACTGTACACACCTGGAAAGTAAGCCAGAGGAAGGGACTGGGATAGACTGATGAGCAGTGTCCCTCAAATTATTTAAAGGAAAAGAACTCCATGAGAGCTGTTTCCTTCCCTCAAGCTCAGTGGAGTTTAATGCAACCTATCCTGTGTCTACACAAGTAGAGATCGCTAATCTCCTGGGACATTGAAAACGGAATGGAAGCAAACCCCTCAACCATAACTAGTTCAACAAGTATTCCAGACATCATTTGGCATAGAGTTATTATTATCAGTCTAGTTTTCCACATGGAATTGAAGAACAGACACATCCAAACCCAGGGTAGACAGACAGTGAAGGGCTAAGTCTTCTGCCTGCTAGAGCAGCTCATCCTATCCAAATTACTGAACAGGACAATGAACCAAATCTCTGTTACAAGCTCAAACATTGATGTGAGTACAGATATACATATGCACAAGCATGCACATTTAAATATGTATGAATAGAATAGAACATAAATATGCATTTCCATGGGACTGCCCAGGCAGCAGAGTGATCAAGGACCCACCTGCCAGTGCAGGAGAGGCAGGTTTGATCTCTGGGCCGGGAATATCTCCTGGAGAAGGAAATGGCAACCCACTCCAGTATTCTTGCCTGGGAAATCCCATGGAAAGAGGAGCCCACAGTCCATGGGATTTTACAGAGTCAGACATGACTTAGCAACTAAACAAAAACAACACTTTTTGCTAACTCTAGATTTTTGAAAGTACATAACATGTTTCAGGAAGCTAAAAATTATATCCATGGGCAATACAGTTAATACTTTAGCATATTCTTTCCAATGATTTTCCTATGGGCTTCCCCTGGGGAAAAAAGAATGAGCCACTCAGTTGTATCTGATGATTCTCTGCAACCCCATGGACTCTAGCCCACCAGGGTCCTCTGTCCATGGGATTCTCCAGGCAAGAATACTGGAGTGGGTTGCTATTTCCTTCTCCAATGGATCTTCCCAATCCAGGGATCAAATCCAGGTCTCCTGCATTGTAGCCAGATTCTTTACCACCTGAACTAACTGGGAAGCCCTTGGTCTTCCCCTAAGCATGGTCAAAAAGGAGGAACATTTCAACAACAGTATGATAAAGAGAAGCCTTCATCTTCTGGTTTTTGTTAGGGATGCAGAACTGTTCCCAAAGTGTATTCATAGAGCACTTTTACCACAAGATGCTCTCAAAAAGTTGTCCAAGTTTAAATAAATTTGGGATACATTGCAGCCTGCATCCCCATCCTAGAGTTGGGTGAGGGGCAGTGGTAACATGGTATTCGTGCAACCAAGCTGGAACTGATTGTGCCTTCCCAGGACAGACCCCACACCTCATGTCCTTTGTCTGCCTTTTATCTGTAGAAAGACTTTAGCCTCCTAGGCCTTCCCTGAGCTCCAAAGAATACGTTTAGAGAAATGAGAAAATGTAGAAACAAAGTAATAATAGGATAGCCACTAAGCAAAGTTGAGGGCTCCTAGTTCCTGCTCAAGAACTATAGATTATATTCTGAGCCACATTTTTTGAGCTGTTCTGAAGATTCTGAAACACCCACCATGTGTAACAAGTTAACTGCATGCTGACTTACAAGTATGATCTCGGACCAGTTGAAACCAGAAGGTTGGTGATGTTGACTTCCAATGACCTCACCACCAAACAATGAGAAGAATGTCCATGAACTGATCACATACCCCACAACTCTATCCCTCAGCCTGTCTTTAACCAGGTATTTTAAGGACTATCTACCTGGACTCCTTGCTCAGTTCCTTGTAGTAAATGCTGTGTTTTCCTTCACCACAACCTGGTGTCAGTAGATTGGCTTCACTGCACTCAGGTGAGCAGACCCAAGTTTGGTTCAGTAACACTAGAATAGTGAGGATTTTGAGAATTTCCACAGCAAAGAAACATATTCCCATACAAACTTTTCCTTTTTCTTTCTTTTGTCCCTTCTTTTCTCTCTCTCCCCCTCCTTTCTCCTCTCATTCCTTCCTTTCCTGCTTACGTGCTTGGGTTACCAACTAACACCTCTCAGCAGCATTACATTCCTGCAGAATATTTTAGGAAACACTTTCTCAGTTGATGTCCCCCAGGTCCCAAATCTGTATGCTTCCCAGGGTCAAGTGACCACGGTGAGGGGAGTGGGCCTACCTCAAGCTAGATGGTAAGTGCTAGGAGGCTCACATTGTACCTGGTAGTACTTGCTGAGATATATCCCCTTGGAAAATACTGTGTGAGCTGAACAAGATTGCCAAATAAAACCCTACCAGGCTGCACCCACTGGAATTGATTGGAAAAAGTTAAAGTAAAAACTCTTAACCTTTAAAAACTTTTAAAACTTTCAGTTTACATAGAGATCTGCTATCCTCATTTCCCAAACCTAAATTGTTTTTCTATGATCCAAAGTGAATGCAGTCTTATAATTAAGACATATTTCTTATCCACCAATAGTATGATGGGCATCAGCAGCCTCCAGGTTGAAGGAGACAGAATTCCAATTGTCAGTTTGGTCATCATTGCTCCTGGGCACTCCAAAATGGAACTCAGGCCTTAAGGATACAGACAGAGGTATTGCAAGGACCTTAAGTCATCAGATTTGTCCTAAGTTGTTATCATCTGCAAGATACCATCCTAAGCAAATGTTCTTTTTCAAACTGGATATCTGTTCGGTTTAACAACCATGTATATGTGTCCATTATATGAAAGGAGCTTGGGGGTATAAAAGAAAGCTTCCATTTTCAGAAACTTCTGGTATAAAACCCTGACAGCTATCCATGCCTTTACCCAAGAAACGGATGTGGGTGGGCGGTGGTCCCAGTGGTACAACAGTCATCATTTCTAGCTTGATGTAGGAGCTTTCAACACCAGAGAAGCCTCAAAATAAAACACTTAGCCAGGCTTTCCTCACACTACTAAATTCTGCCTCTATAATAAAAATCTGAGTCTGTACAGAATTTTTTTGAGTTGGCTTTTAGTTATTTCATGCCATATAAAGATACAACTTGATTTTTAATGATTTATTATCCATAGCAGAATTGCTTCATTATTTCATCTAGTTTAATTTTTGGTGATTAATTTTATTATTGATCATTTCTTTTTAAAACATACCTATTATTTGTAATCTTAATTACTTAGATTATCTTGTTATTTTAATAATAGTTTTAATAATTATATATCACTGTTATATAATTAATGTGATATAATTCTTATGGTAATATGTTATATAATTATCCTGTATAATAATAAAATAATTATTTTTAATAACAGATTATTTTAATCTTAATTCTTAACCTTATTTTTATTAATTTAAATGAGGAAAAGAAAATGCCAATGTGAGATGGTCCATGTTTGGCTTTTGTCCCAAATAAAAAACATCTTGCCCCCCAGTCAGCAGTATCAAAGTCAGCTAGCCCCTAAAGAAGATCTTCTATTGAGTTTCTTATGTGGTTAAGTAAGAAGTTCATAATATCCACCAGAGAAAGTCAGATGAATAGCCTTAGACGCAACATCACAGCCTCTGGCAACTCATTATTTATTTATTTTTAATTTATTTTAATAAACACTAATACAGAAGTAGCTACTATAGCCCATATGCTGTTCTAAGCATTTTACATATTGACCCAGAACTTTCCCCACAAAGAGTAATGAGTCCTATCCCAAGGAGAGCTGAGAGAACTGTGCTTCTACCTTATTTTTAGAACTAACACTCTGTCCTTAGTTGAGGAACTTTATGAACTAAAACTCAGAGACTCTAACATATGAATTAATATTAGACAAGAAAAGAGTAACCAAGAAGTCACAGCCTAGTGGGTTCAAACCCACCATGGGTTTAATTCAAGAAAAAAGGCAGATGATCTTGAGATTATCTGTAAGAGGTGTGTGAATTTTTAAAATCTGTGACTCCCTTCTATGAAGCCTGACAACTAGCAATAGCATAATTCTTCAAAAGGAATTATAATATTGTATGTCACTAGAATTCAATTTTTTTAAAAAAGAGATTCTCTAGTTTAGTTCTTTCCCAGGTCCTTCCTCATCAAGAAAGCCAACAGAATCTTCAGAAAGGAATATTCTATCATTAACTTACTCTCACTTGACATGTGGGCCCAGAGGGTGAAGGGAGGATGGGACAAATTCAGAGAGTGGCATTGACGTATATACACTACCCTGTGTGAAAGAGATGGCTCGTGGGGAGCTGCTGGGAAGCACAGGGAGCTCAGCTCGGCGCTCTGTGATGACTGGAGGGGTGGAAGGGAGACTCAACAGCGTCGGGATGTATGTATACACAAACCTGTATGCAGGTCAAGAAGCAAAGTTAGAACTGGACAGGGAACAACAGACTGGTTCCAAATAGGGAAGGGAGTACGTCAAGGCTGTATATTGTCACCCTGCTTATTTAACTTATATGCAGAGTACATCATGAGAAATGCTGGGCTGGATGAAGAATAAGCTGGAATCAAGATTGCCAGGAAAAATATCAGTAACCTCAGATATGCAGATGACACCACGCTTATGGCAGAAAGTGAAGAAGAACTAAAGAGCCTCTTGATGAAAGTGAAAGAGGAGAGTGAAAAAGTTGACTTAAAACTCAACATTCAGAAAACTAAGATCATGGCATCCAGTCCCATCACTTCATGGCAAATAGATGAGGAAACAATGGAAACAGTGACAGACTTTATTTTCTGGGCTCCAAAATCACTGCAGATGGTGATTGCAGCCATGATATTAAAGGATGCTTGCTCCTTGAAAGAAAAGGTATGACCAACCTAGACAGCATATTAAAAAGCAGAGACATTACCTTGTCAGCAAAGGTCCACCTAGTCAAGGCTATAGTTTTTCCAGTAGTCATATGGATGTGAGAGTTGGACTATAAAGAAAGCTGAGCACTGAAGAATTGATGCTTTTGAACTGTGATGTTGGAGAAGACTCTTGACAGTCCCTTGGACCGCAAGGAGATCAAACCAGTCCATCCTAAAGGAAATCAGTCCTGAATATTCATTGGAAGAACTGATGCTGAAGCTGAAACTCCCAATATTTTGGCCACCTGATGTGAAGAACTAACTCATTGGAAAAAAACCTTGATGCTGGGAAAGATTGAAGGCAGGAGAAGAAGGGGATGACAGAGGTTGAGATAGTTGGATGGCATCACCGACTCTATGGACATGAATCTGAGTAAACTCCAGGTTTTGGTGATGGACAGAGAGGCCTGACATGCTGTGATTCATGGGGTTGCAAAGCGTCAAACTTGACTGAGTGACTGAACTGAAAGCTGATTCATGTTGTTGTATAGCAGAAACTAATACAACATTGTAAAAAAAAAAAAAAAAGTATTCCCCCTTGTAGATCACTGAATCTCAAACCTCCCTTGGCAACTGTGGCTTAAGTAATAGTCCAGATCCCCTCCAAAACAGAGAATGGATAACATACTCTGATCTTGCCCAGCACCAACCCAGTTTGTACAGGCTAAGCAAGCATGATTTGTATACTAAAAAACTGACCAAGGAAGAGAGAGAAACTGAAATGAAAATGACACCACCACCACCCAACCTCCCTTCAAGCTATAGAAAGTCTATTATACACACTTTTAGGAGAATAAAACCTTAAAGACTGTGGAGTAGCTGTGCTAGATAATTAGTAATACATAATATGGAGATATATCTGAAAGGAAGATAGTCATAAAAAAAAAATTAAAGCAGCAATAGGCAAATTTTAAGGTGACAAAAACTGGAGGTGGGGATATTATTACAGTGTGTACCTTGAAGGGATATGCCTAGGAAAGTACACAGAGGATGAAATACAATGAAGAGGAAGCCAACAGATTGGTCCAGTGCTGATGAGGTTCTGGAAAGGCCCAGCTCAGAGACACGAGGGTGGAAAGATTAGTCGGAATAGGTAAGTAGCTTGTGGCAGACCCAGTACTCCTGTTTTATATCTCTTACTGGAAGGAACATCATGAGATAAAATCTAGAGAAGCATGTAGGGAAAACAAATATCTGGGCCTGAAAGCAAACATAAAATAGGGCACTAAGATCCTACAAATAGTGTTAATTCTACAAGTGGTGAAGGAAAGGGACAAAATCAATAAATGGGCTAAAATGTTAAAAGCTCAGTAGAGCTGCCTAAGAACAATAAAACCTCAAAGTAAATATAACAATACTATCATAAGTAATTCAAAGCTGATAACATACAAACAAGGAGAAAGGGTAAAGTTTGGGAAATGCTTGGCCAAACAAGTGTTGGTTTTCACTGGGTTCCCTGAAACCAGAATCTGAAAGTACTAAGAGCAGTTTCAGTTCAGGTATATGTCAAGGATGATTTTCTAGCTGGCATAAATCTCTGACAAGGGGGAGACTGACCTAGGATGACATTTACATGTATATTGTGTGCTCAGTCATGTATGTTTTGTGCTTTGAGACCCCATGCATTGTAGTCTGCCAAGTTTCTCTCTCCATGGACTTTTGCAGACAAGAATACTGGAGTGGGCTGCCATTTCCCACTCTAGGGCATCTTCCCAACCCAGGGATCGAACCTGAGTCTTTTAAGTCTCCTGCATTGGCAGACAGATTGTTAAATATTGTGCCACCTGGAACACTTACATAGACCTAAAGAAATTCCTGAGTGAGAGACAAATTCAAAGGCCACAGTGGCATCAGGCTAAAAATGTCTTTAGCCTTTTTGAGGTGGACAAACCCTAAGAAAGAGCAAGATATCGGGACTTGGAGAAGGCCAGACTATAAGTCGTGTGCTCGGGATACACCTGCCACAAATATGTCAGTAGACAGAGACAGTGTGACAATGGGGATGTAAGGTGAGTGCAGAGAAAAAGAAAGTGAGCTGGGAAGTCAGGCAAGAAAAGGGGAATCTATTAGAGGGAAGAGAGAGGGTGACTGGCCCTTAAGGAGAACCAGCGTCCTCCCTTTCTGACGGGGTCCTTCTTAGGCCCCACCAGTGAAAAATTCTCTGAAGGGATGGTCACATAGCTGGAGGTCTGGAATCTGGTGGTCTCACAGCTTTGAGAAGATAGGCACCAATGAGATAACAGGATGCCATCTGGGAAATTTGGTCAGTCTCACAGATCACTGTGATTTTATTCTTCGTTTTCGAGGTCAACATAACGAGCCATCTTATCAATGAGACCCCATGTAGACCCTAACAGGGGACACAGCACTTAAAGGGAAAAAGAAGCGAAAAGGTCTTACATAAGCACAGAAGGGAAAGAAGGAATTTCAAGCAAAGACCAGGTAGGTGCCTGGCCACTGTCATAAACTTTTTAATTTGCAAGAAGAAGTGCTTCGAATGCTACTCTCTGATAAAATGTTTAGGTGCATTTCCATCCAAAAATGGTCAAATGTCTTTAATGAACTTCATGACAGGCAATTTCTTCCGGAGTTTAAGTTCCAGATAGCTGAAAGAAAGCCCAGCATCTGGTGAAGTTGAAAACCAGATTTTCTCTTTACTTTCATTTTTTTACTGTCTATCCTCTTCTCCCCAGTTACCATCAAGTCCTCTGCTACAGTCTTTGGTGGGAAGAGCAATGTGGGTCCTGACGTTGGTTTGGGATGACTGCTATAGGGGCTCAGGGTTTGTTTGTAGTTTCTAAAGGGTTTCAGTAGGATGGAAATGATCAACCATGTTGAAACTGCTACCGTTGGGTCAAATAAGAGGAAGATCATTGCAAGCAGTCATGAAGACCATGGTTGTCAGTGATAAGAACTGTTTTGGTAGAGTGTGAAAGTGAAAGTCTGACTGGTGTGGATTTAAGAGCGGAAGAGAGGTGAGGTACTGGAGACAGAGACTAAAGGCAGGTCCAAGTTCTGCTACAAAGAAAAGCAAACAAATGGAACAGTAAGTCACTTGGGGAAATGAGGGAACAGATATTTTTTGTCTGATAGATCTTTTTTTATAAAGAAAGAAGAAACTGAAAAATTCATTCATTCCAGGGATTCCTAATTTCCTATTCCAGCCTGAAAAATATTCCAATTTTCGTAGTGTCCTTGAGACTTTGAAACCCATTTAAACAACCATGCCTAACAGCATTTCTCATAATAGAAATTGTCCTTTCATGATATTATGGCAATACCTATTCTTACTCTTCAACATCCCCACACATTTATCACCACTATTTCATAAATCAAGGACAAAACTATGCTGAAAAATAAAGACTTTCCCTCCAATGAATATGTCTAGAATACAGAAGTCACTCAGTCATGTCCGACTCTTTGCTACCCCATGGAGTGTAGCCCATCAGGCACCTCTGTCCATGGGATTTTCCAGGCAAGGGTACTGGAGTGGGTTGCCATTTCCTTCTCCAGGGGCTCTTCCCAACCTAGGGATCAAACCCAGGTCTCCCACATTGCAGGCAGATGCTTTAACGTCTGAGCCACCAGGAAAGCCCCTAGAATACAGAAGTTATCCTGAAAAGAGGTCAGAGAAAAATGCTTTCATGTTCATCTGAGGATTAAACATGATTCTGGCATTTAATGCACAGTCTAACCTCTGAAAACTGTAAGTGAAACATAAACACGGTATTGTTAGTTATTGTTAGAAAGTCATACAAGGTTATGACCACAAGAGGGGGGGAGCAGTATTGCACATTTCAAAGCAAGATAGCCAAGGGAATTGAATACAATCTCATCAGATTGTAGTAGGGAAGAAGCTTTGTATTCTATCACAAGTTAATCACTAAAGTGATGTTGCCTACAAACTTAAATTATACATAATGGCCCATCTCTGGGAACCCTGCCTCCCTGGTGATGAGCATAAAGCTAAAATAGTTTTGTTTATCTCACAGGAAGCCTCCTGACCAGGCCTACATGTGAAAGGTTGCAGGAAGGACAAAATTAACATATCCCCTCCTGACAGGAACCAGGACTTTAGCCTCTCCCCTTTGAGTACAAATGAAGCCTGACTTCTAATTTAGGGAAGGTGGTTTTGTGACACTAACATTCTCTCAGGCTGCAGGTTTTCCAAATAAAATCGCTCTTTTTTGCCCCAGTAGTTCATCTCTCAGTTTATTAGCCTGTTGAGCAGAGAGCAGTATGATCTTGGACTCTAACAAATTTGGCAAAACCAGCCAAAGGAATCACAGCTCATGGCTAGCCAGCCCCAATCGGGGAATTTTCAGGTAAGGCCCTAGCAGCTGTTGGGACCACTTTCCTGAGGATCTTTCTTTCAGAGTTCCCTGAAGCAGCCCTGGCTGCGCCAGCTCTTGGAGCTGGAGCAAAGATTTAACGTTTGGGAGTCGACCAACTCCATGTAATAGGGCAAGTCGTTCTGGTGTGCAGAGCCAAAAACGTTACTCCTCTCTGTTTGGAGCTTTTTCCTTTAGAATGAGCCGGCTCATTTTTGAATTTGAGTGAGGTACTCCATTGGAAGAAGAAATAATTGCTGTACTTTTACCTGATTTGTGACTAGCATTCGTGTGCGCCATTTGTGTTTTGTTTTGTATTTCTGTCTTTGAAAAATGAGGGCTTCAACTAACTACCCCTAAAGAAATCCCGTTGAGGTGCATTTGAGATAAGTGGCCTGATGACCCAGCTATGAACACATGACTGAGAGGAAAACGAACAAAGTGTCTGGATCTGCACAAAGGGTTTAGGCAGGGTTATTCTGGGACCCCATACACCATGTTGCTGTGTTAATTGTGGTCTCCCGAGTTTGGGGTATATGTAAAACTCCAAGACCAAACTTGAGGGTTCATTTACGGTTTTCTGTTTCATCCTTTGGGCATTTCATTTCATTTTGTTTTGGTACCATTTCTCCAGTTATAGCCAAGTCAGTTTTATGATTTTTGAAACTTTTATTGATGTCAAACGGGGGAAAGGAACAGGAAAAAAAAAATGTTTTTGTCTGAGAGCGGGACTTTCCCAGGGAGAAAAGTCCCACTTAGTTCCTAAAGGGACCAAAAGCCCAGCCCAGAATTCAGCACAGTTGATGCCAAGGCAGATGATTAATCAGTTTCTGCTGCTGCTGCTAAGTCACTTCAGTTGTGTCCGACTCTGTGCGATCCCATAGACGGCAGCCCACCAGGCTCCCCCATCCCTGGGATTCTCCAGGCAAGGAGAGTGGAGTGGGTTGCCATTTCCTTCTCCAATGTGTGCAAGTGAAAAGTGAAAGTGAAGTCGCTCAGTTGTGTCCGACTCTTAGCGACCCCATGGACTGCAGCCTACCAGGCTCCTCGTCCATGGGATTTTCCAGGCAAGAGCACTGGAGTGGGGTGCCATTGCCTTCTCCACAATCAGTTTCTACGTAGGGTTTATAAGAAAGCACTGAGAAATGGTGGATTTTGAATGACTCTATGCAATCCTGCAGTTAGAGCTAGTTTGTAAAAAACAGAAAAAGAAAGCAAAGAAGACTGATAAAAGTCCATGATGTGGAAGCATTTGTGCTGGTACATCAGGGACTTAAGAAAAGGAAGGGAACAAGGGTGAAGATACGTTGCTTCAAACATGAACTCCTAATGCTGAGCTGGCTGTTAGGCCAGTATATCCACCCCTTCCACCACCTCCAGTTCTTGTTCAGCCCAGTTCCCAACACTGGGGCTCAGGAAGTGGTCAGACTCACCCTCGTTGTAAGGAGCAATGAGACTATCCTGTTAGATCCTGGGGCACAAGCTGATCTGTATCACTATGTAAGACCAAACAGGGCACCCCAATGGGGCCAGGAGCCACTCCTGGGGCAGGGCAATCTCCCTGATGCCCTTGTCCTGTAGGAAGCTTAAATGTAAGCGGCCAGCCAGCTGGATTCTATCAATCCATATTTCTTTCTCCACCTCAGACTTACTTAGTTGGAAAGATTATAAGGCCTGCCAAGGTCCTTATCTGAGGGCCTACTCTGCCATCAGCCCATAAGCATCAGGCCCTGCCACAGGCTCCACCAAGGAAGTAGGTGCTGGATCCCCAGTTTACTGAGATTATTGGGTCAGACTGAGGGAGCCAGCTCAATACTGAATGTAGAAAGTCAAAGGCAGCTCATGCCGCACAGCTGCCGCTGACTAATCTTCCAGCATAAGTCTGGTGAGAACTGGTCTCCAACATGGAGAAGTGCAGCCGACTCTGAACCTTGCAAACCTCTTCGATACAGCCACACACAGATCCCCCTGAAAACCAGGGCCAGCTGGACACGACCTGCTCTGAGGAATCGTGACCCCAGGCGAACTCCTAGGCAGACCCAAGGCTCGTGTCCTCAGCCCTGTTGCCAGGTGGATGATGTGCTCACCATCTCCAAACACAACAAACCGCCCGTTAGGATCGCCATTTTCCTGGGGGTGGCATTAGATTGCTGGAAGGCAAGTGACATGAAGAGGGAAGCCACTGCTGAGGAGGGAATGATGTACTTACTGTAAGGAGGAAGGGCATTGGAGAAAATAATCCCCGAGACTTCATAAGAAAGGAAACAAAAGAACGATGGCAGCCTCTCAGATGGTAGAAAAAGAGGAATGCGCTGATGATAAGTGAAGAAGCCCAGAGGCTCCCCTGGACTTAAAGCACCCAATTCCAAATTCCCCACAGGAGCTCCAGGTAAAATTGACAGTGGGAATTGAGCTGATTGACTGATCAACATGGGTGCAGAATACTCCATGTTAAAAACCACAGTGGGACAGAAAACATCTCAAATCATCTCCATCATGAGAATCTCTGGAGGAGTATTGTACAAAATTGTTTGTTCTTAAAGAGGACCAAGTAGTAGGGTTTCACTCTTTTTTAAATTTTTAATTGAGATATAATTCATATACCATAAATTTTTCCTTTTTAAACTGTATAATTCAAGGGTTTTGAATGTACTTATAAAAGTCACTATTCCACTAGAATTTATTAAAAGATATTGAATATGCTTCCCTCTGCTATACAGTATATCTTTGTTGTTTGTCTATTTTATATATGGTAGCATGTAACCGCTAATCTCAAATTCCTAGTTTGTCCCCACTTTTTCCCCTTTGGTAACTCTGAGTTGGTTTTCCATGTTTGTCTGTCTACTTCTGTTATGTAAATAAGTTCATTTGTATCCTATTTGAGATTCCACTGTTTCCACTGTTCCTCCATCTATTTGCCATGAAGTGATGGGACCGGATGCCATGATCTTAGTTTTCTGAATGTTGAGCTTTAAACCAACTTTTTCATTCCCCTCTTTCGCTTTCATAAAGAGACTCTTCAGTTCCTCTTCACTTTCTGCCATAAGGGTGGTGTCATCTGCATATCTGAGGTTATTGATATTTCTCCTGGCAATCTTGATTCCAGCTTGTGCTTCTTCCAGCCCAGTGTTTCTCATGATGTACTCTGCATATAAGTTAAATAAGCAGGGTGACAATATACAGCCTTGACATACTCCTTTCCCTATTTGGAACCAGTCTGTTGTTCCATGTCCAGTTTGAACTGTTGCTTCCTGACCTGCATACAGGTTTCTCAAGAGCAGGTCAGGTGGTCTGGTATGCCCATCTCTTTCAGAATTTTCCACAGTTTGTTGTGATCCACACAGTCAAAGGCTTTGGCATAGTCAATAAAGCAGGAATAGATGTTTTTCTGAAACTCTCTCACTTTTTCGATGATCCAGTGGATGTTGGCAATTTGATCTCTGGTTCCTCTGCCTTTTCTAAATCCAGCTTGAACATCTGAAAGTTCACAGTTCATGTGTTGTTGAAGCCTGGCTTGGAGAATTTTGAGCATTACTTTACTAGCGTGTGAGATTAGTGCAATTGTGCGGTAGTTTGAGCATTCTTTGGCATTGCCTTTCTGTGGGATTGGAATGAAAACTGACATTTTCCAGTCCTGTGGTCACTGCTGAGTTTTCCAAATTTGCTGGCATATTGAGTGAAGCACTTTTACAGCATCATCTTTTAGGATTTGAAATAGCTCAACTGGAATTCCATCACCTCCACTAGCTTTGTTCACAGTGATGCTTCCTAAGGCCCACCTGACTTCACATTCCAGGATGTCTGGCTCTAGGTGAACAATCACACCATCATGATTATCCGGGTCATTAAGATCTTTTTTGTTTAGTTCTTCTGTGTATTCTTGCCTTCTCTTACCATTTGTGTCCTTTATTGAGCCCATCTTAGCATGAAATGTTTCCTTGGTATCTCTAATTTTCTTAAAGAGATCTCTAGTCTTTCCCACTCTATTGTTTTCCTCTATTTCTTTGCACTGATCACTGAGGAAGGCTTTCTTATCTCTCCTTGCTATTCTTTGGAACTCTGCATTCAAATGGGTATGTCTTTCCTTTTCTCCTTTGCTTTTGGCTTCTCTTCTCTACACAGACAGTCATTTTGCTTTTTTGCATTTCTTTTTCTTGGGGATGGTCTTGATCCCTGTGTCCTGTAAAATGTCACAAACCTCCGTCCATAGTTCATCAGGCTCTTTGTCTACCAGATCTAGTCCCTTAAATCTATTTCTCACTTGTACTGTAAAATGTAAGGGGTTTGATTTAGGTCATACCTGAATGGTCTAGTAGTTTTCCCAACTTTCTTCCATTTCAGTCTGAATTTGGCAATAAGGAGTTCATGATCTGAGCATGTCAGCTCCTGGTCTTGTTTTTGCTGACTGTATAGAGTTTCTTCATCTTTGGCTGCAAAGAATATAATCAATGTGATTTCAGTGTTGACCATCTGATGATGTCCATAGGTAGAGTCTTCTCTTGTGTTGCTGGAAGAGGGTGTTTGCCATGACAATAAACAGTGGAAACAGTGGCAGACTTTATTTTCTTGGGCTCCAAAATCACTGCAGATGGTGACTGCAGCCATGAAATAAAAAGACACTTGCTCCTTGGAAGAAAAGTTATGACCAACCTAGACAGCTGCCAACAAAGGTCCACCTAGTCAAGGCTATGGTTTTTCCAGTAGTCATGTATGGATGTGAGAGTTGGACCATAAAGAAAGCTGTAAAACTATAAAGACTACCAAAGAATTGATGCTTTTGAACTGTGGTGTTGGAGAAGACTCTTGAGAGTCTCTTCAACTGCAAGGAGATCCAACCAGTCAATCCTAAAGGAAATCATTCCTGAATGTTCATTGGGAGGACTGATGTTGAAGCTGAAACTCCAATACTTTGGCCACTTGATGTGAAGAACTGACTCACTGGAAAAGACCTGTTGCTGGGAAAGATTGAAGGCAGAAGGAGAAGGGGACGACAGAGGATGAGATGGTTGGATGGCATCACCGGCTCAATGGACATGAGTTTGAGTAAACTCCGGGAGTTGGTGATGGACAGGGAGACCTGGCATGCTGCAGTCCATGGGGTCACAAAGAATTGGACATGACTGAGTGACTGAACTGAACTGAGATTCTACACATGAATAATATTATATGATGTTTGTCTTTCTGTGTCTGACTTTGTATATAATATCTAGGACTATCCATGTTGCTGCAAATGACATTATTTCATATTTTATAGCTGAATAATATTTTGTATATATACCACATATTTTTTATCCATTCATTTTTCAGTGGACATTCAGGTTGCTTCAATGTCTTGGCTATTGTAAATAGTGCTACTATAAAAATGGCGATGCATGGAACTTTTCAAATTAGTGATTTTTTTCTGGATTTATGTCAGGGAGTGGGCTTGCTGGATTGTATGTAACTCTATATTTAGTTTTCTAAGGAACCTCCATACAGTTTTCCATACTGGAGTGGGTTGCCATTCCCTTCTCCATGGGATCTTCCTGACCAAGGGATAGAACCTGGGTCTCTTGCATTGCAGGCAGATTCTTTACTGTCTCAGCCACCAGGGAAGCCTGTTAAGCTCCAGTATTTTGGTTATCTGATGTAAACAGATTACTCGTTGGAAAAGTCCCTGATGCTGGGAAGGATTGAGGGCAGAAGAAGAAGAGGGCGTCAGAGGATAGGATGACTGGACAGCGTCACCAATGCAATGAACATAACTTGGGCAAATTCCAGGAGATGGTGAGGGACAGGGCAACCTGGCATGCTACAGTTCGAGGGGTCACAAAGAGTTGGATATGACTGGGCAACTGAACAACAACAAAATACTCTTTTCCATAGTGGTGGCACTGATTTACATTCCCAACAACAATGTGGGGGGTGGGGGTTTCCCTTCCTCCACACCTTCTCCAGCATTTATCTGTAGCATTTTAATAATTGCTATTCTGATCAGTGTGTGGTGATACTTCATTGTAGTTTTAATCTATATTTCTCTAATAACCAGTGATGTTGAGCATCTTTTCAAGTGCCTATTGGCCATCTATATGACTTTGGAGAAACATCTGTTGAGCTCTTGTGCCCATTTTTAAAATTAGGTTGACTTTTTTTGTTGTTACAGAGTTGTATGAGCTATGTGTGTATTTTGGAAATTAACCCCTTGCTGGTCACATCATTTGCAAATATTTTCTTCCAATCCATAGGTCAGTTTTACACTTCGTTTATGGTTTCGTTTGCTGTGTAAAAGCTTATAAATTTGATTAGGTTCCATTTGTCTATTTTTGCTTTATTTCTATTGCCTTAAGAGACTGACCTAAGAAAACATTACTGTGATTTACATCACAGAATGTTTTGCCCATGTTATCTTCTAGGAGTTTATGATGTCATATATATTATTATTTAAGTCTTTAAACCATTTTGAGTTCATTTTTGTGTATGGTAAGAAGGAGTATTCTAACTTCACTGATTTACATATGGCTGTCCTGCTTTCCCAATACCCCTTGTTGAAAAACCACCTCTTCTCCATTGTATATTCTTGCCTCCATTGTCAAAGGTTAATTGACCATAAGTGTCTGGGATCTATTTCTGAATTCTCTATTCTGTTCCGTCTCTGTGACACTACCATGCTGTTTTGATTACTGTAGCTTTGTAGTATTGTCTGAAATCTGGGAGAGTCATGCCTCCTAGCTTTGTTCTTTGTCCTCAGGATTTCTTTGGCAATTCTGGGTCTTCTATAGTTCCATATAAATGTTAGAATTATTTGTTTTAGTTCTGTGAGAGATGTCATGGGTAATTTGGTACAGATTGCATTAAATCTATAGACTGCTTTGGGTATGGCCATTTTAACAATATTCTTCCAGTCTAAGAGCGTGGGCTATCTTTCTATTTCTTTGACATATCTTCAATTTCCTTTATTAATATTTTATAGTTCACAGCATATAAGTCTTTCACTTGCTTATTCAGGTTTATTCCTAAGTATTTTTGATGCAATTTTAAAAGGGATTATTTTGCTTTCCCTCTCTATTGTTAATATAAAGAAATGCAACTGATTTCTGTATGGCAATATTGTATCCTGCTGAAAAGTGAAACTGAAAGTCACTCAGTCGTGTCCAACTCTGTGACCCCATGGATATACTCCATGGAATTCTCCAGGTAAGAATGCTGGAGTGGATTGCCATGCCCTTCTCCAGAGGATCTTCCCAACTTGGGGATCAAACCCAGGTCTCCTGAATTACAGGGAGATTCTTTACCAGCTGAGCCACCAACCTGCTACCTCGCTGAATTTGTTTATCAATTCTAGTAAGTTTTGTGTGGAGTCTTTAGGATGTTCTCTACATGGTATGTCGTTTGCATATAATGACAGATTTACCTTTTCCCTATCAATTCAAATACCTTTTATTTCTTTTTATGGTCTGATTTCTGTGGCTAGAACTTCCAATACTATTTTGAATAGAAGTGGTGAGAGTGGGTGTTGTTGTGCTTTAGATTTTAGGGGAAAGGCTATCAACTTTTCATCGTCAAGTATTATGCTGGCTGTGGGTTTGTCATAAACAGCTTCTTATATTGAGATATATTCCCTCTATATCCACTTTGGTAAGAGGTTTTTTTTTTGTTTTTTGGTTTGTTTGTTTTTTTTTGTATCATGAATGGATATTGAATTTTATCAAATGCTTGGGGAAAAACACTCTACATACATCAGTCAACTAGAAACCGTGACTACATGCATCAGGACCACTGACTGAGTGGAGTCAGGGACAGCTGGTTGCTCCTGCCAGTCACACTTGGATCCATGTGATGTATCAATAGGATCCAGTTCAGAGAGTCCAGTTTGATTCAGACGCACATTCCCTGAGCTCCCCAGGGCTGGGCACAGTGAGGGAAGGTGAGTTGACTGTGGTGGGATCTCAGCCCTATCAGGTGATGTAACCACTGGACACAGGATCCCCCAACCTCACTGATGTACCCTTCAAGGTGCAGAAGGTGCTCACCTCCTCCCTAACGACCACAAACACCTTCTTCATTGGTGTGGTGGTTGTGAAAGCTGAGCACCCAGCAGCAGGACCACAGACCACGGTTTACTAAATAGTACTTATTTCTTCTCCCTGACTGATTCGGTGGCCCTACCCACAGCTCAGCCCTTCATCCTTGTCGCACCTGAACCCACAAGGCAGGTAACATGGCTGCTCTCCTCTTGCTGCCGGTTGCATCACTTCATCCTCATGCTTACTGTGCAACCCCTGGCCCAGCAGCTGCTCTCGCAGAGACCCCAGCTTGCTGTGAGGCAGGACAGGGCCCAGGACCTGCTATTTGTCATCCTGGACTCACGTGGTTCCACACAGCTGTCCTATCACTTCCGCACACATCCTCCACCACAGGCTTGACCTATTTCTAAGGCTTGTCCCTAATATTGAATCATTGTTCCACTTGTTCTTTGAACATAAAGATCAAGCCAATCTGTCATTTGAGTTCACATTCCAATTCTTCATCTTCTTTTCCTCCTTTGCCATTACAGTCCTAGTCACATCGTCTTAGAGAATACTCCTTATTTGTCTTGATTTCATTATTTATAGGCAAAACAGAAAATCTGGATTTTGATAAGGAACTGTATGTACTATCACAATAGTAATTTCAGGGTGTGGAAGAGGTCATCCACTTCAACTGCCTACACTTAAAATTGAAACTCCATAAAATATTTCAACTGATTTCTCTTTTTATCTGCTTCTTGGTGGATATTTGGCCAGATGGCCCCATCAGAGGAAGTGACATCTTCAATGTAGAGGTCTGGAGAAAGAACTAAATATAAACAAAACATTTAATATCCTAGAGATTTTTCTTCTGGAGCAATACATACTGGCAAATAATATATATATATAAACTACAAATTCAGTACAAGGGGAATGCATTCAAAATCCTATGTACCACTTTTCTTGCCTAATCTTCCCAGAACAGTCAGTTACTGTCACAAAACCCAGGTTTCCTCTAGATTGTTCCAGAGATAGTATGTGTGTTTGTGAGCAAATGAAAGCAAAATATACATATTTCACAGCATCTGTTTTTATTCACTTTAATAACATCAATCCATAAATACCTACTTATATTCTTTTTACTTCATTTTTTTTAATACTTCTATTACATTAAATACTTAATATATTTTATGGATATAATTATCTCGGACCCAGCAACTAAATAAAGTTGAGTTAAGTTTTTTCTTCTCTTTTGCTATTACAGGTAAAGAAACATGCCGCAATGAATGTTCTTGTCTAAAATCCCTCATCTGCAATCCCAAAGCCCAAACAGCTTGAAAAAAAACTGAGTCTTCAAATTACTAGCACATTCATTTGGCACCTAAATTAACATGAGGCTCTCTATAGTCTATAATACTTAATGTGACTTCATAAATCTTTTTCAAACACATTACTAGGTTTGATTATAGGCAGATATTTCAGCTCCCACTAGAGTTGTTACAGAAACTACTGTACTGTGTTCAGTTCAGTTGCTCAGTCGTGACCGACTCTTTGCGACCCCATGAATCACAGCACGCCAGGCCTCCCTGTCCATCACCAACTCCCAGAGTCCACTCAAACTCATGCCCATTGAGTCGGTGATGCCATCCAGCCATCTCATCCTCTGTCGTGCCCTTCTCCTCCTGCCCTCAATCTTTCCCAGCATCAGGGTCTTTTCCAGTGAGTCAGCTCTTCGCATCAGGTGGCCAAAGTATTGGAGTTTCTGCTTCAACATCAGTCCTTCCAATGAACACCCGGGACTGATCTTTAGGATGGACTGGTTGGATCTCCTTGCAGTCCAAGGGACTCTCAAGAGTCTTCTCCAACACCACAGTTCAAAAGCATAAATTCTTCGGCGCAAAGCTTTCTTCACAGTCCAACTCTCACATCCAAACATGACCACTGGAAAAACCATAGCCTTGACTAGATGGACCGTTGTTGGCAAAGTAATGTCTCTGCTTTTTAACATGCTATCTAGGTTGGTCATAACCTTCCTTCCAAGGAGTAAGCGTCTTTTAATTTCATGGCTGCAGTCACCATCTGCAGTGATTTTGGAGCCCAAAAAAATAAAATCAGCCGCTGTTTCCACTGTTTCCCCATCTATTTGCCATGAAGTGATGGGACCAGATGCCATGATCTGAGTTTTCTGAATGTTGAGCTTTAAGCCAACTTTTTCACTCTCCTCTTTCACTTTCATCAAGAGGCTCTTCAGTTCTTCACTTTCTGCCATAATGGTAGTGTCACCTGCATATCTGAGGTTATTGATATTTCTCCTGGCAATCTTGATTCCAGCTTGTGCTTCTTCCAGCCCAGTGTTTCTCATGATGTACTCTGCATATAAGTTAAATAAGCAGGGTGACAATATACAGCCTTGATGTACTCCTTTTCCTATTTGGAACCAGTCTGTTCTTCCATGTCCAGTTTGAACTGTTGCTTCCTGACCTGCATACAGATTTCCCAAGAGGCAGGTCAGGTGGTCTGGTATGCCCATCTCTTTCAGAATTTTCCACAGTTTATTGTGATCCACACAGTCAAAGGCTTTGGAATAGTCAATAAAACAGAAATAGATGTTTTTGTGGAACTCTCTTGCTTTTTCAATGATCCATTGGATGTTGGCAATTTGATCTCTGGTTCCTCTGCCTTTTCGAAATCCAGCTTGAACATCTGGAAGTTCACAGTTTACGTATTGCTGAAGCCTGGCTTGGAGAATTTAAGTATTACTTTGCTAGCGTGTGAGATGAGTGCAATTGTGTGGTAGTTTGAGCATTCCTTGGCATTGCCTTTCTGTGGGATTGGAATGAAAACTGACCTTTTCCAGTCCTGTGGCCACTGCTGAGTTTTCCAAATTTGCTGGCATATTGAGTGCAGCACTTTCACGGCATCATCTTTTAGGATTTGAAATAGCTCAACCGGAATTCCATCACTTGCATTAGCTTTGTTCACAGTGATGCTTCCTAAGGCCCACTTGACTTCACATTCCAGGATGTCTGGTTCTAGGTGAGTGATCACACCATCGTGATTATCACATTGTGTGCACTTATTTATTTCTGAAATCCAAGCAATTTTACATACTGAAGTACATTCAGACCTAAGGTTTTAGATAAGTTACAGTGGCCCTGCACAGATAACTCTGTACGTATTTTTGAGTTGTATCTTTAGGATAAATCTTCAAAGGTGCAATTGCTAAAGATATGTGCATTTTTAATTTTGATAGATGTTGTCAATTAGTTCTTCAAAGGAGTACATAATGTATATCACAAATAATATTACATGAAAACACCTGTTCTTTCACATGCTGATAAAAACCTATTTATGTTTGCTAATATGATCAGTGAAAGATGACAACACATATTCTTTCAATTAAAGCTCAAATTCATTTATATGGGTGAGATTAAGCATCTTTAAAATTTACTATTGATTTACATACTGCATTCTTTAGCAGTTAGGTTGGTTACCCCAGTGGCTCTCCATATGTGTTAGAAATACTTTCCCAAATTGTTTGTGCTTTGATTTTATTTATGATAATTGTATAGAAAGTGTCAATTCTTTTGTAATTATGTTCCTCATCATTGATCTATCTGGACTTTGATGTAAGGAATTATTTGTAACAAACTGTCACAAAAATAGCAATATAAAACAATACAAATGCAGTATCTCCCAGTTTCGTAGGTCAGAAGTCCAGCATAGCTCATGTGGATTCTCTGCTCATAGGACCACAGGACTAAAATCGAGACATTAGCTGGATAAATCTTTCTCTGGAGGCTCTGGGTGGAAACCAAATCCAAATTCACTTAGGCCCTTGGCATAATTTAGCTCCTTGCATGGTGGATCCAAAGTCTCGGATTCCTAGTTGTAAGGTAGGGGGTCAACCTTGGCTGGTAAAGGCCACCCATCATCTCTTGTCACATGGCCCTTTCTACGATATTGTAACTTCCTCCTTCAGAGTCCACAGGAAAGCATCTACTGCAGCTTCATATCTCCATGACTAGATGAAAAGCTAAGAGCTCCAAGAAGCCCTGAAGGCTTTGGATCAAGGTCAGTTCTCTCTCCCTCCCATCATTCTTCCAACCAAACCAAATAAGAAACCCCTAGTTGTTAATACTTGCAGAGACTTGGCACCTTTTCACTAGATAAGCTAATTTCAAGCTGCGGCAACCTGTGAACAACTGGCTGAACTGCTGAAAGTGACAGAGAAGTCAGGAGAATAGAAATTGAGATATTTAGATATCATTTATTTAAGCTGTTAAATTATTATGTATAGGATGGTTGTTACAATACTACTGTTTTATTCGTATCTCTATGCTTTCATTAACTCCAATGTTTTCATCTTGATTTTTATTTTGTTAATGTAGATATTTTGACTTCTGAACACCCAGAAGAACAATCTGGGCATCATAATTCTATCCCTATACATACAATCATTGACCCATTCTCCTAATAATAATCTACCAGCAATCTCTGACTGGTTGTGCTTGCCCACCTGCAATGCAGGAGACACAAGAGACACAGGTTCGATTGCTGGGTCAGGAAGATCCACTGGAGAAGGAAATGACAACCCACTCCAGTATTCTGGTCTGGGAAATCCCATGGACAGAGGAGCCTGGTGGGCTCCAATCCATGGGGTCGCAATAGTTGGACATGACCACCATCTCTGACTGGTCACTTGATATTTTCTCATCCATTTCTACCCTGAAGTTTAAAGTCTAGCTTTGATGCCCTTCATGTGACTGAACTATGTTGTAGACACCCAAAAATAAAGTGAGCTAACATTGTGTTTTGTCACTAAAACGTGTTCAAATCTTTGCAACTCTATGGACTGTAGCTCACCAGGTTCCTCTGTCCGTGGGATTTTCCAGGCAAGAATACTGGAGTGAGTTGCCATTTCCTTCTCCATGGGATCTTGTCAACCCAGGGGTCAAACCTTTATCTCCTGTGTCATCAGGTGAATTCTTTACCACTGAGTCACTTGGCAAACCTCAAAGTTACAGTCCACCACTGGAAAGCTTGATGAGGATGGGATTCAAACTCACATGTGCAGAGCACGATGGGTTAGCAGTCCATCACCTTAACCACTTGGCCACCTCATCAGCCCTTTATAAAAGAGAACTTCCACATCTTGAAATCTATATAAGCCTCTGTGTCCCTGTCTTTTGAAGAAAAAGGCTTTGACTTGAGTTTCACAGGCTCCCTCTGAGTCTCAAAGGGCTGGCTCAGGAGTTAATGAGTAGGAAATGTGAAAAGGTAGAAATAAGGATAGCTGTTAGGCTGGGAAATTGGTAACAATTTAGACTATAAACCAGCCACATAGCAGGATCACTGAACTCCCAGTTCCCTCAAAGACATAAAGTCCTGACATACATTCCCAAGTTGTTTTATGGGAAGTAGACCCCCACCAGATGAAAACAGCTGACTGTAGGCATATAATTGTGACTTTAGACCAGTTGAAACCAGAAAGTGGATGGTGCTTGAAAATTCATCTTTTTACCAAGCTATCCAAGAATTATGCACAAGCTGATTATGTGTACACTGCAGCCACCTGACTCATGCTGCCTTTACGACTCTTTCCTGAAAGCCTTTGGGGAGTCTGGGTGTTTTCAGCATGAGATGCCCATTCTGCTTGCTTGGTGCCCTGCAATAAATGTTGTACTGTCCTTCACCACAATCTGGGGTCAGCAGATTGGCCTTCCTGCACACAGATGGTTGGACCCAAGTTTGGTTCAGTAGATTTTGGTGATCATGAAGGGACCTCTGTCCCAGGGGAGCACTTCACATGAGACACAGCCCCCAGTTGGGGGCAGCTTTCTGATTCTGTCCAGAATTTTTGTCTTAGGAAATGTCCCGAGTGCTGGCCACTGACTAGGCATCATTGGCCCAGGGCTTGTTCAGCTTTGTGGTAAAGGAAATGAGCTCCTGGTCTTGGTCTGGTCTGATCTGTAAGATATCCCTGGTAAATGGTAAAACCTTGAGTGTGCTGATACAAGGGTATACCTTCCTTCTAGTATACTACGATTGGAGATTTTCCCTTGTGGAGTGAAAGGTGTAGAACTTGGTCATTTGGGTTTGAGGAGAATGCTGTGTTAACTGGATTTCCCACTCTGGGCTGAGGACTTCCTCGGCCATCTGGTACACCCTGAGCAGCGACTGGGAAAATCTCGTTAAGACTGAGGCTCATCTGGACCCTAGGCTGGTACAGTAGGTAGGATCACTTCCCTGTCACATTAGGGATCCGCAACCCTGAGGCCAATGAACACAGTTTATCCAGCCCTGCTTTGTTACTGGTAAATAGTACATTCCTAGAAAGAGAAAGGTTTTTTATTTACTACTGCATGGACACAATGTTCTTTAAACTCCAAATAAAAATGGCAAACCTGGACCTCATTTCCTTCAATACTTTATTGTAGTTGATTTACAATGCTGCATTAGTTTCTAAGGTATAGCAAAGGGAGTCAGTTAAAGATAAATTATATATATATATATATATATATATAACTACATATATTCTTTTTTCCATTCTTTTCCATTATATTACCAGATATTGAATATAGTTCCCCATGCTATATAGTAGGACCTTTTTATATATCTATTTTATATATAGTAGTTTTTAATCTCTAGGTCAGGAAGATCCCCTGGAGAAGGAAATGGCAACTCACTCCAGTATTCTTGCCTGAGAAATCCTATGGACTGAGGAGACTGGCAGGCTATAGTCCATGGGGTTGCAAAGAGCCAGACATGCCTGAATGACTAAACAACAAACTTTGTATTAGCTAACCCAAATCTCCTAATTTATCCTGTCCTGGCCCTTTCCCTTCAGTAACCAGAAGTTTGTTTTCTATGTCTGTGTGACTGTTTGTTTTATAAATAAATTCATTCGTATCAAAAGAGCTAATGGTTAGGGAGGCCAGGGTCCCCCAAGCAGGAGGAGGAAATAAACTCTAAGTGGCAGACTTTTTTTTTTCTCTCTCTCTCTCCTCTACACAAGATTAAAGGAGGTGCCTTTGATGCTGTGTTGCCATGACAACAGTTGAGTTCACCCGAAACTATTTCTCAAACCTTGAGTTGCTAATTGATCAGCAAACAATACATCTTACTCAGGGAAATGTTCTTAAGCTATGTTAATGAAACTATGTATTTGCTTGGGAATCTGCCTTTCTTCAAGACAGGTCAATTGTATTATGGCCAGAGATGACTCCCCTTCTGCCGATTCCATCTCAGAATGCATGTGGTAGGAGAGGAGCCTGGTACAACTCTCAGTCTTGAGGGGTTTCTTTTATCTATGATTAGCAGCTTGCTAACAAGTACATAATGCTTTACTAAAAACTAGCCAGGGGGCACTCTTTCTGTCCCCTTCTGATGTCTATGTCAGATTTCTCTATCCCTTTACACTTTAATAAAACTTTGCTACACAAAAGTTTTATGTGTAGCATACTACTACTCAAGGCTGAGTGATCAAGCCTTGTCTCTGGTCCCAGATCAAAATCCTCTCCTCTGGAGGCCAAGAATACCGGATCCATTCACAGCTCATGGCAGTAACCTTTCAGTATCATTTTATATTGCACATATAAGTGATATACATGATATTTGTCTTTTTCTGACATATATGATAATCTCTAGGTTCATATATGTCACTGAAAATGTCATTACTTTATCCTTGTTTTAATGGATAAACAGTATGCCATTGTGTGCGTGTGTCTGTATGTATATTTGTGTGTATACGGTACCTTTATCCATTCATTTAACAATGGACATTTAGGGGGTTTCCGTATCCTGGCTGTTGTAAATAGTACTGCAGTGAAGATTGTGGCACATGTATCTTTTTAAATGAGATTTTTTTTTGTCTTTTCCAGATACATAGCCAGGCATGGGATTGCTGAATCATATGGTAATTCTATCATTAGTTCTTTAAGGAACCTCCATACTGTTTTCCATAGTGGCTGCACCAATTTATTGATAAATTTTCAGCAACAGTATAGGAGGGTTCCCTTTTCTTCATACCCTCCCCAGCAATTATAATTTGTAGGCTTTTAATGATGGCCATTCTGAGTAGGGCTTCCCTGGTAGCTCAGCTGGTAAAGAATTTGCCTGTAATGCAGGGGACCTGATTTGATCCCTAGGTTGGGAAGATCCCCTGGAGGAGGGCATGGCAACCCACTCCAGTATTCTTGCCTCAAGAATCCCAATGGACAGAGGAGCCTGGCGGGCTCCAGTCCATGGGGTCACAAAGAGTCAGACATGACTGAGTGACTAAGCACACATTCTGACTCGCAGGAATTGGTACATCATTGTAGTTTTGATTTTCATTTCTGTAATAATTACCAATGTTGATCATCTTTTCATGTGCCTATTCATCCCTGGTGGTTCAGTGGTAAAGAATCTGCCTGCCAATGCAAGAGATGCAGGTTTGATCCCTGGGTCTGGAAGATCCCCTGGAGAAGGAAATTGCAAACCACTCCAGTATTCTTGCCTGGAAAATCCCATGGACAGAGGAACCTGGCAGGCTACAGTCCATGGGGTCACAAGAGTTGGATAGGTCTGAGCAACTAAACAACAAATTCATCATCTGTATGTTTTCTTTGGAGAAATATCTACATAGGTCTTCTCCCCATTTTTTTTTTTAAATTAGGCTGTTTGTTTTTTTCTTGTAACTGAGTTGTCTGAGCTTTTTATATTTTGGAAATTAAGCCCTTGTCAGATGCATCATTTACTAATATTTTCTCCAAGAGTGTAGGTTATCTTTTCGTTTATGGTTTCCTTTTCTGTGCAAAAGGTTATGTTTTACTAGGTCCCATGTGTCAATTTTTGCTTTCCACTACTTTGGGAGATGAGCAGAAGAAAATATTGCTACAATTTATGTCAGAAACTGCTTTGTCTATGTTCTCTTCTAGGAGTTTTATGGTGTTATGATATCTTACACACACAGTGCCACAGGGCAGTAAGTGAGTTTCATTCATTAATATGTAGAAATTTCTTTGTCGTTTAGTTGCAGATATTTTCTAATTTTCAATATTCCTTGACCAAGGAGTTTAAAAGTGGTAAAAGTGGTTTATTAATTTTTTTTCCTTTGTTTTGGTTACCTTCTTGTAAATGATCTATGGCATGGTTTGAATAATACACATTCTTTAATACCTGTTGAGACTTACATTGAGGTCTAGTTTTCTATAGATTCATGAATTGTTATATATTAATTTGAATATATATGGTTATCCAACTAGTTAGTTATAGATACATATTCATCAGGTCAAGCTTGTTAACTCTTATCTTCCATATGCTTACTACTTTTTGCATGATTAATAAAACAATAAGTGATGTCTATTAAAATTATCTATTAAACTTGTGGAATTTATCAATTTATCCCTGAAATTTATAATTCTGTAAACTGCTTTTTATATTTTAAGCATTAAATGTACACATGAATTTATAGCTATATGAATTTATATATTTAAATATATATATATTTATATATATAAAACCTCACAGTGTTTTAACCTTGTCATTTAGCCCTTAAAAATGCTTTTGTATTTTATCTGGTATTAATATAACTAAAAAAGCTTACTAACTTTTATTAATATTTGCCAAGCATATATTTTCTCATCCTTTTACTTTTGACCTTTACACAAATCATCATGTTATAGTAGTTGGCCATGTTAAAAAAAATATTTAACCAGCTCTAGTAATTGCTTAATTAACTAGCTTATTTATTCCATTTATATTAATCTTGATCTATCTGAATATATGCATTTTTTTAATATTCTGGTTGTTTTTTTAAAAGTTGAGGTTATAGATGTATAGTAGTTTCTGGTGTACAACAGTGATTCATAACCTTTAAAGGCTATCTTTCATTTATAGTGATTACTAAATATTGTGATAGTCTTGTACCTTATTCTATACACAGTAGATTGACTCTCTGAATCCCCTGGCCCCACCTTGCCCCTCCCGCTTGTTTTCCCTCGGTGGTGACCACTGGCTTGTTCTCTGTATTGGTGAGCCTCTTTCACTACACTCACTATTGATTTTAAGCCCACATAATAGTGATATCATATAGTGTCTGTCTTTCTGACTTAGCAAAATACCCCCTCAGAGTCCATCCATGTTGTTACAAAGACAAAATTTCATTTTTTGAAGACAATAGTATTCCATTGTATATATAACCACATCTTTATCCATTCATCTATTGATGGACACAGGTTACTTCAGTATTTTGGCAACTGTAAATAATGCAGCTATGAATATTAGAGATGAATGTATCTTTTTTGAATTAGTGTTATGGGTTTGTTTTTTAGATATTTACTCAGGAATAGAAATCCTGCATCATATGATAATTCTCTCTTTAAGATTTTTGAGAGCATTTGAATATATTTTAAAACTAATTTGGGATTTTCATTCATCTTGCTTTTTCTTAGTACCATAATCAGCTTCTTCCCCGTTCTAATTTATTATATTTTTGGATGGCTTGGGTATTCTTTTTCTTTGTGCGTCTGTTGGTATGGAAATTGCATATTTTATTTCTGTATAGTAACATTACCATTAAAAATGTAGTAAGTACATCAGAGTACATAGTTAACTATGTACAAAGTACATAGTTAACATCTAAAGGGGCTATGATTTGTTTTCCATTTTAGGGAAACTGGATGAAATGACTCTGAAAATATGTAGAACTAACCTACTGACGTATCATAAATGACTTGAAATCAGAATTTAGTTCATGTTTAAAATCTCCTTTTGGGTACTTAATGTGGAACAGAATTAAATAATAGGTTATATTGATAGCACATATATTACAATACATTATGATGTGTGCACACATATATTAGGATATAATCTCACAATTCGGCAAGGTAAGCATCAATATTTCTTAAAATTAAATTGAGGTATAAATTGAAGCAACTTGCCCAAAGTCATGAATTTGACTCAATGTCTGCCCAGTCCCAGAGCCCATGCTCCTCCCTCCAAACCCTCCCACTTGGCCTGATGTTGCTCCAATGTGATGACTCAACAATTCGGAAAACAGAGTAGGAAAAGTGGCCAAGATGGCACAATAGAAAAGGCCCTGAGCTCACCTCCTTTCACGAGCACACCAAAATTACAACATCAGCAGAACAACCATCAGTGACAAAGACAGGACCCTCCAGAAAAGGTCTTCTGCAGCTAAAGACAGAGAAGGAATCACAGTGAGAGAGGTGGGAGAGGCGGATTTACAGTATACTGAAATTACCTGTAACATCTGGGTGGCTAACCCACAGTTGGAGGATTATATTGCAGAGGTTCGCCCACAGGAGTAAGCGTTCTGAGACCCATGTCAGGCTCTCCAGCCCAGGCTTCTGGCACTGGGAAGATGAGATTCCAGAGCATTTGGCTTTGTAGGCCACCAGGGTTTAACTGCAGAAGCCCCATGGGACTGTGGGAAATACACACATCACTTTTAGAGGGCACACACAAAATCCAGTGCACACTGGATTTTGCCTAGGACAAAAGCAGTAACTTAGTAGGAGCCTGAGCCAGACCTGCCTGCTGGTCTTGAAGAGCGCTGGTGAGGTGGGGGCAGCTGCAGTTCACCCCAGGAAAAGACGCTGGTGGAAGCCATGCTGAGGCCCATGCGGCACATTAACAATCCTGGCATCTTGGACCGTTAATGCCAAGAGCTGGCCCCCATCCAACAGCCTGTAGGTTCCAGTGCTGGGACACCTCAGGCAAAAGAACTAAATGGGCAGGGACACAGTCCCACCCATTAGGAGACAGGCTATGTAAAGACTAAAGAGTCCACAGCAAAAATCAGGTGTAAAATATATATCAAAAACAGTAATCAAAAAAAACAACAAAAAACAGTAATCATGAAGGAAGGAGAATACAAATGCAAGGTATTTAAAATGCCTTTGCAATTAACGTATCAGCAACTTAAACAATTATATAGAGAGAGACTGCTAACTAAAAACCTCGTCATAACTATAAACCTAAAATCTATAATATATATACAAATTAAAAAAGGATTCTAAACATAATACAACACAAGAAAGAGGAAAAAAGATCTACAAAAACAAACCCAAAACAATGAACAAAATGGAAACAAGAACATTGATATTGATAATCACCTTAAATGTAAATAGACTAAATGTTCCAACCAAGACACAAACTGCCTGAATGTATACAAAACCAAGACCTGTAGATATGCTGCCTATAAGAGACTCCCTTCAAATCTAGAGATACATACAAACTCAAAGTGATGGGATGGGAAAAGATATTCCATGCAAATGGGAATCAAAGGAAAGCTGGAGTGGCAATACTCATATCAGACAAAATAGATTTTAACATGAAGACTGTGATAAGACACATAGATGGGCATTACATAATCATCAAGGGATCAATCCAAGAAGGCATCAGTTCAGTTCAGTTCAGTCACTCAGTTGTGTCTGACTCTTGACGACCCCATGAATCGCAGCACGCCAGGCCTCCCTGTCCATCACCAACTCCCAGAGTCCACTCAAACTCATGCCCATCGAGTCGGTGATGCCATCCAACCATCTCATCCTCTTTTGTCCCCTTCTCCTCCTGCTCCCAATCCCTCCCAGCATCAGGGTCTTTTCCAATGTGTCAACTCTTCACATGAGGTGGCCAAAGTATTGGAGTTTCAGCTTCAGCATCAGTCCTTCCAATGAACACACAGGGCTGATCTCCTTTAGGATGGACTGGTTGGATATCCTTGCAGTCCAAGGGACTCTCAAGAGTCTTCTCCAACACCACAGTTCAAAAGCATCAATTTTTCAGCACTCAGCTTTCTTTATAGTCCAACTCTCACATCCATACATGACCACTGGAAAAACCATAGCCATGACTAGACGGACAGTTGTTGGCAAAGTAATGTCTCTGCTTTTTAATATGCTATTATTATTATATTATTATATATTATTATACCTAATATGCTATCTAGGTTGGTCATAACTTTCCTTCCAAGAAGTAAGTGTCTTTTAATTTCATGGCTGCAGTCACCATTTGCAGTGATTTTGGAGCCCAAAAAAATAAAGTCTGACACTGTTTCCACTGTCTCCCCATCTATTTCCCATGAGGTAATGGGACCAGACGCCATGATCTTAGTTTTCTGAATGTTGAGCTTTAAGCCAACTTTTTCACTCTCTTCTTTCACTTTCATCAAGAGGCTTTTCAGTTCCTCTTCACTCTCTGCCATAAGGGTGGTGTCGTCTGCATATTTGAGGTTATTGATATTTCTCCTGGCAATCTTGATTCCAGCTTGTGCTTCTTCCAGCCCAGTGTTTCTCATGATATACTCCGCATATAAGTTAAATAAGCAGGGTGACAATATATAGCCTTGACACACTCCTTTTCCTATTTGGAACCAGTCTGTTGTTCCATGTCCAGTTCTACCTGTTGCTTCCTGACCTGCATACAAGTTGGGCCTAATTAAACTTAAAAGCTTAAAAGCAAAGGAAACCATCAACCAACCTATAGGACAGAAAATATTTAAAAATTGTGATTGACAAGGGGTTAATTTCCAATATATACAAATGGCTTATACAGTTCAATATTAAAACAAAATCAAACACCCCAATCAAAAAATGGACAGAAAACCCAAACAGGCATTTCTCCAAAGAAGACATATTGATGGCCAAAATGCATATGAAGAAAAACTCAACATGGCTACTTATTAGAGTAATGCAAATCAAAAGTACAATGAAGTATCACCTCACAGCAGTCAGAGTAGCCATCTTAAAAAATTCTACAAATAGTAAGCGCTGGAGAGGGTGTGGAAAAAATGGAATCCTCCTGTGATATTAGTGGGAATGTAAACTGGTACAGCCACTATGGAGAAGAGTATGCAGGTTACTTAAAAAACTAAAAATAGTAGTCATATGATCGAGCAATCCCAGCCTTCACTGGTGGCTCAGTGGGTAAAGAATCCACCTGCAATGCAGGAGACATAGGAGACACGGTTTGATTCCTGGGTTGGAAAGATCCCCTGGAGGAGGAAATGGCAACCCACTCCAATATTCTCACCTGGAGAATCCCACAGAGGAGCAGGGGGCCCAGTCCACAGGGTTGTGAAGAGCTGGACCTGACTGAGAGACTGAACCCAACAGCAGCAACCCCACTCCTGGGCATACATCTGGGGGATGGAAACTAGCTGGGAAAGATGCACGCACCCCTATGTCACAGCAGCACCGTGAGCCAAGACATCACAGCCACCTGAACATCCCCAACAGAGGAGTGGATAAAGGTGTGGTGTATAAAATGCCCAGCTGACCGCCACTCAGCCGTGAGAAAGGATGAACTAACACCATCTGCAGCAACAAGGACCTAGAGAGTGTCATGAGTTCAGTGAGTCAGACAGAGAGACAAATATCACAGGATGTCACTTACATGTGTAATCTAAAAATACGATGCAATGAACTGATTTAAAACATACACACAGATTCACAGAGACAGAAAATAAACGTGGTTAAGTAAGGGGGTGGCGGGGGAGGGGGATTTAAATTAGCAGTTTGAGAGTAACAGATACATACTACAAATGAACAACAGATACAAACTACAAATAAATAAAACAAGGATCTACCATATGGTACAGGGAGCTATATTCAGTAACTTGTAACTATCTATAGCGGAAAAGAATCTGAAAAACTGAATATAACTGAATCACTTTGCTGTACACCTAGAAACTGTAAATCAACTATACTTTAATTTTAAAAAAAAATTCCAGAAACAGAGACCACTTTCAGTCAAATGGGATGTGGTCACTCAGTGCCTCACACAGTAATATTTCAACCATGGCACACTGGCTTATTAATCTCTAATAAATACTGTGTAGTCATCATTCTCAAAAAATGTTCTTTATTCATTCACATATATTACTGCATTTAATTCTCACTTCATTTCCATGAACAGAGAACACAGAAAGATAATTATTCCACTTCACAGACAGAAAACTTGAGATCCACAAAAAAGTACTTCTTCCCAATTAACAGTGAGTAAACATAAGAGTGAAAACCAGCTCCACGCTTTCAGCTAACTTCAGCCTTCTTTCTCAAAGAGAATGGAGAGTGGTCAGCTCTCATTTTCATTTATGTTTAAAGTTATTAAAAATATCTTTAGCAACAAACTCAGAGAAAGAAAAACCAAAATTCCACACTTACATATAGACATTATATTTACATGTAATTTTTCATATTAACTCATTCAAAATATTACTCTAATATTCCAGATATTGGCTGAAACACCTAGGAATTTTAGCATTTTGTCTTGACATCATGCAAACTAGTCCTAATCACTTTTGACCACTACTGATACTAAGAGACATTCCACCAGTAATTATTCAATTGAAAAATCTGAGTAAACTCATTGAAACAATTTGAGTAAATTATTTTTGGTGCAGGATTACATCCACTAAAATATGTCATGGAAACAAGTTGGTCAGTAATAAATTTGTAAACTGTGGTGAAGGTCAGGCCCACTATTAACATGGACTATCTCAATATCAATAAAAGATACTTTTAAAATAAAGAGAAAATAATTCAGGTGAACCAAATACATACACTTTCGTTACTATGATGATTAATAACATGGGCATCTGTGTTAGCATTTTTAAATGTGGCATGTGGAGGAAGAAATAAGGTACAAAACCAGGGAAAACTACTTGTGAAGAACAAGGCTAAGATTGCTACTCAGAGAATGAGTAGCACGTCCTCCTTCTGGGGCAGGTGAAAGGAGAATCAGTATGTGCCTGTGTCGTAATTACTCAAGTCAACACCTCGTCCCATGAAGCAGAGCTTGTGCCCTTGCTGGCTGAACAAACGGATGCTCAGTTGGGTGCCTCTATCATGACTTTGATGTGACATCACTCTTAAAGACTGATAAAATATCAGATATTCTTTTCTCACATGCACACACACATAATCATAGAGGTGATTCTGCGATGAAGAGACCATCAGAAATCAGTGTTTACCACAAATGCACATGATCCAGCTCAGGAGAAACCCACGCACTCCAGAATCCCCAAAAGGCACAGAATGTTTCAGAGAGCATCATTTTCAGTTCTGGTTATTGGTTTTCTGAATGGTGACCCTAATCTGCTTTTCAAGTTTCAGTAACTTTTGGTAAAATTTTTCAGCAGTGTCTTCATCTAGGTCCATCTGGAAAAGAAGCAAGATAGGCATGACTAGAAAGGAAAAATAAACAGTAATTGAATAAAAGGAATCCATTAAAATAACAGGTAAGAGAATCCAAAAAAGGCCTGGTGGGAAAGTTGCGGTGGAAGCCATGTGGGGAATATTAGGAATCTTAACTTTTTTTTTTTAATTACAGCTGATACTTAACCTCCTGGTAACTAACTTCTTTAGTAAAAGAGCTCTGATCTTAGCTGAACTCACTGCCCTGCAGATGAAAGACTATGTCTTCAGCCTTCACTGAAGCTAATGGTACCATGGACCAAATTCTGGCCAATGAGATATTAGTGGAAGTGTGTGGTACTACCCAGAACTCTCTTTAAAGGGAATGGGGCACCCCTTTCTTTCTCCCTTCTTCACACTGCTCTCCTGAACCACAAGGATGCGGGCCGTACCTCAGGGATGGCAGGGGGAACCTGGATATCTGACAATTTCCAAAGCTGCCAGGCCAGCCCAAAGCTGCCATTCTCCAAACGGCTTTACACGCAAGAAATCTTAGCTTTTATCTTGTTTTATCCACTTTACTTTACATTCTTCTGTTTTATGTAGAAAATTAATTTTAACTGATACAGTGTATGCAAAGCAAACTGCCAGCCCCCAAAGCTAAAAGGCTAAAAATTAAAGAAAACTTTAAAACATTTTGGAAAAACATTTACATTCAATCATGTTAGCATTTTTTTTCATGTTGTAACTGGAAGAGGAATTACAGCTCTCTTTAATTCAACCCAACATTTAAACAGCAGAAAGCTGACTTCCCAAAATTAATCGAAGGTTAACAACATTCTGCAATGCATTTCCAAGAAATGCTAATAGACTCCTTTGGTTTATGGAATTAAACATTTTATCCCTTTGGTAAATCAGTCATTCCTTTGAGATCAATATATGTAAGTTCAAAAATTCTGAGGACCTAAAAGTAAGCTTATTAGTTTACAGTAGTGTTCCCAAGGTGGATTCCCAGGTGATGCTAGTGGTAAAGAACACGTCTGCCAATGCAGAAGACACAAGAGACGCTGGTTCAATCCCTGGGTCAGGAAGGTCCCTGGAGAAGGAAATGGCAACACACTCCAGCATTCCTGCCTGGAGAATCCCATGGACAGAGGAGCCTGGTGGGCTACAGTCCATGGGGTCACACAGAGTTGAGTGAAGCATGACTGAAGCAGCTTAGCACACAGCACAGAGTTCCCAAAGTATTTCTTGGGATGTTGTTATGCATTCTTAAATTTTAAAAGGAAAAGAAAACATCATACAGTCAAGAACAACTTAGAAACAGGAGGATGAAACATGTCAGGCATATTTCCTAACTGTATCAACTTCTCAAAGCCTTTGCTGGCATAATGTGCATTGTGCGGGTCTCTGAAAGGGGGGGAATATAATGTGAAGCATTTCTCAAACTTATTTGGATGACAAACTGCTTTTTGCAAATCTTCTTAAGGAACTAGTATCTCACAGAATATAGTATGGAAAACACTGGAGGTTCTTACGTTCATTTTTAGTAAACATATGCTATGGGAAGTGGAGAGCATGGTTCCCTTTAGACCTCAAGCTACTGACATATAGACAAGGTCATTGTCGAGCATGACTCTGCCTTAGCTAACTTATTTGCTTCAATCTAATTTTCCAGCAAATTTGGAAAACTCAACAGTGCCACAGGACTGGAGAAGGTCAGTTTTCATTCCAATCCCAAAGAAAGGCAAGGTCAAAGAATGTTCAAACTGCCACACAATTGCACTCATCTCACATGCTAGCAAAATAATGCTCAAAATTCTCCAAGCCAGGCTTTAACAGTACATGAACCATGAACTTCCAGATGTTCAAGCTGGATTTAGAAAAAGCAGAGGAACCAGAGATCAAATTGCCAACATCCATTGGATCATCGAAAAAGCGAGAGTTCCAGAAAAACATCTACTTCTGCTTTATTGACTAGGGCAAAGCCTTTGACCATGTGGATCACAGCAAACTGTGGAAAATTCTGAAAGAGATGGAAATACCAGACCACCTGACCTGCCTCCTGAGAAATCTGTACGCAGGTCAAGCAGCAACAGTTGGAACTGGACATGGAACAACAGATTGGTTCCAAATCTGGAAAGGAGTACATCATATTGTCACCATGCTTATTTAATTTATATGCAGAATACATCATGAGAAATGGATGAAGCACAAGCTGGAGTCAAAATTGCCAGGAGAAATATCAGTAACCTCAGATATGCAGATGACACCACCGTTATGACAGAAAGCAAAGAAGAACTAAAGAGCCTCTTGATGAAAGTGAAAGAGGAGAGTGAAAAAGTTGGCTCAAAACTCAACATTCAGAAAATTAAGATCATGGCATCTGGTCCCATCACTTCATGGCAAATAGATGGGGAAACAATGGAAACAGCAACAGACTTTATTTTCTTGGTATCCAAAATCATTGCAGATGGTGACTGCAGCCATGAAATTAAAAGACGCTTGCTCCTTGAAAGAAAAGCTATGACCAACCTAGACAGTATATTAGCAGAGACATTACTTTGCCAACAAAGGTTCATCTAGTCAAAGCTTTGGTTTTTCCAGTAGGCATGTATGGATGTGAGAGTTGGACTATAAAGAAAGCTGAGCGCCAAAGAACTGATGCCTTTGAACTGTGGTACTGGAGAAGACTCTTGAGAGCCCCTTGGACTGCAAGAAGATCAAACCAGTCTATCCTAAAGGAAATCAGTCCTGAATATTCATTGGAAGGACTGATGCTAAAGCTGAAACTCCAATACTTTGACTGCCTGATGTGAAGAACTGACTCATTTGAAAAGATCCTGATGCTGGAAATGATTGAAGGCAGGAGAAGAAGGGAACAACAGAGGATAAGATGGTTGGATAGCATCACTGACTCAATGGACATGAGTTTGAGTAAGCTCTGGAAGCTGGTGATGGACAGGGAAGCCTGGCGTACTGCAGTCCATGGGGTTGCAAGGAGTTGGACACGACTGAGTGAACTGAACTGAACTGAATTTTATTTTATGCCATTGCCTCCTCACAATAAGCTAGGCAGTCAAAAATGGGAGGCTGAAATAAACCTTACTCAGGACAAAAATATAACAAAATTAATCCTTATGGGGTCAAAATAATTTTTTCACCTTCTACTATGTAACTATGTTTAATTTCACTTTAGATAACATAGAATCTACAAAACACAGCACCCATGTTTCCAAACTCTGTACCCTGCCTCTTCAAATACCAAACTATTAAAGCTAATAATTGTCATAAGTGGAACACAAAGGGAAGCTAACTTAACTCAGAAAGATGCTTTATGTTCCATTCAACTTGGGTCACATTTCTTGAGCATGTGCCATGTGCAAGGTAACCTGCAAGGAAAGCGGTTGTAATCCCCCTCTTCACAGAGCTCCTTGGAGCAAGGAGCCCACTGCTGAATGAGTTCTACCCAGAACTGGCACAGGAGGTCAAAAAAAATCTAGCATGGAAGCACCTGACCCAATGTAAAAGGTCACATAAAAGCTGAGATCTTAAGAATAAATAGTAGTAATGAATCAGAAAAAAGATAGGTAAGAGCAGTTTAGGTGGAGAAAAGGTGTGCCAAGCTAAGAGGCAGGAGAGAGCAGAAGGAAATGAAAATAGGCCAGTGTGATGGCAGAGAGGGAAGACCCACAGAAGAGAAGCTGGGCAGCTGGTAGGGTGGTCGGGAACCCAGGGACCAGCCCACCATCAGCCTCTTCAGTGAAATAAAGGAAAGAGAGTCACCTTTTTGGACGTCACATAATTGCTTCCAAAGCCAGTGGTGGCACTCAGATATTTCACCAGAGGATTGAGAGACTCGGGCTTTTGGTGGAAAAGCCAGACCTGGAAAGGAAGAGGGTGTCAATGACTCCTCTTCTGCCCACAGTGAGTGAGGCTGGAGGGGATTTTTAATCAGGACTTCAGAGAGCCCCAGACAAATTCTGACAACCCCCCTGAATAGCATCAGCTGACTGTGATACTGGCATGAACCACTACTATCATTTGAAGGAAGAAAGTAGAAGAGCCCACTTAATAGTATCCTTTGAAAAATTTTAAGCAAATGTTCCCATATTTAACTGACTCTTCCCTTAATCCTCAAATTAAAGCTCAGGACATGTGAACTGGAGCTCACTCCAAGAGGATACTCAGCTGACACCACAGCAAAGTACAGGTCACTGATGTAATATTTAATTTTATTAATAGATGAGTACGTACATGTACAACAATCAAAAGATGTACATGGCAGTCAAAACTCTTCCTCCCTTTCAGTTTTCTAGCCACCCAATTCTCTCTGGAAGCAAGCACTCTTGTTAGTATTCTATACATTCTTTCAAAGAAAATATATTTGGTTAAAAAAACAAATACATCCATTTCTCTTAGGCAAATGGAAGCAAAATATACACTATTCCACGCTTTACATTTTTTACTTGAACAACAGGCCTTGGAGATATTTTCAAACCAGTACATGAAAATTTCAATCTCTTTCAAAGTAGCATCCTTCTATGGATGTGTCATAATTTACATAAAGTTTCCAACTGATATAGAAGTTTTTGCCAGTTTTTGCTATTACAAACGTCACTGTGATGAATGATGACTAAATCATTCAATGAAAGTTTGAGGATATCTTACATCTTAAATAAGATAAATACCAAAGATGGAATTGCTAGGTTAAAGGTATGTGTATTTATTATATTGGATGATATTGCCAAACAGTCCTTGACAGAAGCTGTATCAGACTACTCTCTCCAGCAGTGTAGCAGAGTGCTCATTTCCCTAGACCCCTGCCAATACAGTATCAATACATTAAACTTTCTAATCTTTGTTAATCAGAGGTGAAAGTTTTTCATTAGTTTTAATTTGCATTTCTCAAAGATTAGGCATTTCTTCATATGATTAAGTTTCAAAACTCTCTGTTCATGTCCTCTGCCCATTGTTCCAATAAGTTGTTCTCCTTGATTTGTTGACGTTCCTTAACAATTAAGAAAATTTAGTAATTTTAGTAAAATTACCAGTAAATTTAGTAAATTTTAGTAAAGTTTAGTAATTAATTTACAATTAATCAAAATTGTAGTTCTGATTTGCATTTCTCTAATAATGAGCGATGTTGAGCATCTTTTCATTTGTTTGTTAGCCATCTGTATATCTTCTTTGGAGAAATGTCTGTTTAGGTCTTTTACCCACTTTTTGATTGGGTTGTTTGTTTTTCTGGTATTGAGTTGTACGAACTGCTTGTTTCTTTTGTAAATTAATCCTTTGTCAGTTGTTTCATTTGCTATTATTTTCTCCCACCCTGAGGGCTGTCTTTTTACCTTGCTTATAGTTTCTTTTGCTGTGCAGAAGCTTTTAAATTTAATCAGGTCCCACTTGTTTCTTTTTGTTTTTATTTCTCTTACTCTAGGAGGTAGGTCAGAGGATCTTGCTTTGATTTATGTCATTGAGTGTTCTGCCTATGTTTTCCTCTATGAGTTTTATAGTTTCTGGTCTTACATTTAGGTCTTTAATCCATTTTGAGTTTATCTTTGTGTGTGGTGTTAGGAAATATTCTAATTTCATTCTTTTACATGTAGTTGTCCAGTCTTCCCAGCACCATGTACTGAAGAGGCTGTCTGCCCAATTGTATATTCTTGCCTTCTTTGTCAAAAATAAGGTACCCATAGGTGCATGGGTTTATTTCTGGGCTATATGTCTATATGTCTGTTTTTGTGCCAGCACCATACTGTCTTGATGTCTATAGCTTTATAGTATAATCTGAGTCAGGAAGGTTGATTCCTCCAGCTTCATTCTTCTTTCTCAAGACTGCTTTGGCTATTCGGGGTCTTTTGTGCTTCCATATGAATTGTGAAATTTTTTGTTCTAGTTCTGTGAAAAATGTCATTGGTAATTTGATAGGGATCACATTAATCTGTAGGTCGCATTTGGTAGTATAGTCATTTTCACAATACTGCTTCTTCCTACCCAGGAATATGGAATCTCTCTCCATCTGTTTATGTCATCTTTGATTTCTTTCATCAGGATCTTATAATTTTCACCAGCTAGAATGGCCATCATCAAAAAGTCTACAGACAATAAATTTTGGAGAGGGTGTGGAGAAAAAGGAATGCCCTTGCACTGTTGGTGGGAATGTAAGTTGATACAGCCACTATGGAAGATGGTATGGAGGTTCCTTAAAAAACTAGGAATAAAACCACCATATGACCCAGTAATCCCACTCCTAGGTATTTACCCTGAGAAAACCCTGAGGAAACATGTGAAAAAGACACATGTATCCCATTGTTCATTGCAGCACTATTTACAATAGCTAGAACATGGAAGCAACCTAGATGTCCATTGACAGATGAATGGATAAAGAAGTTGTGGTACATATACACAATGGAGTATTACTCAGACATAAAAAGGAACACATTTGAGTCAGTTCTGATGAGGTAGATGAACCTAGAACCTATTATACACAGTGAAGTTAGTCAGAAAGAGAAAGATAGCTATCATATTCTAATGCACATATACAGAATCTAGGGAAATGGTTCTGAAGAATTTATTTACAGGGCAGCAGTGGAGAAACAGACATAGAGAACAGACTTATGGAAACAGGGAGAGGGAAGCAGAGGGTGAGATGGATGGAGAGAGTAAGATGGAAACTTCCATTGCCACATGTAAAATAGATAGCCAATGGGAATTTGCTGTGTGGCTCAGGAAACTCAGACAGGGGCTCTGTATCAATCTAGAGGGGTGGGATAGGGAGGGAGATGGGAGGGAGGTTCAGAAGGGAGGGGATGTATGTATAGCTACGGCTGATTCATGTTGAGGCTTGACAGAAACAACACAATTCTGTAAAGCAATTATCCTTCAATAAAAAAATTTTTTAAAAAAAAGCAAATGCTTTGTAAGCGTAGGTGAAAGACAGCTACATCTTTTGTTCTTTGCTTACACAAGGCCTCAAAATCTTTTTTTTTCTTATTTTATTTTTTACTGAAACATAATGGCTTTACAATAGTGTGTTAGTTTCTGCTGTACAATGAAGTGAGAAGTTAATCAGCTATATGCCTATCAAGTTCTAGTGCTTTAGTTAAACTCCAAAAACTTTTTTGTACTGTTTTGTTTTTAACAGGGTTTTATAATGATAGCCAAGCATTTTATGGGAATGACCAATGCATAGAATAAAATAAACTGTATAGCATTTTCTTTGCGATTAAAAAAAAAAAGAAAGAAAATTTAATCTTTATCTATGTTATGGGTAGCAGGTATTTTTCTTCCATTCTGTGGTAAATCTTTTGAGTATCTATATAGTGAGAATTTTAGTCATGTAATGTTTTTTTTTTTTACTTTTATTTAATCAATGTTTTTCAGTTTTTTAGAGTTCCTGGGAATACTTAAACCTCTACACTCTTAAATTATTTTAAAATGTCCCCATATTTTTTCAAAGTAACTATACATTCTTACATTTATACATAAATCTTTTAGTTTACCTAGAATTTTATTTGACTGTAAGGTATGAAGAAAAGATCCTATTTTATTTTTTGACACCATTTGTTGAATAAACCATCTTTACCCTCACTGATTTTCTGCATAGGTGATTTTCTGCATCACCTATATGCTTTGGGTCCATCCTAAACCTTCTATATTATTCTACTGATCTGTCAATTCACATGACAACACTACATTATTTTCATTAAGATGGTTTTCTTTAAAATCTTAAATGCTGAAATACACAAAATCCTTTACAATAAGCCTTCTCTAATTTACTCCTGTAATTCCTATTTTACAGCTAATAATAATAAAAGGCATAGGCAAGTAAAAAATGTGCCCAAGAGTTCACAGTCAGAAACTGGAGAACTGGAATTTGAACAGAATTACTATAATTCTACAGTCCACACTCTTAACCACTGTATTCTAGGCCACTCAAGCTCAGCCCATTTAAGGAGATAAAATGTATTCAACCAAAGGTTGATGAGATTCTTGCTACACAAACGGTGTGCCCAAATCCTCATCTGTATCCCCAGCATGTACAGTCATCACTAAGTGGTAATGACATCCTACTCATCCACACTGAAGGAAATTACAGCAGGTCACAAACTTTTTGAACATGACGCTGGGGACCTGCCGCTTATCTTATCAAATTCAACCTATCCTTCAGAGCCCAAATTAAGCCTGACTCAGTAAGCAGAGCCTGCTCCAACTAGTCCAGCCCCATAGTGATCCTCTTTCTGATCATTCCTAGAGTACTTGCCACCAGATGATAGAATGTCTGATTTTCTTGTCTATTTTCTCTGTTTATTCTTTTTTTAAACATGGCTCTAAGCTCATTAGCAACTGGAGATTCTGAATTTTAACTATTCCTACTCCTCTGACACAATATATACTTGACCTCTAGATTTGATTTTCAGTGTCGTAAATGTGTGGAAGGAGTAATCCCTAAACAATCATTCATTATTTTAAATGGCTTGACAAATATATTAAGAAATACATAAAATTAGTTTAAGAGTATTTGCTTCTATTATCAATTTGTCTCTCTACAATAAATGCATTTCTTTCTGCAATGTTTACCATAACAAGAGTGCCAAGTCAATTCCCTTAGTGTTTTCCTTAGTTTCAGTTCAGCTATGATTTAAGAATCTGTTAAGTATGAACACTCTAGTGATAGGCTCTCAGGTTTCTAAAATACAGAGCAAAAACCCTGAAGGAGCTAAGTGGAGTGAGGGAAATACACACAGAGAACTGACTTTTAAAATAGTGGAATTTCAACCAGATGGTATACAGCACAGAGGACGAATACATTTCATCTTATATGACAATTCTCATCCACTGGTAGAGAATGTCTTTGGGGCCTTTAGTTGAAAAATATTCAGAGATTCATTTATGTACAACAGAACAGAGTATTATGATCCATTAGTAATGTCGGCCATTGATGAGGGAACACGTGCAGTCCATTTGCATGAGTGTGTTAAGGAAACAAACTGGTTTTCTAATCAAGTTAATAACTCGCTTCTCTATTATTAACACAGGCAAAGAGGATCTTCATATTGGGAAATGGAGCTGGGCTCTGCTGCCTCTGCTCTTGACCCCTGAGACACCCCTGCTCCGTGGGAATCTCACACTGACTGCCCAGCCAACACCTGGCTTTGCCTGCCCCTACAGCATTCCACGCTCCGCTCTCCTCTGGCTGCTCATTCTTGCTTCTACAGAAGTGCTGACCCCAGAACCACGGTACTCAGTGCCAGGAAACATACTGGACTTTCAAAGTTCACCGCTATCATCAGCATTTCACCTTACCTTAGCCCAATAGGACCTTGCTTATACAGAGCCTGTTCTCATCTTTTCTGTTACCACTGTTTCTAATCCAGTGGATTTACAGTCTACATCTGTGAAGTGAATACAACATATTAAAACTCTAGTAACATACCAGTGCTTCTGTTCCATTGTGAGGTGTCAACGTGAAAGCATTTGCAAAAAAGCGTAACTGAGAAAAAGAAAACAATAGTCATTTTGTGGGGGTTTAGAGTCACAAAAGTATTATCCATTTAAATGTTAAAAAAAAGACAAACTGCATTTCTTATTACAAAGAGCATTTTTTCGGTTTCAGAAAATAAATCTAAAGAAGAAATAATTTCCATCATTTAATCTCCATTACTCCAAGTCAACCACTTTTAACATGAAGGTATATGTCCTTCTCATCTTTTTTCCATGCCCGCCATAAACAGAAGGATATTTCTTTCTGAGCTCTACAAGAGAAGGACATTTCCTGAAAGCAGCATTTTCTAAAGAGTGCTAGAGGGATGCTCAAAATACAAACAAAACAAACAAACAAAAACATGATACTGTGATCATACAATGCACAACCATACCCTCCTTGGGAAATTTTAATGCACTTGACTACATTAAAAGCTCAGAAAATTCCAGTTGGATATCACTTACCACAGGTTTCTCAAAATTATATAATCATAGAACTCCTGGGCTATATGGTGCATGATCAGAGAAACATTCCCTTGACGAAAAGTGCACACTAAGATGGTGGTGCAGTGGGAGTATCAGGCAAGATGAAGCAGAGATTACATGGTAAGTAACATCAAAACTTCTGAGTGAAATGGAATTCTGCCACCTTCAAGTTCAGTTCCCAACCCTTAAACACATCTTTTTGGCTCCAACTTGAACAGCTTAAGGAAACTAAGAGAAGAAGCATTTACCACTCACCAGCCATATGATTGGCAAGATTAACATCCACACAAAGGGAGGAAGGATGCCATATGTCAGACTGGTCAGCATCGTCCCTGGGCACACGACACTGGAATACAGACCCTGGGAGCAGAAAGGGGGGCAGCAGTTCATTTCAATTCAATACACGCTGAGCCTACCTCTGTGTCAGCTAATAAAGGAGAAACACAAATGAGCCAGGAAGCCAGGCGTCAAGGCTTTATGCTCTAAGTGGTCCTTGAAGCTGGGTAGACCATTTCAGTTTAAGAATCGTGTACTGAAAACGCACTATGAGAGGCACTCAATACAAATAGTAAGACAAAGTCTTTTATTCTCAAGTAAATTAGGGAAAAAAGAGTAACCGAGCTTGAAGCTGGATGAGAGAAGTAGGACTGGTTACCTGAGTTTTCCATGACTTCACTGAAGATCTGTTGACCGATCAAAATGAGCAGTTAGAGATAAGAAAGCCATGCAAAGAAAGTCTTTGCCTGAAAGAAGTTTCTATTCTAGTAAATACAGACAGCTAAAGCTCAAGTGTATTTCTGTTTCCCGCAGGTACACAAGGCCCAGGGCTCTAGCTCGAGGCATCAGAGAGGTGGGTATGATTCCACAAAGACCTCCTCTAACTGAAGATCTCTAAATCAGGTTCTCAGCCCTCGACTCATCATCTTAGAAAGATCTGTTCTATAAAAAGAGTCCCAGTTAACACATGGCACATATTAATAATAGACAGGGTGCTTGATGGTCTTTAGTAATCTTTGGAACACTGGGATTTGTTTTACTAGTTTACTTGGTTTAATTTTCACCACATTTCACCTTATTTTGAATTCATGGGCTTCCCTGCTGGCTCAGCTGGTTAAGAATCTGCCTGCAATGTGGGAGACCTGGGTTCTATCCCTGGGGTGGGAAGACGCCCTGGAGAAGGGAAAGGCTACCCACTCCAGGATTTCAGCCTGGAGAATTCCATGGACTGTATAGTCCATGGAGTTGCAAACATGAAGTCAGTTGGACACGACTGACTTTCACTTTCGTTTTCACTTTAATTCATATTTTTATTACTTTTAACTTTTTTCCTTTTCCTTTTAAACAAAAATAGAAAGTGCCAGGATAGCACAGTCAGCTCAGAGGACAGAAAGCACCCTGAGGGTCAGAAGCTAGAAGGCTGGCTTCCTTTATTCACTGCTGCAGAGCCTGGTGGTGCCTGACGTGGATAATTTAAACCTGAGAATCCCCTTGATTTACCAGCAGTCCTCTGAAAACAGTCATGAACTTTACAGACCAAAAATTCTTCCCAAATATTTTGCCCCAAAGATAGCTAAGAATAATTTCTTATTCTGGGAACTAGCCAGGGACAGTTAGGACCTATTCAGCCCTAAATGAAGACATCTGTGAACTAAAATCCAGGACTTTCAACACACAGGACCTTCTGACATTGAGCAACAAAAGAAACAAGCAAAGAGGCCATCTTAACTAAACTGGAGTTCCTTCACACATTTGATCTGAAGGAATGAGCGTGACGACCCTGAGTATTTCTCAAGGCTGTGTGAGGGGAGGGGGATGGACAGGGATCCAGCATTTCTAGTCACACAAGTCTTCGAGGGAGGTAGTTCTTTCTTAGCTACTTCTTTCTTCATAAAAGCCAAGGTAGAAACATCATGAGCTACAAACCAATCACACAGATTTTAAAGGAGGTGGCAGCATTAGCTAAATCTTTTTTAAAAAAAGATGAAATCCCAAAACTTGACAATGGAGACAAGCAAAATTTCAGAGCTTTTTTATGAAAAAAAGAAGCTAAATCCACTCTGACCTTATCCCTAAAAGGGAGTTTCCAGAGGACAAGCAGTTATGACAAGTTTTTAAACATCCCAAGAAATCTCAGGAGGAGGCTCACAAGTGGACCAACACACTGAGCCTGAATATTAACAACAGCCAACAAACAAACACACAGAAGCACACAGGTGAACAGCTGCAGACCGCATGACCAGACACTACACCCGTGAGCACAGAACCACAGTCACCTTCACACACATGCGCACAGACCCACAAACCCACACATGTGCGTGTGGCTAGGCACACTCACGCATGCATGCACGCACGTGAGTACACATACCTCCCACATACGTGCAGATACATACATACACGCACACACATTCTAACACAAAGCATTGTTGTGAATGCTTCATACCACTCCAATCACTCATTCTTCCCAGCAAATCTATGAGGCAAACACTGTTATTAACCCGCATTATCAGATGAGGAAACTGAAAGCACAAAGACATTAAATAATCTGTCCAAGGTGACAGAGCCAGGATTCAAAAGCAGATCTAGAGAATATGCTCATAGCTTCTACTTTTAAACCATCCTCTTCACTAAGAGCCAGTTCTCAGAAGTGAGAATTCCACCTTGTCTCCATTCCAGAATCAACCAGGTCTAGACCACTATATAAGGTTTAGACTGCTGTATCTAACGGATGATCGAAAACAATCCCTTAAGGGCAAATAGTTTCTGCATTGTCTTTTTATTTCTCCTTCCTCCTCAATTCTAAGCCTGGGTCAGTACCCTAAAAATGGTCAGTTTTTGTAAATATTGTTGGAAATAAATTTCTCCCTAGTCCCACATTCAAAAAGCACAGTCAAAGCAAACAAAGGAAAATGCCCACAGGAGAGACTGGAGATTTTCAGTTAAAATTTTGGACCTGGGCAAGAGAAACATACAAAGAAGCCCTAAGTTCCAGACCTCAGAGGCCACAAGAAGCCAGCATGTCTGACAAGGACTGCTCTCTAAACCCAGTCATCACAAAGGCAGAGCTCTGTAGCCTCACCAAAGATCCTCGTTCTCCAAGGGCTTTCTAACTACCAACTGTCCTGTAACACTGGATATATATAGCAAACACTGGGTGGCAGCATGGCTTAATGGGAAAAGGCCAGGTGATGAAGTTAGACAGCCTTGAGCTCAGCTCTGAGCTCCAGCCTTTACCAGCCGTGTGACTTCTGGGTAAATGACTTTAATAAGGACTTCAAACTTTAGTGTCCTCATATGAAAATGGAAATATTCAGACCCACCTCACCGTGATGGGAAAGGTGTTAAATGACACACGGCAAATGCTTGATAGGAGCTATTGATATCGTTAGTAGTGTCATTCTGTTATATAAATTATAGCTCCAGAGGAGCTACAGACTGGTAAATGAACCATATACCTACAAGTCTGGAGCTCATTATCTCTGCCCTAAACTTCCTAGATATGACAAGTCTTTGTCATGTCTTACCTTGTCCTCACAGCAATCCTGCTCAAGAAACAATATTTCATCTTCACACTACAATAGACAGCCAGCCATTTTACTAAGAAATCAGTGGTAGTTCAGAAAACACTGCCCTGCCATTTCCAGATCACTGAGACAGGCTACCTGCTGGTTGAAGTTCCTGTTCAGAGCCACACTCAGAAGGTCAATGGCATATTTGGAAGAGCTGTAGGGCTCCTGGCCTTTGCTGTGCTGGACATCCTCAAGGCTGAAATTAGATTTCTTGGCATTGCGAGATGATGTCCAAATGAGCTGAGATGGACTCTCACTGTGACATAGGAGAGATTCTAGTTCCTGAATCTGAATGAGGAATAAAACAAACAAAAAAAGTGTCAAAATATACTAAGGGATTACAAGATAACAATTTTGAAACCAACATAAATGTACACTAGAATTGAACATGTGTATCATTGGTAAAGTGGGACACAAGTAAGCAAGAGAAGGAGTATAGACTGATCCATGTGGTAAGGGATTAGTCAGACATCAGTGTGAACTCATGTGGAGCTTAATAAAGATTCAGATGGTTACATACAAAATATTTATAGATATTTATATATAAATGGGTTAGCATGCACATAGATATTTCCTTGAATTCCAGAAAAACATCTACGTCTGTTCCATCAACTACGCTAAAGCCTTTGACTGTGTAGATCATAACAAACTGTGGAAAGCTCTTAAAGAGATAGGAATAGCAGACCATCTTACCTATCTCCTGAGAAATCTGTATGCAGGTCAAGAAGCAACAGTTAGAACCCTGTGTGGAACAACCGATTAGTTCAAGTTTGAGAAAGGGGTACAACAGGGCTGTCTGCTGCCACCCTGTTTGTTTAACCTATATGCTGAGCACATCATGAGAAATGTCAGGCTGGATGAGTTACAAGCTGGAATCAAAATAGGCGGGAGAAACAACAACCTCAGATATGCAGATGATACCACTCTAATGGAAGAAAGCAAAGCGGAACTAAAGAGAGACTTGATGAGGGTGAAGGACAAGAGTGAAAGAGCTGGCTTAAAACTAAATATTAAAAAAAACTAAGACCATGGCATCCAGCCCCATTACTTCATGGCAAATAGAAGGGGAAATGGTGGAAGCAGTGACAGATATCCTCTTCTTGGACTCTAAAATCACTGTGGATGGTGACTGCAACCATGAAATCAGAAGACAGTTGCTTCTTGGCAGGAAAGCAATGACAAAGCAGAGACATTACTCTGCCAAAAAGGTCTGTATAGTCAAAGTGATGGTCTTCCCAGTAGTCATGTATGGTTGTGAGAACTGGACCATAAAGAAGGCAGAATGCCAAAGAATTGATGCTTTCAAACTGTGGTGCTGGAGAAGACTCCTGAGAATCCCTTGGACAGCAAGGAGATTATACTAGTCAAATCTTAAGGAAAGTCAACCCTGAATATTCGTTGGAGGGACTGATGCTGAAGCTGAAGCTCCAGCAATTTTGTCCTCTGATGCAAACAGCTGATTCACTGGAAAAATCCCTGAAGCTGGGAAAGATGGAGGGCAGAAAGAGAAGAGGGCATCAGAGGATGAGATGGCTGGATGGCATCACAGATGAAATGGACATGAACTTGGGCAAGCTTGGGGAGATGGTGAGCGATAGGGAGGCCAGGCCTGGTGTGTTGCAGTTCCATGGGGCCGCAAAGAGTCAGACATGACTGGGAGACTGAACAACGACACGATATGTCCTCGCTCTGCGAGCTGAGAGGGCCTACAAGCAAATGCTATCTCAACAGCAAGCAGCACCAGGTCTGCGTTTCTAATGCCATTCTCCAGTAAAAGGAAACAGATCTCCTCAGAGAAATGTCTGATTCTGAGACTGGGATAGGAAATACATAACGTGAGTCTTAAACATCATGTGGTGTCAGGAAGGACATGCACAAACAAAACCAGAAAGCCACGATGATGAGGCTGTGTCAAAGATACAGAAATCCCACAGGATAGAAAGCACAGAAATAAACCCACGTGCCCAAGGCCAAGCAATCTATAGAGGACAACAGCACACAGTGTGCAAAGAAGCTCCCTGCAGTAACTGGTGCAGGGAAAGCTGGACAGCCACATGCAAATGACTAAAATTAAAACAGTCTGTAACACCACACTCAAAAGTAAACTCAAAATGGATAAAAGATCTAAATGTAAGACCAGACATTATAAAACTCCTGTAGGAAAATGTAGGCAGAACACTCTTTGACATATCACTCTTTGACAGTGATATCTTTTTGGATACACCTCCTAGAGTGATGAAAATAAAAACAAAGATAAACAAATGGGATCTAGTTAAACTTAAAAGCATTTGCACAGCAAAAGAAACTATAAATAAAACAATAAATTTTAAAAATAAATATAAAAAAATGCAACCTACAGAATGGGAGAAAATACTTACAAACAATGCAACCCATAAGGGATTAATTCCAAAATATACAATATTCCAATATATACAATATATAGCTTATTCAGCTCAATATCAAAAAACAAACAACCCAATCAAAATATGGGTAGATGATCTAAATAGACATTTCTCCAAAGAAGATACACAGATGGCCAAGAGGAACATGAAAAGATTTTTAACATCATTCATTATTAGAGAAATGCTAATCAAAACTATTAATACAATGAGGTATCACCTCACACCAGTCTACAAATAACAAATGCTGGAACAGCTACAGAGAAAAAGGAAACCTCTTAAACTGCTGATGGGAATATAAACTGGTACAGCCACTATGGAGAACAGTATGACAGAGGTCTACTAAACACAGAGCTTCCAAAACGTACTTCAAAAAGACACATACACCATGATGCACACTGCTGCACTATTTACAATAGCCAAGACATAGAAACCACCTAAATGTCCACTGATAGATGCATGGATAAAGACGTGGTGTGTGTACACACACAGACACACAGCGGAATATTACTCAGCCATAAAATGAACAAAATAAGGCCATTTGCAGCAACATGGATGAACGTAGAGATTATCATACTAAGTGAGGTCAGAGAAAGACAAATACATGATATCACTTATGTGTGGAATCTAGAAAAAAAAGACACAAAAGAATTTATTTACAAAATAGAAACAGACTCACAGACATAGAAAACAAATTTGCAGTTTCCCAAGGGGAAAGGTGGCGGGGGACACACTACTATATACAAAATAGATAACCAACAAGGACCTACTGCATAGCACAGAGAACTATACTCAATATTTTGTAATAACCTATATAGGAAAAGAACCTGAAAAAGAAGATACATGTGTATATAGACATACACATATATATACATGTATATATAGCATAATCATTCCTCTGTACACTTGAAACTAACACAACATTGTAAATCAACTATACTTCAATAAGAGTTTTTGAAAAAGATATAAAAGTTCCAACTGAAAGAGGTCCAATGGCCCAAGCTAAAATAATTCTAGTAAGAAAATAGTGTTTATAATTCAAAGGAGAAAATACATATCCATGAATCTGCATGGATGTAACAAATGCCTTTATTCAGCTTTACTAAGGAATAATAGGCCAATAAATAAGCGGTTGAATAAAGAATTAGGTGGAGGAGAAAAGACATATCTCCCTTGCAGAAAAACTGCAAATAATTCATTTAGCTATTCCATGCTTAAGAAGGCCGAGCACAACCACATGTGGGCTACACTAAGTGACTCTACTACAGACTACTATATATAAAGGGAAAGAGAAGTAACCGCACACAGGAAACCCTGACAGACGCCACGTCAGGTCAGCGGAGCACAGAGAATGTCAGCCCTCGTAAGACACACCGACAGGATGGGACGAGCCCGGCGCTCTCTCTCGGTGGTCTTCCTTTCAAACACACCTTTTCTCAGATCTAATCATGAGGGAAACAGACACATCCCAGTAAGGGACCATATACAAAATACCTGAGCAGCAATCCCCAAACTGCCAGGGCCATCAAAAGCAAGGAAACAAAGTGTGAGAAATTATCACGACCAACAAGAGCCTAAGGAGACTGGACTACTAAATGTAACGTGAGATTTAACTACTAAATGGGATGCTAGAACTGAAAAAGAATTATCACACAAAATTGAAGAAATCTGAATAAAGCATGGAGTTTCGTTAATAGTAATATATCAACATTGGTTCACTAACTGTGACCATCTACCAACCTATGTAGGATGTTAATAATAGAGGACACTGGGACTTCCAGTGGTTAATACTCCAAGCTTCTAATGCAAGGGGGTGCAGGTTCAAGCCCAGGTGGGGGAACTAAGATCTCACATGCAGCATGGTGCAGCCAAAAGATAATAATAATAGAGGAAACTAGGCCTAGGGTATGCAGATACTCTCTCTGCAATAATTCTGTAAATCTAAAGCTACCCCAAAACTAGAAGTGTATTAAAGAAATATCTAGGAATGTTCCACATCTGCAATGAATATTTACATCAAATCGAGATAATCCATGAACATGAGATTAACTCAGTCATTTGGTTCCACAATGTGATACTGCACTGTACCTGGAACTTTACAGAAATTATCTCTAGTCTTTTAACAGCCCTAAAAGTTTGATCATTTATAATCAAACTGGGGATGAATCCACTCATATAATGCATTTACACTTGGACCTAGAATTCAAGTTTCTGTTCCACAAAGTGGTAAGATTCCTAAAACTAATTCAGAGAGAGTAGAAGGCATTGTAAGCCTTCCTGTTATTTTATTTGATAAATCAATCCCCAAACCCCTGCTGTCAGGCCTGCCTACAAAAGGATACACAGTGTTAAGTCATGTCACCAGGACACCCGTGAGAACTGTGCCTTTGGTCACCACTCTCCTCTGCCATTCCAACCTGGATCACCCCAAAATACTAGATTTCCTTAACAACTTGATTTTTTAAACAGTAGATTCATCAAAAAGTTGACAGACTATTAATAGTAACATTAACTTACCCTCTATCATTGCCAACTAATTTAATAATTCAAAAAGAGGGCAAAGAATGAGAGGATTATAAAAACATAAGGGATATATTAGATGAATCTCTGAAGAGTTACAAAACATGATCAAAATATGAATTCAATCCTATCCTGATTATATTTTAACTTTTATCATTGAAGAAGCAATACCACATTTTTTTTTAAGTGCTAAAGGACCTAGAATGACACATGAATCTCACTCACTCCTGATATTCTGGTACCCTAGTTCAAAGGGGTTCCCAACTTCATTTGTATCATTCTAGAAATAGATACATATTTGTCTATTTGTTTATACAAATGAGATCACACTGTACATAATATCACCAGTACTTAATATATTATATATATTACATAGAATATATATATTATATATATAAAGTATATATATAAATATATATAAAAATATATAAAGTATACATATGTATATGTATATACAATACATAATATGTTATGTATATAATACATAATATATTATTCTCAACAATAAAATACTAATGGCTATCCCATCTAAGTGCAAAAGATCTTTTAATGGTTTACAATATTCCAATGTTTATGTACATCTTAAGTTATTATATTTATATTTACAGCTAGCCCTCAAAGAGGTCCAATTATGAGGGAAATTATATATGAGGTGAAAAAAAAGATCATAAATCTAAAAGTGTCAGAGATGCAAATTCTATGCATCAGAAAGAGTTCTTCTAATAACAAAGAATTAAAAGCAACTGGCAACAGAGCTGGGCATTACTTAGATACTAAAGCTGTCTTATGAGACTAAATGTGAGGCAAGAGCACAGAACAACTTAGGCAATTTGCACATCCCTTGCTTAGCTTTATATGTATGCCTGGGATTACAACACATCAGTCTGCATGCTTAGGAAATCACATCAAGAGAGTAAAAGATTAACTGTTAAGTACTGTCTAACAGTGTCTTGTCTGTTACCCCATCCTATCTGATGACAACCCCAGTTGCAAAGACCATTTAGAACAGTACTTGTGCACTTTCTCAGTTCTGTTCTTTGTTTCTAAAAGTGCTTGTGTGTTTATATGTCCAAAGGAAAAAATACACCAACAGGCTGCTTTAGGGAAGCAATGTTTTCAAAGAGTAATCACCCCCATTTAAACACTCAAAGATGTAATGCTAGCCATAAACAAATGAGCTTAACAATACAGCATTGGACATATCTGCACATGTTTAGGATCGCAGCACTAACAGTTGACTTACTAAGCCTAAAACATCTTTACCAGGATAAAGTGGCCAAAGACATTGGTTTCAAACACCTCCTGGAGCCCATCAGGAGTAAGCTTGTCATTCTGTGTCAGCAGTCCTTCAGCTGTGGAGAACATGTGAATCACGTTTCTGAAACAACAGAAGACAATGGTATGACTTTTTAAAGCTTCTTTAACTGAAGATACTAAAGAGGTACCCCCTCCTGCCTTCCCCAAACCCCCAGATTTTCCTTGCTTCTGTAATAACAGGAACAGAAATACTTATTTCTCAGAGCGGGTTATTTTGAGCACTAAGTCAAACACAAAAATGCCTTCTTGCACCCAGTTCAACTTATATACTTATAGTTCAAACAACCAACAGGAACCTGAGCCTCTCAAAACCCTGCTGCAAAAACTCTCTTCCCTTCATTCCAAATCAAGCTATTAGGTTGGTGAAAAAGTAATCGTGGTTTCAGACCATGAATTTTAAATCATTACAACTAGGCTCAAACACACCTTTATTAATCAAAATAGGAACCATTACAATCAACACATTTTTGCCAATGAGAAGTAAGTTTGTTTATTCTTGTAGCATAAAAATACATGCTTCAGGATTCCACAAACTCTTGGAAAGTATTTTTCTGCTTCCTGCTGGTTGTGGAAGCGTTTTCCTGCAAAAAGTTGTCAAGATGCTTGAAGAAGTCATAGTCAGTTTGCAAGAGATATGGTGGATAAGGCAAAACTTTACATAGCCCAATTCATTCAACTTTTGAAGCACTGGATGTGCAATGTGTGGTCATGGAGAAGAACTGGGCCCTCTCTCTTGACCAATGCAGCTACAGGCACTGCAGTTTTTGATACATCTCACTGATTTGGTGAACCTACTTCTCAGATATAATGCTTTCGCTGGGACTCAGAAAGCTGTAGTGGATCAGAATGGCAGCACACCACCAAACAGTGACCATGACCCTTTTTTGGATGCAGGTTTGGCTTCAGGAGTGCTTTGGGGCTTCTTCTTGGTCCAAACACTGAGCTGGTTGTTGTCAGTTGTCATATACAGTTCACTTTTTACTGCACATGACAATCTGACTGAGAAGTGGTTCATTGTTTTTGCATAGAATAAGAGAAGATGACACTTCCAAATGACGATTTTTTTGATTTGCAGTCAGCTCATGAGGCTCCCACTTATCAAGCTTTTTCACCTTTCTGATCTGCTTCAAATGCCAAACTACTGTAGAAAGGTCAACACTGAGTTCTTCAGCAACTTCTCATGCAGTTGTAAGAGGATCAGCTTCAATGATTGTTCTCAGTTGGTCACTGTCATCTTCTGACCATCGGCCACCGAGTTCCGCATCTTCAAGGATCTCGTCTCCTTTGTAAAACTTCTCAAACAACCACTGCACTGTATGTTTGTTAGCAGTTCCTGGGCCAAATGTATTGTTGATGTAAGTTGTCTCCACTGCCTTATGAACAATTTTGAACTCAAATAAGAAAATCACTTGAATTTTCTCTTTGTCTAACATCATTTCCCTAGTCTAAAAAAAATATAAAATACACAGCAAGTAATAAGTCATTAGCAAAAAACAAAGTGAGAAATGTGCATTAAAATGATGTATAACATTACCACATTTATTTAAGAATGCATTCCAATATCGGATAGCAAATTTCAACCATGCAAAACCACAATACTGTTGCACCAACCTAATACAAGTCAACTGCCCTGGTGGAATAACAATCATGCCAAGAAGAAAGAGTCTTCGCCTGCACACTGATGTCTAACTGCTGAACAAAGTAACAAAGTGAAGCCAGCTTTTTTATAATAGGGAATTCCTGAGGCACTGAATACACTAAGACAGTGATTTGCTGAGAGATCAATGTAATAGGTCAAGACCAGCATGTGATTTTGTGTGTAGGGGTGTGTGTGTGCTGAATGGCAGAAAAGTAAAACAAAAGTAGCAGTATAGGAAGTAACATGAAGTAAGAGTAATATCTATTTATGAGTAAGTATGGATGTGCTCAGTGCTCAGTTGTGTCTGACTCTTTGCCATCCCATGAACTATAGTATGCCAGGTTCCTCTATTCACTGAATTTTCCAAGCAAGAATACGGGAATGGGTTAGTTGCCATTTCCTTCTCCAGGGACTCCCTAACCAGGGATCGAACCCACGTCTCCTGCACTGGAAAGCAGATTCTTCACCACTGTGCCACCTGGGAAGTCCATGAATAAGTACACTGGGTCACAAAAGAGATTTATTTCTTACTGTAGGTTGTAGTTAAACATTTTTGGAAGCCACTAATGTGTATTGAGAATCTCCCAGGAAGGTATTTAGCCCTGTACATTTCCTCAGCCTACTGGTCAGGGTACCTGACACATGGCTGAGAAATGCTTCTAAAGCTGCCTTCCTGGGTATTAGCGTCTCACTGACAACTCTGCCTAGTTCTGAAATGTTCTAATGGACACAGTCAGGCAGACCAACACTGACCTGCCAAAACATGCAACATACTTGGAATATCTGGGGACCAAGAACACAGAATCATGACTTGCAACATTCCTCACAAAGATGAAAGCATGTTTCATGACACGGCTGCAACATGTACTTCCTATCTTCATTCTTCCCAACACCCACTCATTCCTCAATTTAATGGACTGATGGCAAAACTAGCCAAAAAATAAATAAACACCTTCCTTCCAATCAGTTAATCTAGAAGATAGAAATTACCTTGAAAAGAGACCACGAAAAAGTGCTTTGATATTTAGCTGTGGATTAGGCATGATCCCAGCATTTAGATATACATAGTCTAATCTCTGAAACCTGCAAGTAAAATCAAGAAAGAAGATTGTTAGTTATCTCTTAGAGCAATTAGAATAAAGAAGGTCCATGAAGGACAGAAAGCACAAAACAGATGGCCATAGCAAGTTTAGGCATCAGTACTACTTTCTCAACATTTTTCATTTAGTCATGGTAAATACTTGAGTATTCTTTTTTTGATGGTGGCCTCAAACAGAATTTGGATGGTGGCCTCAAACAAAATAATGGGTTTTGAAGTCAAATCTTCTCTGATCAATACTCCTTCCAGCTTAGTCCTCCCAATAAGGTACCACAGCAACTCTATTAAACCCACTCTCCTTCTGGTCTTAGAAAGGATTTTGCTTTTAAAAAAAAAAAAAATTCACATCTTTCCTCTTGGATAAGTAAAATTTATATAATCTGATCCATCAATGCTGGAATCTAAACACCAAGATATCCATTAGAGCAGAAAACACAGTAATGCAAACGGCTATCAAGCATAAATGAAATACAATATATTATTCTTCAGCCAATTCTTTTACCAAGAAGGCTTTCCTTGTATATACTGAAGTTCATTTTACTGTCCATGGAAATAAAGAAGCTCTTGCTTATTATGGGCCTGAATTACAAAAAGGTAATTAATAGTTTATTAATTAAACTAATTATTATTCATTCCTCTTAGAAGAAAAAAACATGCCCCACCTTTCCAGAAAAATGCATTGTGTAGCTATATGCAATTTATTGTCCATTTTTTGAGACGTTATATATCTAAGGACTCTAGCCCTTCATATACTAAACATTTATCAAATGTTTATTGCATGCCAATTACTGTTGGTATGAACAAATTTTTAGTGAGTGGCCTGGGGAAATTTCTTCACATGTCAATACCTACCTTACATACTTAATGGAGTCTTTTTATGTGAAGCAAAGATGCAAAAAATGTATCTAAACATCAAAGGAGTTACACTAACCTAAGACTTTACAACTGACTGCATGTCAAAATATGCTCATAAAATAATCTTCATGGAATGGTCATGCTTATGATTAAGAATGAAAATATGGTATACTGAGGCATAATATGTCACTATACAGATTTCCTCAGTGTAACTTCTTTTTACACTGCACCTATTTCTTTTATAGATTTTCCCATCCGTTCTTATTCTATTAGCTGTTGCATTGCACAACCATATGAGAAAAAAGCCATCAGTAAGACACAGACCTTTGCTTGAGCTCCTTGGTGGCCTGGAACACGGACGGCAGGCTGCTGACATCCACCTGCACGATGGAGACCTCAGCAGCGGGGTGGGAGGCCAGCAGAGAGGCGCGGACAGCTTCTGCTTTGCTCACGTTCCTGCACGCCAAGCACAGGTGAAGCGCATCATCTTCTTCCAGCAACCGCCTGCAGAGGGCTAGGCCCACGCCACTGAGAGGACAATTCAGATATAGAATATGCATTAAATGAGATGGTGCCAAATAGAGGCACCTTCTCTCTGGCTCAGAAGACTGATTTTGTCAACTTGAGCCCCAAAGAGGAGTCCAGGTAGACAGAAAGCACTCAAAAACTATGTAAAGAAGTGGGGAACCCTCCAACTCTAAAAGTCACTGGCTCAGGATGTTGTCCAACTTATGTTTCTTTCATTTTGCAAAAGCTCAATGACCTGAATAACTGCAAATGAGAACTGTCCTTTAGCATTTAAGACAGAGTTTATGCTGTCAGTGGTTTTCATTTTATGCTGATCGTGACACTCATGAAAATGATTCAGTACATCACCAGCAAGAGCTAAAAAGAGCATCTCAGCAGTTAGCAGTGTGTGTGTTTTACTCTGCTGTCCGGGTTTCTCAAAGGCAAGGGCTCTTCTATCAGCTGGTATCATGGCCACTATCAGCAGCACCAGAAATTCCTAATTTAAGGAATGGGTGGCTCTTTCAGCGTAAGGTATAAGCAAATGGCAGGAGAGACACGTCCCTTTCAACTACTCAGACTGAATAACCAACAGGAAGACAATTAAGTGGAAGATAGGAAAAAGAAATATAAGCTGGCTACAAGGAAAGAGAAGTAGGGACGAATGCATGCTGCATGCTTAGTCACTCAGTCATGTCTGACTCTTGGTGACCCCATGGATTGTTGCCTACAAGGTTCCTCTGTCCATGGAATTTTCCAGGCAAGAATACTGGAGAGGGTCGCCATTTCCTCCTCTAGGGGATCTTCCCCACCCACGGATGAGTACATGTGTCAATGACCTCCTTCAGAAAGAGCATTGTGAAAGCACACAGTAGGTGGGGAGAGGGGTCGGATCAGCTTGGCTGATAACAGTGAAACCCTAGGTAAGTGGGCTTTTTCCAAGACTTTAAAGCTGATTCCAGGCAAAGAGCCTTGCACCATGAATAAACCATAGTTATGTTTATTCATCCCCACTTGAGAATAGGCCTTTTCTATAAATATACAATTGCACATATCACAATATTTGTAAAAGGAACAAACACAAAATCAAGCCTGGCTTATTTAAGCACGTCAACATAGAAAGCACCACACTGGCTGTTAAAGTTATTCAGGTGAGGGCATATTAAGATTCTGCACATCACAGGACACCTGCCAGGTTTGTTTCAGTTAACATGGACATGTCTAGATAACTGAAAGCTGAACTCATTTTAAATGTCGTTTAACATAACCTCAGCCTTAATCCACCACCCTCCACCCCTCAAACGCCTCAATTAGAAAAATGGCTTGGTTAGTTTCATCCTCCACACACTGTTCATTGAATTACAAACGAAAAGTAAAACAGAGGCTGAATCCAAATACCCAGCCCCCAGACTAAATTACTCTTCGGCAGTATGGTTACTTGCACTCCTTCCACGCCTTAACAGAAAAGTTACTTTTCTCTGAGTCTCTGAAGAGTAGGTATACTAGGTGTCTAGCACTGTGCTACATGAGATATTCCCCCCCGCACCCGTATTCTAACGTTCTTGGACGCTGAAATGTATCTAGGGGCGGAAGTCTAGCACTGAAAAAAAAAAAAAAAAAAACTGCGAGAGTACAAAAAGTACGGTGATCTGGTCTAATTTACCAGTGATGAGAAAGTCAAAAGTGGAAAGGGGGCGAGGTGAGTGGGTAGAGTCACTTTCTCTGCATACCGACAGGATCGTCACCGAGACACATCTCTGAGTGGCGCTCGCCTTTTATTTTCGCTGTCGTGTTTAATTGAAAGCACGTTACTGAGCCGCTCACGACGCCCACAGGCCTGGTACCTCGCGCATAGGGGAGCCCAGAGAAAAGCCGGACAGGGTCTCCGGCCCGCGACCCCACCGAGGCAGGGTCAGCGATAGGGGCTCCTGGGGTCGGTCGGTGGCGGGTCCACCTGGCTTGGTACTTCCTGCTCCCTCGGACCCCAGCCCCGCCGCCTCCACTGTCTCGAAGGAGGTCTCACCTGCTCGCCCCGGTGATCAAAACCACTTTCCGCATGGTTGCGCACCCTGTGACCACGCGCCCCAAAGCAGGCACCCAGCAAGGCCTCTCACCTGCACTTAGACCCGTAACCCCGCGTCGGCCACGCCCCCGGGCCGTCAATCAGGGCCCGGAGGGGCCCCGCCTCCCTGTCACGTCACGGATTTCGCGCCGGGCCCTCTTCCGTCGCTCGCTGCCTGCCAGCCGCTCACGGCGCAGGAGCCGGGATGGAGTGAGGTAGGCCGAGGGGCGGAGCCGTGTTGTCGCACGAGGCCCGAGCCAATCCGAGCTGTCCCTGCTCCTGGGCCTCGAAGGTGTCCCGCCCCGGGTTCGCCCCGCTGACGTCCGGCTTTTGTCGCGTTTGGGGCGTTCTAGCCTTGCGCTCCGGTAGGGGATTCGCGGCTCACACGGGGTGAATACCCTGACGCCTCTGATTAGCACTTCATGGCAGGAAGACCTCAGGATATTTTCACCAGAGCTCGGTATTTTAGAGGAGAGGTTTGAGGCTAGGAAGTGAAGTTTAGAGATGATCATTAGTTTTCCGTCCAGGCACTGTGCCATTTAACACCCAACCTTCTGTTTCCAAAACTCGTCCTCTTCCTCTAAAAAATCATCTTCGCGGAAATGAACATTGATTTTACTAAGAACTTTACGGAGAGTAATGCATAAATTGCCAATTTTCAAAATTTGGAATATGGTGTAGAGTCAGAGAAGCTCAGAATTCCATAGGACGTGATGGGTCCTGTCCTGTAACCTCCTATTTCAGTGAGTCTCAAGTTCTTTGTTATAAAGGACCCGCTTTGTTTTTCCAAGCCACCCCAAATGGGTACTTCTGGAATAATCAATAAAAATAAATTGCTAGAAAAATTAAAAGCAAGAAGCATACAAGCCTCAGTTTTTTTTAAATTAAATTCAACAGATGTAAGTACTCTGCCAAACTGCCATAAAAGTTTCTAATGCTTACTTTAGGTTTCTGGATTTATTGTGGGCTACTGCCGTCTATGGGGTCGCACAGAGTTGGACACGACTGAAGCGACTTAGCAGCAGCAGCAGCAGTAACAATGTGACCATCACCAGTCTGGGTCCACCATAAGGAATTCTGCACGTCGTGTATCAAACTCTGTGTAAGGTACTTCATAACCACTTTGAAAGTTTCAATTATTTATAAACAGCAATGATCTCTGAAAGATACGAGACTGACGTCATTTACATTGGCCTTGAATAACCTGGACGTTTTGATTAATTTGATATCAGTTTAGTATTAGATAAATCTTACACCAATAAAATTAGATTGAAGAAGTACATGTGATTATTAAAGATTTAATTCCTGTAATTTTTTTCTTTTTGAGTGGTATTCAACTTCTACCCATAACCCACTTACAGCTATTATAAAGAAACCATGATTTAACAATATTCTCTGAAAGTTCTGGAGTAAAATTAACTCCGGTGTTGGCCTGCACCCTTACAGTCTTGCAACTTTTGTAGCTGCCCAATTGCTAGACCAAAGAAAGAGTCCAGAGGCAAAAGAGACATCCCTGATTTATTACATCTCACATGTAAGAGGCAACTGTTCTGGAGTGAGGCCCCACTGTGTGTGGTCAATAGGAGGCAGGACAAGGCCGCAGCGTTCACTACACAGTGGAGGAGAAGGGTATGGATAAAAGGGGATTTGACATCAGAAGGACTCCTTGATTGCCACGGAGACTGCTGAAACGCCTTCCCACAGTTCTTTGGGTTAGCAACCTGTACACGGGCCGCTGTTTCTTGTTGGTGATCAAACGTGTTGGAGTCATTCTGGCCCTCCGTCTTAGAATAATTGTTAGCTAGGGTCGGGGCTGATCATACAGGTAGTCACCAATTAAACTTTCAGCTCAGGAGAAGGAGGCCATCATGTGCTTATAGTAAGGATGAGGCAGGGCCAGGTAGGCAGCGATGTCTAGAGACCAAGAGAGCAGCCATTTTATAGGGTCTGACAGTACACCCCAATCTTTAGAATCTAGACCCAGAGCCTCCTCTTAGAGCATCCAGAGCTCAGTTCCCTGGAGGAGGGCCCGGCAACCCATTCCAGCATTCTTGCCTAGATAATCCCATAGACAGAGGAGCCTGGTGGGCTACAGACTATGGGGTTGCAAAGAGTCAGACACGACTGAAGAAATTTAGCATGAAAGCACATAGAGCTCAGAAATGACTTGTGAAATAAATAGGAGAGGGGACATAGAGTTGTGTGGCTATCCTATGAAAAACTCATTCCTACCAATACGGGGAGGGCCCAGACTCAGGATTTAGTATCATCACAATCTGAGGATGACCACCAGTGTAGGACTGTCTGTGACTTGAGTGAAGGCCTGAAGACTTTGGAGCAAGACCAGCAGTCTCTCCTTCCATCGTGATGTCCATCCAAGCTAAGTGGGGAAACCTTGGTCTTCTTCAACTAAAGTTGCTGCTTTCAAGGTTCTGCAGCCTCTAAAAGATAGGCTGAACTGCTGGATGTGCCAGAGAGACCAAGAGAATAAGACTCTGTTGATGACAGATACTTAATTTTGTATTTTAAAGATATTTCATCACATGTCAGATGCTGCTCAATAATAGTCATAATTTTTTTTAATAACTCTTTTAAAAAAAATTTATTCACTTACAGTGGGTCTTAGTTGTGGCACGTGGGATCTAGTTCCCTGACCAAGGATCAAACCCAGGCCACCTTCATTGGGAGCGCAGAGTCTTAGCCATTGGACCTCCAGAGAAGTCCTCATGGTTTTGCTTATAGGTGAGTAAGTGTGACTTTTATCACCTCAAGCTAGTCATCTTGAGTTTATATTGTTCATGGGCTGTTTTCCTAGAGACACCAGAAGAAAACATGCTACCCAATGACGCCGTTTATCCATAACACACCTTGGCCCCATGATCAGCATAGTAAATGCAGTCACTACCTTTAGCTGTTTATTCATTCTTCCCATAATAAATTTGTTTCTACACTAAACTCTGAAACTGATCTCTGGTTTCTTGTATCATGCCTGAAATTGTCCTTAGGTAGACAAAAATAAATAAAGATATCTTTAGCCTCCATAATAGAGCTTTGTTCTGGGTTCTTAAAGTCCTCTCTAGAACTAACTTGCCTATGGTTTGCAACAGGGGCAAAAAACAGCTGCCAATGGGACGTCTTCTTGTAGGTATCTTTCATCTGTTTTTTCTTCAAATCACTGTACATCCAGTCTGGCCGAGAACTACTTTGAGAGTGGCATTTTACCAATGTCATTAGATAGTAAAAGGTCATATGCTGCCTATACATAATAAGCTATTGTTCTGTAGGACTCAAGGACCAGAAGATGCTATGCGTGTGCATTTCTTTTTTAAATACAAAATGAATATAAAATTATAAATGGAGATAAATCTGTTTTCTAGTACTGATTTTACTAGTTTTTAATCAGCATTTAAAAAATGCAGGACCTTTTAAGTTGTTAGATAAAATATTAAAGAGCAGATATAATCTCTGTTTAGTAATAAATTATATTTTCAGATATACGCGTAATATATGAAAATGAAAGTGTTAATTGCTCAGTCGTGTCCAGTCTTTGCGACCCCATGGACTGTAGCCTGCCAGGCTTCTCTGTTCATTGGATACTCCAGGCAAGAATACTGGAGTGGGTAGCCATTCCCTACTCTTCTCCAAGTGATCTTCCTGACCCAGGAACCAAACCTGGGTCTCCTGCATTGCAGGCAGATTCTTTACTGTCTGAGCCACATAATATATATCTATGACTTATCACCTGTGGATCCAAATGTATCACTTATACCTACCTTTTAACTTTGGGAATAGGTGTTGAGAATAGAATTGTACCTCTTTGAGCATCTCTGCTATTCCTGTTTATTTTTTATCTCCTCCACCTCCAACCCTACTGCCATTACATATATACTTGAACTCCTGGCCTTTAATTGTGAAACCAAACCAGAAACTCTGGGGGATTAGAGTATGTTTTCATGAGTCCTCTGGTTATTCTCTGGGGGGTTATATCCTTTCGCTTATATATTGTGGCCATCACTGAAAAAAATAAGTTAGTGTTACTCAGAATTTTAAAAATATAAATGTATTCTTCAGGGACCAGATGAGATATATGTTGTTTTGGATGGCTCCATCCTACTCTCTGTTATGAAGACTGAGTCTGCATGCTGGTTAATCATAGTTTTTTGTAGCTCTTTGTATGTGTGGGCAGTCTTGAGACAGACCATATTTGGATTTAGAAGGGATTGCTGTGTATTAAACGAGACAACTTCGTAGCCACAACAGTAAATGATACCCAATTCTGGACTGGGTTCTCTAGGACTGGACTAATCTAAAAACATACACCAATCTCTAATAGGTTTGGATATGCCAGGGGCCAAGATGCTTTTCTTTCAATAACCAGTCAATTAATATATCAGAAGCCTATGTAAATAATCCTCTGTTGGATTTCCTTCAACAAACGAGGCATCCACACCACATACATCCCTCGGCTCGGTCCTCACATCCCGTCACATCTCCAAAAAGGGTGTAAGGGTATAAGGAGTCATGGTGACGAAGCCCAGAACCAGTGCTATTTTCACAGAAAAAAAAAAAAAAAGATCCATCAGTAGCATATTTCTTTAATCATTGTTATTTACAATTTATCACCTGACAGACTTACAGAGAATAAATAAAGACAATATACAGTTGGTATCTCATTTTTTTTCTAATACAGAGAATTTTTATACGTTCTATTTTGGAATGACTATGATAGTTTTAAGCAGAAATAAAATCAATTTATTTGCTATTTTTACCCCTTGACAAGACACCTCAACCTCCAAAGCTTGAAGAATAAAGCCCAGATGTTTCCTCCTCATAGGAAGAGTGCACCACATTGCTTTAGAAACTCGGTCCTCAGAAAAAGTTACCAGACAATGGGGTGGAAGACTGGCATATCATGAATAGTAAAGGACATAAAATGAATAGGCTAGATTACAAACCCTTGGTGCATTTGTAGTAATCTGATCAACTTTCACTTTTCTCCAAGCCTCTTTTCAAGAAACAGTTTTTCACCTAAAGTGATTGCCTTATCCCTTTGTGCTTTCCCTCAAGTCTCTGCAAATTCTTCCTTTACATGCAGTTGTGAATGTGGGTAAGCATGAGCTAGCCTGGGACTCCCATCTTTCACCTTTGGAGGCCCAAGAAGTTGTTGACAAGGTGTTTGCAGGAGAAACTTAAAATCTTGTTCCAAAAGAGCTGGGTTTGAGGCCGGAGTCTGTCCCTGCTCATGATGGGGTACCATGCAGAGAAGAACCTTTCATTTCTGTCTAAATACCTCAAAGAATAAGACATTTACATAGATCAATTTCAACATCAGTAAACAAAGAAATGAAGGATGTAACTTACAGGTACAAGTTTGGGCACATTTTCCTCTTTTCTCATTTGAAAATAAACCCTCTACATTACAGCAAAGCAGTTCTACCTAAATTCACCCTAGTTATGCCAGTTGACAAGTTTCTGCTTCTACCTTTCATTCGTTCAAAAAAAAATTCAGCAAATATTTATGGTGTGCTCACTATGTGCTAGGAACTTTATAGGACGTGGGGTATGCAGAGGTGAGCTCACGTATAATCTCGTGACCCTTAAACAGGGCAGCTTAAAAATGCCATTACAGAACTCAAAACTAATCCACAAAACTAAAGCTTCAACTCCTCTATCTTCCTGAACCTCTGGGCCAGGTTGCTCCTGTATTTGTATTTAATTTAGTCTAATGCGGTTGTTATTCCATTTAAGAATAGACATTTAGGTAAATGAAACTTCTCTAATATTCTAAGAGTAGTGTTTTACTACACAATAAGAGTCTCCACCATTGTACTCTATTCCTTCCAAAAGCTCTTCCTGGTGCCAAGAATGAAGTGCCACCTAGTTCTTAATCAAAATACTGATTTATTCTAAAGTCCTCTCCTTGCCACCATGTAAGTCCTACTGGAAGGAACTGCAGAAACCACCTATAATTTCCTTCTGTACCGAGCTAGTGAGCTATGGGTCTCACTGTGCTTTGCGTTATCTGATTTTTCTAAGCTGTTTTTGGATTGTTTCAGCCAATTGAATAGCCGAACTAGTCAGAAAATATGGATACAAACTAGGCAGGATATTACTTACTAATAAAGAAACAGATTAATTTGTTATGTCCTCTTTAGGATTTTACAGATGTCTTTCCTGATGCAGCCAAGCGAGACCAGGTTACAAATCAGTAAGGGTTAAAAATATCCAGAAATGAAATGTATAAATGTGAAGAACTAGTGAAATCTGAGTAAGATCTGTAGTTTAGTTAATAGTATACCAATGTCAGTTTTCTGGTTTTGAAACTGGACTATGATTACATAAGATGTTATCCATGGGAAATCCTGGCATTAGGTAAAGGCCACTCTGAACTATTTTTGCAACTTCTTATGAGTCTTAAAGTATTTCAATATAACAGTTGGGGGGAAAAAAGATACATCAACTAAACAATTACCCTCCATATGTTTGCTACCAAGTAATAGAGTTAACTGCAGCAGAGAAGTCAAAATGCCAGAAATCTAAAAAGCTTTAACCATTCCAGTCTCTTTCTATCTCAATTTAGTATTCTAAGACATTTACCAAGTGGAAAAGACATTCATCTGTTTCTACAAAAATGTTAAATTTTAACTCAGAAGGAAATTCAGCCTACGTTTGGATCTACATCTTTCAGAAACCTATCATAAGCACTTCCAGATATCAGAGGTCTTACTGAAAAGAGCAAGATGGCAAATTCCAGGTCTACAAACTCAGTTTAGGATCAAAGATTTAATAGCTCTATACTGGGAGTAATCTAAGCCTTAACTGTGATTTTCTCCATTTATTTTTGTAGCTTTGGACAAGACAGATGCTATTCTGTTTTACACTATTTCCTTGGAACATCTTCATCTCTTTCCTTTCTCCTGTTCTCCTTTACTTGAAACAAATGGCTTAGCCCCACATCATGGCTCTCTTGTGGGACGCCTGGATGGGACTAGAAAAGTACATGGTTCCAACATGGCACATAGTCTTGGTGCAGATATCGAACAAGATTTCGTCTAGTTTAACCTCAGCCTGTTGCTCCAATGTTTCCCTGTGGCCTCTCTGGGCACAAAAATGATGAGCATTATCTAAAATGGATTTCAGCGGCAGAAACAAAGAAGGGAAGACAGAGCCTTATGAACTAACATGAATTCCCCGTCTCCCCACTTGGTCTTCATTTCCAAAGCAGCACTTGGAAAGCCAAGTCCAGTTCAGACAGAGTTGATCTCTTTTCACCACCACGAATCCCTGGCACTGGAGGTGGTCTGGAACACCCATGTTCAAACTGCCTCCCTCTCCTACATCCCATGACATGAAAAGGTCATTCCCTGGTGGTTGCTCATGTGTTTGTATATTCTTGATGGGTTTATCTTTTCTTAAAACTCTGGAAAGCTCCCTTCCATGTCATACTCTGCACCTCACTTTTCATTTTTTAATGACTACTTTTAATAATCTCTATCATCCAGAATTTCCTCTCTCTCCATATACATTTATCTTTTATCCTCAAGACACTTACTTTTTCTGTTCTCTTCAGAGATTGGCTTTCATGCTTTAGAATGGATTCTCAGCAGCACCATCTGTGTCTGTCTTGCTGCCCTTACCTCCCCCATCCTTCTCTCTATCACTCCTATTATGTAGCCTCCTTTCTAAACCCCACCTGCCTCCCTGTCCAATCACATGCACATTCATTGATTCATTCTCTGCTCTACGTTCATATAGTGCCCTTTGTTATACAGTCTTGTACACTTGCAAGTGATCTTTCCACAGCATTAAAATCGCATTTCCCCTTGGGTGCCTCTTTAGACTCCAGATCTTTACTTAGCACATATAAGTCTGGACAGCTCATCAAGATTTGGACTTAGCTATCACCACATTCTCTAGCGAAAGTATAAACTTAAATCTACTACCCCAAACCACAATCTGGACATAAAACATTTCACATATATCATGAAGAGGATGATTTCCTAGAAAGGTTACAAGGCCCCACAGTTCTCATCCCTTTTCCTGCCTTCTTTTCTACATAATTCTTAGCTTCATTCTTCTATTCTTTAAAAGTCCAACTACTTTTAAATTCTAGATACCTAGCCTTGATCATTTACCCTGATGGCTCTCTTAGATTTGTGCCGCTGAACACAACGTGTATGACTAAGGGAGAAGTTAAAACTGTGTCTGGCAGTACAAAAGTCTTAGTGCCAGAAGATGGAACCTTCCTCATCCCAGAAAAAGATAACTGGACCTGACAGTACATATTTGCCAGTTGCTTGAAACAGATCACCTGTATGACTCAAGCCCAGGAAAATCTAGACATACTAAGTTAATTTTAAAGGATTTTTTTATGGTATCATGCAATGCAGTGGCTTGAGGCAGAATTGTAAAAAGAAGTAAGTGGAAAGATACTAGATAAAAGAAGGAGAAATTACATTACGTAGTTCCTCTTGCCACATAGGAAGTCATGGCCTGATCTGAATGTAGGCCTGCCAGATGCTCATGGATCAAGGAGAACAAGTTGCAGGCCCTGATTATAAGTCCCTTTGATTCTACTGAAATGGAAAGATGAACTTCAATGCATCAACTTGACAGAGACATGTGTCACCCAGATTAAACATTACTTCTGGGTGTTTTTCTATAAGGGTGTTTCCAGATGAGATTAACATTTTCATTGGTGAGCTGAGTAAGGAAGATTGCCTTCTCCAGCATGGGTGGGCATCATCTACTCCGGTGAAGGCCTCAATAGAAGGAAAGAGTAGGGGGGTATTTACCCTCTCTGCCTGACTGCTTGAGCTCACACATCAGTCTTCTGCTCTCAACTTAAACCTTTAACCTTCTGGTTCTCAGAAGTACATCACCACCAGCTTTGTGGAATTCCTCAGTCTCCATAATTATGTAACCCAATTCCCAATAAATCATATAAGTTCTGTTTCTCTGGGGAACTATGAATAGTACACGAAGTTATTACTGATCTTGAGAAGACAGAGTGTGTGGCAGGTCCCAAGTATAAAAGAACATGAGGACATGTCTGGTCCTGCAGATATCAAGTGAGATAAAGTATGGAGAAACACATGATAAACTTTAAAGCACTGAGCCAGTGGCAGGTGTCCTATTACTACTATTATCATGACTTCTTCACATGATCTCTTTTGCTGACCACAATTTTCAGAGCAGGAGATGACTGGACACTGAGTCTGCAGCAATTGTAGATTCAATTATCCAATGAGGTCTGAATATATCAGAGCTGGAAGAGACTTCAAGACCATCTCATTCCCTTTTCCTGTTTCCTACTGCATCTGAGGATCTGTGGAGTGTGAAAGCTCAGAATCTGTTCTGAGGGGATTTTTATTTAACAGTGTTATCAGTATCCATGGGTTCTGAAGCCAGAGCCTCAAGCTTTCTTTTTCTGCTGGTCATACCATCGCCAAGGCAAGAGTGTAAATCCCAAGCAGTAGCAGCAGATGACTCTTCCACACTCAACCTGCTCCTCTCAAGAACTCCTAGGGTTAAAAGGACATAAAATATCATCTCCCACAACCACGTATGATGTCTGAAACCCTACCTCTTTCTTTCCTAGTCTTCAGCCTGTATCTAAACCTCTTCAGAGACAAAGGACTCCCCACCTCTCGAGGCAGCCCATTCATCCTTGTATATTCTGCCTCTGGCTATATTTTCCCTAATAGGGAGTTAAAATCAATCTCCCTGTAATTTCTTTCACCAACCCTCAGTCAACCCTTTGGAAACACTCAGAATGTATCTATTCCCTATTGTACATGACCTTCAGATTTATGCCTGAGAAATTTCATCCCTAGCACATAGGTTCCATAGAGTATTCATCCCTTAAAAGAGCTGGAAGTTTGGGGGGAGATGAACCAAAGGGCCTAGGATCAAGCTATAGAAACAACAGTTTGTACTGACTCAAAATCAGGCTCTCACTAAAACACACACCTGAAAATGTCTGAACAAGGTGAGAGGAGGACCCTCTGAGGAAATGAGCAGCACACCTGTTACCTGTCGTCCACTGACCCCTTTACCTGTGTCCATTCTCTATTTAAGAATATTTCCATGCATGAGGCACATTTTTTTTTCCAAATAACAATCCCTGTTCATAGAGCCTTGCAGTAAATATTCTTTCCTATGTACATACTCTGTATTTCCTATGCATGTAGATCTCAACCCTCATCCCTGCTCAGGAATGAACAAAACAACCATTCCAGTAAGTTGAGTTTTTTCCAAGCATGTAACATCTATTTTGCCAGGAGAGGAAAATGCAGGGTTTAGGACATGTCTACAGGCCAAATTAGGAAATCAAACCATTGGTGACTAGTTACTGAATACCATTTCATCAGATTCTCCACACTTACCAAGTGTTTTCCCTACCCTAGTCTCATGTTTCCTAAGACATTAGCATTCTTCAAGTTTTTCTTTCTGAAATCACTTTTTAAAAGGTGACAGGGAAAATACATTGTAGAATCTGCACATTCATAAACACAAACATATTTATCCTTTATAAATTATCTAAATTATCTAGCCTTTGTTATCCAATACTTTAAGTATGTCAAGTCAGATGCTTTACTAGATTTTATCTGTCCTAGGCTTTTTTTTTTCTTTTTAGTTCTTTAATGTAAAAAAAGTATATATGTGTCAGGGGTAGAGAGTGGGGGAGTGGCGTGGAGGGAGACGACGGACAGAAAGAGAGAAAGACAAACAAGCCTCTGCCTCCCGGGTGCATTCAGTGTCCAGATGGGGTGGCTTAAGCGAGGGTGCTGCTGGAGCTTGTGAGGCGGACCTGTTCCAGGCTCTGCAGCATCACTCATCCACCTGCTGAAGCAGCAGAAGGTGGATCTCCTGGAAGGAGGGCCGCTGCTTGGTGTCTCTTCTCCAGCAGCTGAGCATCAGCTTATACACGGAGTCAGGGCAAATGGCAGGCTGAGGGAGGTAAGTCTTTGGAAACAAAAAATGAACGAAAGAGACTATTAGAAGAGTGTGGAGAAAGGGTTGCTGCATCATGGTATGACTTGCCCACTCCCCACTTTCTTGGACTTGATAACTGAAATGGGTGTGGTGTCTCTCCGTCTTCTTTATGAGCGTTTTACGTCATATCAATCCCCTTTCCATTCTCTTTGTCTTTTCCAGATCTGCGGAGCAGAACTTCCTGATGGGCCATCCTGTGGTCCCTGTGCGTGCGTGCATGCTAAGTTGCTTACCATCATGCAAAAGATGAAACTGAAGCATGAAGACATCTTTGACTGGAAAGTGATTAGAACACCTAATCCTCCAGTTATAGCCTATCCACAGTGAGCTTTATCTCGGTTGAGCCAATCATGGCAAGTGCGGAAAGTATGTTAGTTGCTTTAGCTCCTGGGCTAAGAATGGAATCTTAGCCACTGAGACACAGGATGTATCCACGTAGCTCTTAACCATAGCTTTCTCTGTGCTCTCCTTCCCCTGTACTGGCCCCAGGTGGGAAGACTGGATTTCTTCTTTACATTATTTACCAACATTTGTACACTTAACCCCTCTACAGCCCTGCCCTGAATTCCAACCTAGAGCTGTATTTGGCTCTATCCTCAAAGCAAGTTACTGTGTCCACCCAGCAAGACTGACTCCAGGTCATCTGCTTGCCTGCAACATGTTGCTGTCATTTCCTGACCTATGCTTTTTAAAACCTTGTATACTGACATATTCCTGAACCAAACCTAAATGTCTCAAGCTCTTTGAATCACAGGTCCAACATCTGCTGCTGGTTAGTAAATAACCATTTCAATATTGCCTTCTCCCACACTTAGACCAGCTTGTATCATGCATGGTAGGATCAGATGGTAGTTCTATCTTTAATTATTTGGAGAACCTCCATACTGTTTTCCATAGTGGCTGCACCAATTTACATTCCCATCAACAATGCGTGAGGCTTCCCTCTTCACGTCCTCACTAACATTTGTTGTTCCTTGTCTTTTTGATTATAGCCGTTCTAAAGGTGTGAGGTGATATCTCAGGATGGTTTTGATGTGCACTTCCCTGGCCTGCCAGGCTCCTTCCTCTGTCCATGAGATTCTCCAGGCAAAAATACTAGAGTGGGTTGCATGCCCTCCTCCAGGAGACCTCCCTGAGCCAGGGATTGGACCCACATCTCTTATGTCTCCTGCATTGGCAGGCAGGTTCTTTACCACTAGCGCCACCTGGGAAGCTCGATAACTAGCAACGTTGAGCACCTTTCCATGTACCTGCTGGCCATCTGTTTGTCTTCTTTGGGAAAATGTTTAGTCAGATCTGCTCATTTACAATTGGATGGTTTGGGGGATTTTTGCTCTTGAGTTGCATGAGTTCTTTATGCATTTTGGATATTAACCCATATCAGATATATGAGTTACAAATTTTTCTCCAATTTGGTAGTTTGCCTTTTCATTTTGATGATTTCCTTTATTATAAAGAAGATTTTTAGTTTGATGTAGTCCCACGTGTTTATTTTTGCTTTATTGCCTTTGCTTTTGTTGTCAGATCCAGAAAACCACTGCTACCACCAATCCCAAGGAGTTTTCCATCATCAATTCTTAATTAAAAAGTAAAAAGACAAATACCTCTGGCTTCTATTTGAATATATAATAAGATCTGACAAACCTTAACTCAGTATGTTAGAAGTGACTATGGCTACAAAATAGCAAGTATTTAAAAGAAATATTACTAATATTATAAAGGATACAGGATAATAGACACTCTCGTATACTACTTGTGAAACTTAAAACTGTTAAGCCTTATCTAGGGTGTTCACTAAATAATTTTAGAAAAAAAATACATCTGTTTTGAGCCAACAGATATCAATAAAATGAAATGACAAATAAATTATTTGCCCTTTTCAAAGTTGTATAAACTTGGCAAATAAAGTTATATTTAGTAATAATTCTCATTATGTTGATAGTATTTTACTTTTCATAACATCAAACAAAATAAGCTTTTAAAACTGTATTTAATTTTTAATTATTTAATTTCATTTAGACCATGAGCTTTCAAGAAAAGTGCTTTCTGAGAATTCTTTACAATTTGTAAAAACAAATTGAAAACAAAAAATGTCAAATACATTTTTAAATTACTGGAATTATTATTATAGACCTCCGAGCATTTTTAATTGACTATGGAAGATTTAAGATTTGTCTAAGCTATGAGCCCTAAGGATAAGATTCTTTCTAGAATTTGTGTTACTGAAAAGTTTTCTCCTGCACTTTATCTGCTATGTTCAACAAGTTGGTGACATTAACAATGCTGTTTGAATACAAATTAGATCACATGTGTAGAGTCCATAAAATCCATCTAGCAACTGATAGTGATGAATAACTATTGTACTTAGACTCTAATGTCAAACTTTCAAAATTTGAATACTGAAATTTTAACAACAAAATTTAAAGTAATTAAAATTTGTAAACTTATAAAATACAAATTTAGTGAATTATGCTTAGTTTGTTCATATGTTGAATTAAATAAATTTTTATCAAAATTTTAAGCTTTTAGATGAGAAGCTTACTCTGCATATGATGGTGATATTATGCTTTGGTCTTGGCTTCACTCAAATATGTAATTTTATTATTCAACCATTTAGTAGTTGGTCAAAATATATTTGACTGTCTAGCATCATTTAGTAAAAGTGAACATGATGGACCCTTTTAATAAGCAGTTAAAAATAAATAAGAAAAGTTAAATCCTAGAGATTATTAGAATTTAAAACTTCCATTAAATGATAAAACAACATTTTCTTTGAAAACGAATAGCATAACATTTGATTAATTAATATGCAACTTTTTAGTGCTAAGTAAAAGCTACCTGATATCAAAAATACATATAATGCAAAGCAGGCAGTGGACATAAAGGGTGGGGAGGGGAAGCATGCCTGTCTTGGCTGAATGTTTTGTTGGCTCAGTTGTGCCTCATACAAATTGTGTTTTGCATGTGAGATTTCAGTCACCGAATAATAAAATCAGGGAAACTGAAAGGTTTAAAATATTCTTCCCTTTGCCTATAATTCCAGGATGTAAGCAAATTAAAATTATTGTTATGATGAATAAAATTACACTTTCTAATAGAACGCACCACCTTTAATTGGCCATGAGACATCTAATAGGTCACCCAGGTGGCCATGACATTCTCCTAGTCCAGAAAAATATTTTTTTTCTTTGGTCTACACCTTATCTCATGCACCCAGCACTAAATCAGCCTTTTGCCAAGATGAGAAGGCAATTACCTCATAACCAAAATAGATGATTTAGATCCCCTGCTACCAAAATATCTATAGAGGATCACAATAAAGCTCTAGGACCCCCTCCTCCTATTTTTAACCTGCTTATTCCACAATCTCTAGTCATTCCCTTATCTTTTGTTTGCTTTAATCCACTTTTAATTTTCTTCAAGAGCCTTTTCCCTCTTCTCAACTGTTATCATTTTCCTATCTGAGATGCCACACTCCAAGTCACTCTGGGGGCTCAGCGCTCCAGCCACCAGCAAGCTTTCAATCCCACATCTCACAGGAACTTTGGACACTGAGTTATCTGAAGGAAACTTGGAGTATCTTAACTAGGAACTGGGGCCCCTATCAGCTTAGAAGCTTGGCTTTCCTGAGTCCCGAGAGGCCACAACATCTGAGCCCAGAGGTGCCTTCCAGGAACAGCAAAGCCAGGATGCACTTGATGGTCGCTGGGCACGTAAGTTGAGAAATATTTTTAAATAGTCCAAACCAAATTTTTAACAAATGCTAATAAGTCCCTTATTCACTTTTAGCTTATGTTTTTATTTTTATGTTCCTCAACCACAAAGATAAACTGTACAGTCTAGACCAGGACACAGATCAAATATGAGAGACAGGATTTATTTCCTGATATCTTTGACTAGGGCTTCCCTGGTGGCTCAGTTGGTATAGAATCAACCTGCAATGCAGGAGACCCAGGTTCAATCCCTGGGTCAGGAAGGTCCCCTGGAGAATTAAATGGCAACCCACTCCAGTATTCTTGCCTGGAGAATCCCATGGACAGAGGAGCCTGACAGGCTACAGTCCACAGGGTCTCACAGAGTAGGACATAACTTAGTGACAAACCACCACCGCCACTGTCTTTGAGTTATGGAGAAGCCTGATGGGACTCCCTCATGCTCCCCAATGACCACTGGGCTGACCCATGGAAAAAGCAGAGTGTATAGATGCCTAGGGAGGACCTTGGTCTTTCACATCACCTGGATACATAGTGACAAATGGCTATCATCCAGGTAGCCCGTTTTCCAGCTCAGGCCTATCCTGTTAAATCAGAAGTTTTCTTTCTTTCACCTTCAGAGGCACCCAAGGCCACATCTCTCCACCCCAGCAGCTCTCACCTGCCTCCCTTGGTCTCGGAAGAACTCTCCAGTATTCTCAATGACCTGTTCATCTGACAGCTGGGAATAGGGCTGTTCCTGGCAAAAGGTGAAAGTCTCCCACAGAGTCACCCCGAAGGCCCACACATCACTTGCTGTGGTGAATTTGCCCTGTTTAAGTAAGGAAAAGAAGAGAAAGTCAGAATAATCTGTGTACAACAAGAGCAGAGAGATTTTCATAAAATAGAATTTTTAACTACACAGAACAAGGGATACTGGAACTGCCAAGATCTGTGCTGGGAATCTGAAAACGAAAATAGAAGTGGTTTCAATGCCAGCCTCCACACTTCTCTGACCCTCAGGATCTCTGCTGAGGTCTACTTCTCTTGCAGATGAGATCCAAGGACTGAAAGGGATGTAGCCATAAGCTACCTGACTCTCCCGCTGAGAGTTAGAAGGTCAAACTCTAGAATCTAGGGCAGCCTCAGGTAAATGCCCGCGGGAAAGGCAAAATAAGAACAGGAACAGATACAAATATCTCTGTGTTAGAGACACAGGAATCCAGTGTGAATGCCTCGAGTAGCTCCTGTTCAATGATCATCACAGTCTTGAAGGACAGACTGACAAGTGATCTCTGAGATTCAGATGCAGTCAACATCCATTAAATACTTGCACACGTTCTATTCAATAATGACAGTGCTGAAGTAGATAATATTTATTCCTACTTTTTAGATCAGAAAAGTGAGACAACATAGGTTTACTAAAATTCCCTGGTTTATAAGACCATTAAAATAGAAAAATTGAGAGTTGGACCAAAACCCTCTGAATCTTGGTCTAATAATATGTTATAACACCATGAAATATATTTAAAGGGAACAAAGCTTAATAATCACATTCAGTTCAGTTCAGTTCAGTCATTCAATCATGTCTGACTCTTTGTGACCCCATGAATCGCAGCACAACAGGCCTCCCTGTCCATCACCAACTCCCAGAGTTTACTTAAACTCATGTCCATCGAGTCGGTGATCCCATCCAGCCATCTCATCCTCTGTGGTCCCCTTCTCCTGCTACCCCCAATCCCTCCCAGCAACCAGGACTTTTCCAATGAGTCAGCTCTTCACATCAGGTGGCCAAAGTATTGGAATTTCAGCTTCAACATCAGTCCTTCCAACGAACACACAGGACTGATCTCCTTTAGGATGGACCGGTTGGATCTCCTTGCAGTCCAAGGGACTCTCAAGAGTCTTCTCCAACACCACAGTTCAAAAACATCAATTCTTCGACACTCAGCTTTCTTCGCAGACCAACTCTCACATCCATACATGACCACTGGGAAAACCATAGCCTTGACTATATGGACCTTTGTTGGCAGAGTAATGTCTCTGCTTTTTAATATGCGTCTAGGTTGGTCATAACTTTCCTTCCAAGGAGTAAGTGTCTTTTAATTTCATGGCTGCAGTCACCATCTGCAGTGATTTTGGAGACTAAAAAAATAAAATCTGACATGGTTTCCATGTTTCCCCATCTATTTGCCAAGAAGTGATGGGACCAGATGCTATGATCTTAGTTTTCTGAATGCTGAGCTTTAAGCCAACCTTTTCACTCTCCTCTTTCACTTTCATCAAGAGACTCTTTAGTTCCTCTTCACTTTCTGCCATAAGGGTGGTGTCATCTGCATACATATCTGAGGTTATTGATATTTCTCCTGGCAATCTTGATTCCAGCTTGTGCTTCTTCCAGCCCAGCATTTCTCATGATGTACTCTGCATATAAGTTAAATAAGCAGGGTGACAATATACAGCTTTGACATACTCCTTTTCCTATTGGGAACCAGTCTGTTGTCCCATGTCCGGTTTGAATTGTTCCTTCCTGGCCTGCATATAGGTTTCTCAAGAAGCGGGTCAGGTGGTCTGGTATTCCCATCTCTTTCAGAATTTTCCACAGTTTATTGTGATCCACACAGTCAAAGGCTTTGGCATAGTCAATAAAGCAGAAATAGATGCTTTTCTAGAACTCTCTTGCTTTTTTGATGATCCAGCAAATATTGGCAATTTGATCTCTGGTTCCTCTGCCTTTTCCAGCTTGAACATCTGGAAGTTCACAGTTCATGTATTGTTGAAGCCTGGCTTGGAGAATTTTGAGCATTACTTTACCAGCGTGTGAGATGAGTGCAATAGTGCGGTACTTTGAGCATTCTTTGGGATTGCCTTTCTTTGGGATTGGAATGAAAACTGACCTTTTCCAGTCCTGTGGTCACTGCTGAGTTTTCCACATTTGCTGGCATATTGAGTGCAGCACTTTCACAGCATCATCTTTCAGGATTTGAAATAGCTCAACTGTAATTCCATCACCTCCACTAGCTTTGTTTGTAGCGGTGCTTTATAAGGCCCACTTGACTTTACATTCCAGGATGTCTGGCCCTAGATGAGTGATTACACCATCGTGATTATCTGGGTCATGAAGATCTTTTTGGTATAGTTCTTCTGTGTATTCTTGCCACCTCTTCTTAATATCTTCTGCTTCTGTTAGGTCCATACCATTTCTGTCCTTTATTGAGCCCATCTTTGCATGAAATGTTCCCTTGGTATCTCTAATTTTCTTGAAGACATCTCTAGTCTTTCCCATTCTGTTGTTTTCCTCTATTTCTTTGCATTGATCACTGAGGAAGGCTTTCTTATCTCCCCATGCTATTCTTTGGAACTCTGCATTCAAATGGGAATGTCTTTCCTTTTCTCCTTTGCTTTTTGCTTCTCCTCTTTTCACAGCTATTTGTAAGGCCTCCTCAGACAACCATTTTGCCTTTTTGCATTTCTTTTCCATGGGGATGGTCTTGATCCCTGTCTCCTGTACGATGTCACAAACCTCCATCCATAGTTCATCAGGCACTCTGTCTATCAGATCTAGTCCCTTAAATCTATTTCTCACTTCCACTGTATAATCATAAGGGATTGATTTAGGTCATACCTGAATGGTCTAGTGATTTTCCCTACTTTCTTTAATTTAAGTCTGAATTTGGCAATAAGGAGTTCATGATCTGAGCCACAGTCAGCTCCCAGTCTTATTTTTGCTGATTGTGTAGAGCTTCTTCACCTTTGGCTGCAAAGAATATAATCAGTCTGATTTCGGTGTTGACCATCTGGTGATGTCCATGTGTAGAGTATTCTCTTGTGTTGCGTGAAGAGGGTGTTTGCTATGACCAGTGCGTTCTCTTGGCAAAACTATTAGCCTTTGCCCTGCTTCATTCCATGCTCCAAGGCCAAATTTGCCTGTTACTCCAGGTGTTTCTTGACTTCCTACTTTTGCATCCCAGTCCCCTATAATGAAAAGGACATCTTTTTTGGGTGTTAATTCTAAAAGGTTTTGTAGGTTTTCATAGAATCGTTCAACTTCAGCTTCTTCAGCGTTACTGGTTGGGGCATAGGCTTGGATTACCGTGATACTGAATGGCTTGCCTTGGAAATGAACAGAGATCATTCTGTCATTTTTGAGATTGCATCTAAGAACTGCATTTCAGACTCTTTTGTTGACCATGATGGCTACTCCATTTCTTCTAAGGGATTCCTGCTCACAGTAGTAGATACAATGGTCATCTGAGTTAAATTCACCCATTCCAGCTCATTTTAGTTTGCTGATTCCTAGGATGTCAACATTCCTAGAATGTCTAATAATCACATTAGAAAGGGGTAAAATATGCGATTCACCTATGGAGATGATAAAAATCTTTATAATGATTTATATAAAATGGTATATCTTACAGCATCTTTCATAATTGAAGGAAACTGGAAAATACCAAGTTATTATGATATTAAATTATAGGATATATCTATAATGGAATATTATACAACCATTAAAATCATGTTTTTGAAGAATACTTACTGGCAATGAGAGAGAATTTTATGTGCATAGTATCATCCCAATATGTAAAATAATTTTATATACATAATACATATATTCAGAGAAATGCATGCATAGAAAAAATCCTCAAAGTAAATATACTAGAATATTAATATTAATAGTGGTTATTTTGGTGAGAGGAAAGGGATAACTATATAATTTTTATTTTAAAATTAACAAATCCTAAAAGAATATGAACAAGAAACAAACAGATTAACAATAAGTGAACAAAACTATAGTGTTTTCAGGCTTTTCTCTGGAATATTAAATGACAAAAAACAAAATTACATGTATTCAGCATTGTAGGAAGTAAAAGTTTAAAGTCTAATAATTCTATAAATCAGCTAAGTGGCATAAAACCAAGTGGCATAAATTGCCTCAAATATGCATGGTAAGAGAAGAGAAACATTTGGAAAAAAAATTATTCACTTGTGGTTCAGAATATCAAGAGCTGAATAAAAGCTATAAAAGCAAAGAATGAGGAACTTAAAAAGTAAATGATGATAATCATTAAAATAGAAACATAAAATAATTAATTAGAAAAATGGTTATGAAATTAATACAAAAAATATTTTGTGTGGATAATAGTTCTTTAAATGATGAAATTTTAATACCGTAAATTAAGATCAATAATACGGGAAGGGTAGAGATTTAAAAAAATCATACTAAATCTCTTGTGATTTCAGGTATATTTTTAACCTTTCTCTCCAAATTTTCTATAGTAACCATTTTACATTTTATCAGCAGAAATAGGCAAGTGTTAAAAAATAATGATTAGTACCAAAATAAATCATCTCAAGTCATAGAGAACATTGAAGTCTACTCATTGCCTGTCTCCTGCTGTCTCTGGAGCCCCTCTAGATGCCATGTGCCCCTGCCTATGTGCTGGTTGCTAGGGCAGAGCTCAAACACACGGGAAACTCACCAGCAAGATGCTCTCCCAGGACATCCAGCGGATCGGGAGCACTGCCCGGCCCTGGATTCGGTAGTAGTCACCACTGTATAGGTTTCTGCTCATTCCAAAGTCAGCTATCTTGATGGTATAGTTCTTACCCACTAAGCAGTTTCGTGTGGCCAGATCTCGATGAACAAAATTAAGTGAGGAAAGGTACTTCATACCAGATGCAATCTGGGTAGCCATAAACTTCAGGTTGGCATAACTGAGAAAATACAAAGGAAGAGAGAAAGTAGTCTCTGGCAACAAGATTCTGTGAAGGGTACATACTCTACAGTTGGTGCCAACAAACTGGGGTTCCAACCTCAGCATCCTTTCTCTATTCTTCATTTATCTCTGCTTTCCCCCAAAGGGCAGCTGCTCTGTTATCCCCTGCACACTAACATCCCCTATCTCACTGGGAAAGACCCTGATGCTGGGAAAGATTGAGGGAAGGAGGAGAAGGGAGCGACAGAGGATGAGATGGCTGGATGGCATCATCGACTCAATGGCCATAAGTTTGAGTAAACTCTGGGAAGTAGTGAAGAATAGGGAAGCCTGGTGTGCTGCAGTCTATGGGGTTGCAAAGAGTCGGTCACAACTTAGTGACTGAACAACATCTCCCACCATCTGGAACAATGATGAACTTTAAAGCTCACTGCTCCCCATCTTAGCCTCATGAACCCAGGAAAGAGATGGAAGACTCAGCTTATTTACCTCACAGTGGGTACATTGGCAGAGCAAGAACTGGGTGGCTCGTGGCGGGAAAGAAACTGATTGAGATCTCCGTTTTCCATATACTCAGTGATCATGCAAAGCGGATCCTCAGTGATACACACAGCTAAGAGACGGATGATGTTTGGGTCCTTGAGCCGGGACATGATCTTTATCTCCTTAAGAAAATCATTCCTTTGAAGGACACAGACACAGATAAACCCAGAGGTTGCCAGAGTTAGAATCAAGAAGTAGGAGAAGACACAGCAAAGTCTAGTCCTGCCCATTATACTAGTTTTCTTTTCTTTTGAATAACCTTTGTGAGAACAGAGAAATTGCTTCCTGGAAACTGTCTCATTCTACTCATCCTGGAATATGATAAACCCTTATTCAACTGTAATTTTGGAGGCATATGGACCATGACATTCACATTTGCACCCTTAGTATCCAACAAAAGCCCTGCCACATAGAAAGTGATTAATATTTGCTAAATCAAATGTAGGTTACTAAAAACTAGTCTTAAAAATAAAACCTTCAACTGAAAATTATATCTTAAGTGCACTGGGGTCTTTCCCTTTTTTAAAAGCCAAGGACTCACTCTGTAAATAAAGCTAAGGCACTTTTTTATGAAAATGAATAAGCATCCCCTGGTTTATCTGATAATTTTTTATTGTCCCATGCTGGTTTCTTTTAATGCAGAGTGCACCAGCAGACAGTCACAACACACATTTAGGACCCTGTTCAAAATTGAGCTGTTTAAAGTTCATGGTGGTAATGCAGTTATTTCAAAAGAAGTACTCACTTGGCCAAAACTAAGAGCTGTCAGAGTAGCTGGTGATGACCACCCTTGAATCACACAGTGGGCCACCTTCCCAGTAGCAACGTTTGGGGGAGTGAGACCACTAGCCCACATTCTCAAAACTATTGGAACAGACATGTTGTATGTCTCCTGGGAGTTTTTTTAGCAATCCTGGACTGGGAGTCATACCAGTCAATATAAAATCCTTAAAACCAATATGGTTTCAACACCTCTCCTCTTTCATTCCTCCTTCAACCTCAAAGCAAGGGGGTCCATGGTTTGGGAGGGCACACAACCTAAGCCATCCATCGTTGCTTAATTGGAGTGGGCACAGATGGAACACCAAACCTCACCAAAAAACAGTGAGCAAGGAGAGAGGCTCAAGAAGGAGGGGTTATATGTATAGCTATGACTTATTCACGTCGTTGCATGGCACAAACCAACACAACATTGTAAAAAAAATTTTTTTAACAGGTAAAAGCTTTGTTATATCCCATCGCTTTTTTTTTCTTTCTTCTTGCCACCTTCTCTAATCATGTGCTAATATTAATATCAGGAATATTCTTTCTTTCGATGGGACCTGAGGATATCACTTTTCATTCATATTAGTATCCTTAAGGTTGAAATTCTCACAGTAAAAATTCCAAAACCACCACAGTTCTGTTCCCTTGACTTTCTTTCTTCTTCATGCCACATCCTGCCAATTGCAAGACTTTTAATAAAACCCTCTCACCATTCTTGGAATTTATGATAATTTGAACTATAGCAATCTAAATTTTTTCTGAATTTGAACATCAGTGAGACAAATCAAGCCAACACAAATGAAGAAATGCATATGTTACCCAGATGTGCAGATTTTTCTGAGACACATTCAATCAGCTTTCAACCAGCATGCCTGTCTGGGTGAGGATTAACTCACCATTACTGTAATGGAAAGGCTGTCAAACAACGGAGTGTGGCTGGAAACTGCAATTTATGTAGTAAAGGATCCAAGAGATTATTAGCCAGTTTGGAAAACTGCTAAAGGACTGTGGATCCTTTTGCTTTGAGGTCCATGGGTACTTTTCCAAGTAGAGGTAGCTTCTCATTTGGGGGGTTGCTGGATATAGACAAAGAGGAGCATAAAAGAGAAAAAAAGGCATGAGAAAGTAAGTAGAGATTCAGTGTGAAAAAAGGAGAATGGCAGAAGCTTAGCAAGAAAGATGTGTGTGACTGTGAAAAGTTTGCAAGGGTAGGTAATGACATTCAGCAATGTCATATTCAGACTGTTGTGTAGGTTGGGAAGCACAGTGCTGTGCAAAGGAGGTTAGGAAGTAAATATGCAGCAGATCTAACAGAAAATGTACATTTGTTCTAGAAGGAGATGAGAATGAAGATGAGGATTACTGACCCATCAGAAAAATAAAACACAACAGTGGATATGTGAGGCAGCTCACAAACCTTTCCGTCTCAAAAGAAACAAATTGCTCAGAAGTTTCTAAGAGTATCCCTGATCCTGAAGATGAAACAAATAAAGGAAAATTCAAAATGTAGACCACAGACCTGGCATTCTTGTTCGCATCTGCTCGGAGCATTTTCACAGCCACCAGGACAGGCTGGTTGGCACTGACATCTAGGGCAAAATCTTTGTCTTTGAACTTTTCCATTCCCTCCACTTCACAGAGATGAACCTAGACAAAAGTCATCTAGTCTCAGCATCATCATTCTCCTGAAGATGTCTCAGTACTCTTGCTGGGCATTTCCTGGAGATAAACTAACTCTTACAACTCAGGCAAAATAATCAAAAGACCAATAAGAAGATATGTGCATCATATCCTTGACTCAAATAATTGATTTTTTAAAATGGTAAGCTAATATGATATGTTACTGCTTTATAAAAAATATACATTGATTGGAATATTAAATATGTGAATAAATCTATAACAGTATTTTATCACAGCTATAATATACAGTATTATTTTATTATACTATAAAATGTCTTCTGGTATAAATACTTCAACTTTGATTCAAGGAAGTTTGGCTATAAGATTGCACAAAACATAAGGTATTTTATTCTCTAAGGTAATCCTTTGGATGGAATTAGCATTATCAGGAACACCTACATGTCAGGAACAGTATAACAAGCCTGCATCTTCAACTCAGGAGACAGAAGGAGTGGACATAACACTGCAAATGGATGTCATGGACCCTTCTTCGTCCATCACCAGCAAACCTACACAAGGTTAAAGCATGCCGCCTATGCTGGAAACTGGTACCATCCTCAGGAAATCAAGTTACATTTGGAGTTTAGATGGCGGGATTGAAGAGCTTCTGTTGCCACTTAAATCATTGCTGTGAATTCTCAGAAGGCTCATGTGACTGTTGTACGAGTGAAAAGTCAAATATTGCATGCATCACTCTGAGAGCAATTGAGCAGAGTGTTCTCCTTATCTTGGTTAGTGATTTATTCCCTAGTGGCTGATTCTGGGACTAAAAGCAGGGGCGAGGTTGTTTTTTGACCATTTTACATGTAACTCCCATTAAAATGGAAAAAAACAAAGTGGCTATCCAATAGCAGGATGTTCTTGGACAGTTTATAAAAGATGATCACATCTTATGGTCCCCACCCTCTGTAACCTACAGTAAAATATTTAGAAAATATTGGATGTTTTTTAGGATCTCAAAGTCTAGTGACTTTCCTGTTTTAAAACTCTTGTATAGAAATCAGAATTCCCAGGAATTCCACAGCTATTTGACAAAGATGAGACTGACCCAATACTAGTCTTCTAGAGTAGGGGTCCCCAGCCTCCAGGAATGTATATATGATCTAAGGGTGGAGATGATATAACAGTAATAGAAATAAAGCACATGATAAATATAATACACTTGGGATTTGGGGTTGCCAAAACCACCTCCTCTCCCAGTCCATGGAAAACTATCTTCCATGACACCTGGTGCCAAAACTGTTGGGGACCGCTATAGAGGACAATGCAAGGAGAAACAGCTGGAGGACACATTGCGTGTGACTCCACTCTGGATGGGACACTTTGCTCTATACATCATTTTTATTCAACCACTTCCTCTAAACTACCAAGGACTAAAGACTCCACTCCAAGAATCAGCTCACCTCCCCAAACTGGCCTTCACCCAGCTTCTCCTTGAATGTTAAGAGCTTCCTGGGGAACTCTTCCACGGCCACATCTTTTCCCGAGAGCAGGTCCATGGTAACGGCAGGCACAGAGTAAGTGTTGCCTCCAGTCACCCCCTGGAGGTTCACGATGTCAGCCTCTGCGTAGTGGGGCACGCCCTCAGGCCCACTGGGCTGGACTGGCTTCACAACGCCACCGCAGCCTGGGAAGACAAGGACAATGGGCTGCATCCCGTGGAGCATTCTTGGAGATCTCTTTAAGAAAGAAAATCTGACAGGAAGGCTAAAACCTGTGGCCAATTCATGTTAATGTATGGCTAAAACCATCACAATATTGTAAAGTAATTATCTTCCAATTATTATTATAATTTAAAAAAAAAGCCCCAGTCTAACCTAGGCTATGACATTATTACTTGGACAATGGTTCCTCTAGAGACTTTCTTATGGCCTCCAGAATACAGGTCACCATTTTATCTCTTACCCTTCTCCTCATACTACCTGATCATTAACAATCTCCTTGACTAAACTTATGGAATTGCAGTGAAGCTCTAGGAAGGCTGGCTATACTAGTTAGGGTGGGAGTATTAAAGTTTTAGGATTTAACAGCATATTTTCTTAATTTTAAGATATGATTACTGGTGTAAATAACCTATTTTTGGGATTTAAAACTTTGATTAAATTTATATGATCTAGCTTAAGACACCCTAACTTTAAAACACATTAAAATATGAGGGGGGATGTTTTAGACTTCAGGAAGTAGGTAAGTCACTTTGGTTTGGCCTAAAAAAAGAATTATATCCCTTTTCTTGTTATCTCTGTGAAAGTCCCATAGTTCAATATGCTCCATCAAAGTTTTCTATCCACTGAGTGGTAAATATAAAGAAAGCTTTCTACAAAGAAAGCTGAACACCAAAGAATTGATGCTTTTGAACTGTGGGATTGGAGAAGACTCTTGAGAGTCCCTTGGACTGCAAGGAGATCGAACCAGTCCATCCTAAAGGAAATCAGTCCTGAATATTCATTGGAAGGACTGATGCTGAAGCTGAAACTCCAATACTTTGGCCACTTGATGTGAAGAACTGACTCATTGGAAAAGACCGTGATGCTGGGAACGACTGAAGGCAGGAGGAGAAGGGGACAACAGAGGATGAGATAGTTGGATGGCCCACCAACTCGATAGACATGAGTTTGTGCAAGCTTCAGGAGTTGCTGATGGACAGGGAACCCTGGCATGCTGCAGTCCATGGGGTCACAAAAAGTCAGACATGACTGAGCTACTGAACTGAACTGAACTAAACTGAGTGATAAATACACCTTAGTGTCCTTTCCTCCTTTGGAAAGACTCCCTTGAAAAGCCTCTGCCCTCATGGTTAGTCCTGCCACTTATCCAATGACCTCTCTCCTGAACACCATCAGTCTTCTCTAATTGACTCAGGTCGCTTTTGGTTGCTGATATTATGGAAAGAAAACCTGCTCTTAGTCTCAGCGATGACCCCAGCATCACTTATGATGTCATTCTGCAGCCCTTTTTAAAAAACACTGGGATGGGAATCAATTGGCACCGTTTACCAAAGTAATGCTTTTACTGAGAGAAGGCAAGAGATATTTACTTTCATAATAAAATCATACATTAGTCTAACACATCATTCACCAAAGAGACATGAACAAAAATTAAACAACACAATCATCTGTGTCTCTCAGTCGTGTCCAACTCTTTGCAACCCCATGGACTGGAGCCCGCCAGGCTCCTCTATCCATGGGGATTCTCCAGGCAAGAATACGGGAGTGGGTTGCCATGCCCTTCTCCAGGGGATCTTCCCAACCCAGGGATCAAACCCAGGTCTCTCACATTGCAGGCAGATTCTTTACTGTATGTAGCACAAGGGATGCCCAACACAATTATCTAGGTGACTAAAAACTGGGGATTCTAGGATGTCTTTAGCTTCCAGTTTGATTCTAGTCCTGAATTTACCCCTATTGGTGTTCGATGTTGAGTAAGTACCTTATCTGAGTCTTCTTACTTTCCTCTTATGAAAAAAGAGGAGGTTGGACTAGTTGGGCTGTTTAGGTTCTTCTGGTGTTAACACTTCAGTAACACATTTTATCTATTTTCTTTTTCTAACATGTGGAGCCTTCCAAACATCTGCTATTATTAGTAGCAGAGGAGAGATGCTCAGATTTAAGTAGGAGTAGCAGCAGACCCAATCTAGAAAGACAGTGTGGACTTCCCAGGAGAAGGTGGACTTCTCTAGGCTAAACTAGACTTGGTTGAGTAATTATGTCACACCTTCATAAACCTTGTCTCTCAATTCTCTGCCCATCACTTCATCCTCACCTGATTCTTCCTCCCCTGGAGCAAATTCTGGAAGTTTTCGTATCAGCCTGGATGGCTCCTGGTAGTCAGGGCGAAGCGGAAAGATGCGATCATAAGTGGAGTTGGACTCCTGCTCACTTGGTGATGAGGAGCGGTTATTGTTGAACATGCTGGATTCGCTGGGCAGGGAAAGGCTGACTGTCATTTCATCATCCAGCATCCTCCGGGAGGCCTAAAAGAGAAGGGGAGAAAGGCATGTTGGCACAAAAGAGATCATCACTCCTTCCTCTTCTTAAAGCCAACTCTTCCACTCAGATGAAAATAGCTCTTTAATACTCAAACTCCAGAAGCAATGAAAGTGGCAGGGATGCAACCTGGTTCCACAAATACCTATACTGTAGAAATTTAGAATAATCTTTCATTTCATCAAGGAAGAATTTGACTTCCAAATATCTACACTGCCAACATTTATTAACTCCCATTGAAGTACTTATAAGCATCATTCACACAACACTGTAGGAACCTATCAGTAACCAATCAAAGAATCTCAATCTTAGCATTTTCAAAGTTCTATTAAATAATGGGTTTTCCTGACACCATTCAACCACTTGATTTTGTGTAGATAAAAATTAAAATACTCATTAACACAACAAATGTGTTGTAACACGATGAATCTGTACTTCACCTGATCACTCTGGCATTGAATGTTAGAGTAATACTCTCTTTATCCTGCATTTTTACTAACCAACAATAAAATGACTACAAAATAGGAAAGGAAAGCCCTACATGTCTAGGGATACTAAGGTGAATTATACCTCTGTGTGTGTGTGTGTGTGTGTGTGTGTGTGTGTGTTAGTAGCTCAGTCATGTCCCACTTTCTGTGACTCCCTGGACTGTAGCCCACCAGGCTCCTGTCCATGGGATTCTCTAGGCAAGAATACTGGAGCGGGTTGCCATTCCCTTCTCCAGAGCATCTTCCCAACCCAGGGATTAAACCCAGGTCTCCTGCATTGAAGGCAGATTCTTTACCATTTGAGCCACCAGGGAAGCGCAAATTATACCTAACACAGGAATAAGAGGAATTAAACAGCTAACTGTTCTTGCATTCCATCTAATATGGACTACCTGTTCCTTCAAAATGAAATCTCATAATCTAAATATATGGAATTATTTAGATTTAAACACATGAAATGTTCTACTCCAACAAACACCCCTTGAGTGCTCAATCAAGAAATTGAGGTGTCTGCTCCATAAGCTATGCTGAGAGGTCCTCGGTAATAAGCATGGAGCCTGGCACATGTAGGTACTCAATAACTATGGGTTGACTCTCTCAAAGAGAGAATTGAGGACACCATTATAAGTATCCTGCAAATAATGGTATAGCATAAGGCTACTTTGAGTAATGTATTGGGAATATAAATGTATGCTAAAGGGTCTTCTGCAAAAAAAGGAGAAATCCTGTGCTATTCCAGAGAGTTTTGAGTTTTCTCACTCAGGATGTACAGAGATAGAAAAATTTCTTGAAGGACCAAGGTAAATATTCAAGGGCAAAATGTTTAGTCTTCCTTTTACCTACAGAGTCTCCAGCCCCAAATTCCTCTCCCAGACCATGAATGTATTCCAGTGGGTTTCAGAAGAAAGACTCAGACAAGAGTGGTAAATTCTGGTGCAGAGAAAAATAGCTCATAGAATAGAGAATACAGACTCTCCCCCTCAACTACAAAAAATGCAGTCATAACAGACTGTTCAATAAGAACATAGCATCAAGCTTTCCAATGAATCTTCAGACGACCAGCTTCTCCCACCACCACTTTTTGCCAGCCTTCTCCCTGGAATCTAGAGACTCAGCGTGTTTCACTATTCTAAAAGAAGAAAGGTTTTGATGTTGCCTCATCATGCCAGCACGTGAGCTCTCTGTGGATCCTGCCTTTCAGCCTTCAGTCACTATTTATGGATTGAAAGCTTTAATTTAGTCAAAGTATTTTCAGACTCATGATAGAAGTCCCTGTGGGGAGCAAAGAGATCCTCTCTTCTGTGAAATATTCCTGCCTAAAAACCTTAAAGTAAACTTCAGTCTTTCAGCGCCTAGGTGTGTAACAGCTCAGAAGGAATTGCAGGCTGCTTGTCAGGGTCATTCCCTTCACTTCTCTGATATTAGCCCCTTCCTCTTGTCCCACCTACCAAGAGTTCAGAAGGTTCCAGTCCATTTACCTCTTCTGGTAGGTACTCCACAGAGGCACTGGTCTCCTCTGAGAGCCCATCTCCAAACACAGAAGCTATGAACACAATCAGGCTTTACCCTCCCTCCCGGTCCCAGCCCTCAATGGGCACTTCAGTCTCACAACCCAGAGCACCTGTGACCTCTTACAGTCCACATCCATTTGAGCTCACTGACCAGCGACAATGCCCATGTCAAAGGTAGAAACACTTTATCATCAGCAAACTCCAAGAATATCACACACTTAGCAGCAGTGCCCAGAGTTGCTATCTGGTCTTAAAAACCAAAAGAAGTCATAGATAATCCATCCATGCATGTGTGCTAAGTCGCTTCAGTCATGTCCAACTCTGTAGCCCCATGGACTGTACCCCGCCAGACTCCTCTGTCCATGGGATTCTCCAGGCAAGAATACTGGAGTGAGTTGCCATTTTCTTTTTTAGGGGATCTCCCTGACCCAGGGATGGAACCCACATCTGTTTATGTCTCCTGCATTGGCAGGCAGATTCTTTACCACTATCGCCATTGGGAAGCCCCAGTCTACCTGTGGTGGAATGTATATAGTTTAGAAGAAAAGAAGTCAACAAATTTCAAGACTGACAATTGGAACCAGCATAAAAAACAGGATGTTAATGGCACTATGCACTTCATATTTTTTAACCAGAAAAACAGTTCAATATAACTACTATGCCCAACTCACCATTGTTCAATAAGGTTCAAGTAAAATCATGGAAAAAGTCTTTGTAGACTATAAAGTGTTAGACAAATGTAGTAGAAATTATACAGATCATTTGGCCTAGACAAAATGAATCTGAGGAGGCATTCAGAGGATGCATAGCCATAACATTCAAGTACAAAAAGAAGTTGGAATAGAATTGCAAGAAACTTGGCTTGGATATTAATGATGTTGGATATTTTTCTACACACACACCAAAAAACAAGCAAGCAGTAAAAACAAAAGGAACAGCATTATCAGAAATTTTAGCTAGGTATCAGTTATGCATTAGAATCGCTTGTTAACTTTTTTAATTAATTTATTTTAACTGTAGAATAATTACTTTATATTTTTTTAAAAATACAGATGCTGACACTCCCCCCAAAACCCAGTGAATCAGAATCTTCCAGGAAGATGCCTAAGTTGAGATGCCTAAATGTGTTGGGAAGAAAAAATTAGTTTTTGAGTTCTCTAGGGAGGGTTCAAAATCTCCATCCTAAAAATGAGAAACTGGACTTAGCTTATTCTTTTCTGATCTTTTCAGCCCTAGCTTCTCTATTCCTATGCCTCTTGGCAGCCTTGATTATCTTTCTAACCATTTCCATGATTTTGTGATTTGCCTCTTACTCCCAGGGTAAGAGCAGCACAGGAAAGGACAGAGTGGTTTCCTATCCCGTGAGTGTTCTATACTTCCTCACCTTCTCCAGCATTTTCTGCCAGAACTGCCTCCAAAGGATGATGACAATGATGGCCAAGAGAATGAAGATGATGGCTACCAAGCAGCCAATCAGGATTCGGGTGTTGCTGTCATCAACTTTAAGCATTGGATCTGTAACCAGGAAAGGAAAAATGAAGAATATTATTATCTCACAAGGCACGAAAAGCATGAAGGCTTGGACTAGAGATAAGAAGACAGAACCTGCTCCTTCAGGATAATTCCACATGTCACCTTAACACTTGGTATTGGTACTCTTGTATTACTTTGCTCCTATATCCTACAGTCCACATCCATGGGACAAGAGCCTCCTCTTCTTCATGTATTAGACTAGATAATGGAGAGGCTTTCCATTCTTCCCAAAATTTTGCTCCTTCATACCATGGCTTGGGTCTGCTGGCCTCTAATCTCACCTCATGAAAAGCAGGTGAAGAACCAGTTTCACTGTGGTTTCTTTGAGACATGCCAGGGTAGCTGAGAGTCCTCTTTGGACTTTACACTATGATTTCGTATTTCCCAGATTGCTGACTTATACAGCCAGTGGCTGTCTGAAGCAATGGATACATTTGTCCATATTTCCCTGCAATTGGAGAGACTGGCTTTTTGTTCCATAGACTTCCATTCTTTCCTTGAAATCCCTACAGTGGGTCTCACCTAGACATATCCCCCTCCCTGTTTTTGCTCCAAGTGTCCCAAACTTCCAAGAAGCTATTGGGACAACTCAAGACTCAGCCTCAGCTGGAGAACCACATGGACCAGCAGGGAAGGGACTGAGTTTGGGCCATTAACTTTGGATGTGGACTGTTCTATCTTTCCAGAGCTACTCTTCATCCAAGGACACCCTGTATCAAGCCTCCGACACAGGCAGGCCTCTGCAAATCTCCACTCTTCTTCATCCTCTGTAAGGTCTCCTCAAGTTAACTTTTATAACGAAAAATTCCATAACACGTACCATAGGTGGTAGGTGCCACAGGCGAGGTGGGCAGGCCTCCAGAGTTGTTGTACATTGCAGCATCTGTTATAAAGCAAGGATGAGTCAAACCTCAAGGGAAGAAGACAGCTAGGTAGTGGTTTTTCTGAAGGTAGGTTCTAAGCTAGTACTTTGTGAAATCAATTTACTGGATTAGAAATGAAATCATATATTATTAATAAATAAATAATATTACCATTCATCTCAATAGCAAGGGCAGCTTTTCTTTTGTAAGTATCATGATATAAAAAAGTTTAAGAAAGAATGATCAGAGGGCTGTGATCATACATTATCATAAAGCATGCATAGGAAATGAGACCCAAGTTCAGTAAAATATAGAGAGAATATAATGAGTTAGAGACACGGAACAGACATGGTGCTAAAGGTGATCTTTCCTTCAAGGAAATTAAATTAATTGAACTCTTTGGTTTACTAAAGAGTTTCCATCATGTTTCATTGTCCTAGACTTTTAATTTATAAATTAAGCCTTCATCCTTATAGATAAATTAGAGCAGGAGTCCCAACCTCCAGGGTCTAATGCCTGATGATCTAAGGTGGAGGTGATGTAATAGCAGTAGAAATAAAGTACACAATAAATGTAATGTACTTGAATTATCCTGAAACTACCACCCCTCTCCAGCCCATTGGTGGAAAAATCGTCTTCCATGAAACTGGTCCCTGGTGCCAAAAATGTTGGGAACTGCTGAGTTAAATTATCCTTTACTGTGATTCTGAAGCTTCCAAGACTAGATCCCAAAAGTGTATTTGACAGATTGATGTTGGTAACTTATTTTTCCCTCTGATTTGTCTAATAAAGAGGGGAAGAATTAAAATACTCACTTCCCATCCAAAGGAGATTCTCTCCCAAAAACCTAATTTTTCTTCTTACTAGCATTATGATACAAATAAAGTATCTGGAACCCACCTGTACTTTTCTTAATTGGATTCTCAGGCTTCAGTGAAAACTAATATTATTATGACATTAAAGTTCAAGTTATTTCAGCAGTCAAAAACTATGTAACTGTAGTTACATAGCTACAGCTATTTTAAGTTTTTGTGGCACACTTCTAAAAGTGTCTTCTTTAATGTTAATGAAAATAACATTATTCTAAATAATGTTAATGAGAAACACAGCAGACATAACTAACATGTTGGTCTGATTTGGGTTTACACAGGACGTATTTAATCACTTACTGAGAACATTTTTTCTCAGTACAAAGTTTTTCTCAGAACAAAGTTGTATTCTTATCAAGAAAATGTAGAAAAGATATGAATACATTTTCTGTGATTTTCTGCCATAAACACCACTGTTTAGGAGATCATTTAATATGAAACAATTACACTGACACATCTTGTTCCATTTTCCTATCTGGAAATACAACTTTAAGATGACTTAAAACTACTCATTAAAAAAAACCTAATCATTCATGTTGTTCTAAAATCCTTTGGTCATTAAGTTAGCAAAACATGCCTTATATTAATTCCTGAAGCAAACATTTCAAGTCTTCTGTAGAAACTCTGAGGATGGTGGAAACCTACTGTCTCCTAATTAACACTTAGGATGTTAAGTAACACTGCTTTTGAACATTTAAATTTCTTCCCTCAATAAATACTTTATAAAATAATGAATCCACTTAACTCTTAGCTTAAATTTTTATAATAGAATGTACTGAGGCACCAAACCTCTTTTTCTAAACATGTGCTCTATTTCCATATCAATACATCTTAATTAGCAAAACATCTTAAATTTTTTTTCTTTTAAAAACCAAATTAGGAAGGATGGGATCTTCTGGTTTATTTTTAGTCTTCCCTCTTCTCTGCTGTCATTTTTTTGCCTATATTCTTCTTCCAGCCCGAGTATAAAGTCTCACTCCTTTGTCCATTACAAATCTACTCTCTAGTGACCTCTCTCCTTCTGACCTTATTGTTGGTCACCACTTTGAACATCTTATGAAAAAAAAATCATTATCTAGGTTTTAAATCCTCATCTAAATTGTGATGATATAGACAGTGTCTTAAATGGCTTTTAACTTTTCATGATTTGACACAGTCCATACTGCCAACTTTGTGGTCTCTAAATACCATTCCCCAATAAAAGGAACCAAGATCACTTCAGGAAATGCGATTCCACATCTGGGGCAGTGAATGCTCAAAATAAGCTTGGAACATCTTGTTCTTTCACAAAACAGCTATCAAAAACTTATAGGATCCAATTAAAAAGTAGACAGAACCAGCTTAAAGACATGTGCTCTGGTCAAATGCAGGCAATCTGAGTATTAAAAAGAATATTAATTGCAACGAACACTGAATTTATAAAAACCAATAAATGCATAATGATACTAAGAAACATAACAAGGATGCAAATCAAAACAAAATCTATTAGATACCATTGAAAGTTGCTAAAGGTTGCATTAACTCATTACTCTGAAAATTGATGAAAAAATTAATCCTGTAACCTGCCCTTGCAATGTGAACTATATTTCAGGGTTAACAAGCATATGGGAATAGCTCTCATATTCAGAATAAATTCAGCTAATAAATGCAAAAGGAACAAAAGAATTAGAAAACCATCAGTCAACAACTCCTAATGAAATAATTTAAGCAGTGGTCATCAATGGAGGGTGAAGTCTAAGGAGAAAGATTGTGGGGAACTTTTCTTTGAAAGAAAAACCACCTGAGCCCAAAGATCAATCTTAGCATCACTAAAAGTGAGGGAGTCTAACATAACATTTCCATGATGAGATTCAACATAAAGTACACAACACTATCTATGAAAAATCCTTAGCAAAAATAAATATTGAATTTGAATCAAATTCACCTGTAGATATAACCTCCAGTGTACAAGATGATAGAGGATATAAGTTACAGTAAAATGACACCATGGAAAGCAATCAGTTAATCCAGAATGGAATTTTTGTTTTAATTTATTCTTTAGATTAAAAGAGATACAGCCTAGCAATGTAATAAAGGAAATACACCAGGAGGGCCTTATTAATAGGATCCTAATTCATTCAAGCCAACTGTTGTTAAGACATTATTAGACAATCAAGGATACATGAGTGTGGATTGGCTATTATATTACATTAAGGAATTAGTTCTTAATAAATGTTGTTATAATGCATTGTTATGAAGATAATGTTATCTTCTCAGGTGTATTCTAAAATGTTATTATTGAAATCAAATAACATCTCAGATTTGCTTCAAAATTCTATAGCAAAAAGGGAGGAATAAATGAAACAAGCATGACAAAAAAATCAATGATTAGTAAAGCTAAGTGATGGATGGAGGTTCATTGTTCTCTTTAGTGTATATTTAGACATCTTCATTTAAATACTTTAATAGTGCTTAGGTTTGCTTCCCCTTAACTGGTTTGATTTACATTAAAGCTTTAACACATTGTACTCATTTTCTTTTTTTTTTTTTTTAAGACAAACATGAGTGAAAGCCAAGTAAACATTCCATTCACTTCCGCAGTCTCATCTCTGCCCTTCCACAACCAAACTAGTGGCGAAAGATTCTATCTACCCATGAGAAGCCACTTGTCTAACCTCTCTCTTCCCAGAGACCCACCAATGAGAAGCTCAGGACACTGCCTTCCTCCTTCACCACCCTGCGCCCACTTCCCTAAGGGCCATCCAAGCTCCCAACCTGATTGGAAGGTGATCTCACTGAACATCATCCAGGTGTCAGCAAAATGGTATTGGCACTTGATGGCGCTGGCCATGCGGTGGTGGAGGGGCACGGTGACGAACCGAGCACTGGGGTTGACGTCATCCAGCACCAGCGGGAAGGAGACGGCGTTAGGTTCCCATTCATTGGCTTCAGAGCGGAAGTAGCACTGGACCTCCTTAAAAATCTTCACACCCTTAGCAAACATGTTGTTGCAGTGGACCTGGCCGAGAAAGAGGCATGGAGTGACAGCTTGACCCTGCGGGGTGGCACCGGGGACACAGTGCAACCTCACCCAGTAAGACCTTAGACTTGTCAAATTTCTCCGAACACCATCCTTGGTGAATAATTGATGCTCTATAGCAATGCATTTTTCCCTTCTAGGAACCTCAGAGTGGCAGTGGAATATTGCTCTGACTTTTTAAAACCTAGGCTGCTACTCTAGTCACCTTTATACAGTTGTGCTCCAAGCCATCTTGCTGCACACTGCCGGGAGAGGTGTCCTCATCTGTTAAATTAGGGCTGGACCAGCCTCCTCTCAGTTCCTTCCTTGCCCTTAAGACTCTCTGGTCTATAACTGCACCTCTCACCACTCCAATCCCCTCAACCATGGTTGCTGTCTACCCAGAATCAAGCTATTCTGGACTACTTTCTCCTAGGTACATTTCCAACGTTAATCCACTCCTTTCAACGAGCTTAGATGAGAAACCTGAAATAACACACTATCCAATACAATTTCATCTTTCTCTTCAGAAATCTCATTTTGACTGTCAGACACTAGCATTTGTCAGCCAGAGACACAAGACTTAATTATCTCTCTTAATTAAATTCATTTTGCTAAAGCCATTCTGATGAGAGCATTAAATCTTCATCATAGATATTTTCTGAGATGAGAAAAGAAAGTCTTTGGGAAGGTAGCTTGCACCCTCTTGCCTGCTGCCATGACTCTCTCACCAGGGTATTTGTATGGCTTTTAAGGGTCATCAGGAAGGAGGATTCCACAACAGTTCTTCTGTAGCTCCTTGCTGTGAGTAACATCCCTCAAAAGCAGGATATCCATGTTTGTAACTAAGTCAAGTCTCTGGTGGTAGTTCAGTAACATTACCTCAGGCTCAGTCCTATGTAGAAAATGGAGCTTTGCTGGTCACTCTCCCCTGAATTTAAAGACTGTAGGTTGGAAAAGCATCATTGTAATTTTTGGAATACATTTGTTATTTCAATTTTATGTCTTGCTTAGTTCCTGAATTGTAACCCTTCAATACCATCCTCTGGTTTCTGGGTAGTCAGTATAACCCAAGTGGCTCAAATGGTAAAGAATTTGCCTGCAATGCAGATCTGGGTTTGATCCCTGGGTTGGGAAGATCGCCTGGAGTAGGAAATGGCAACTCATTCCAGTATTCTTGCCTGGAGAATTCCATGGACAGAGGAGCCTGGCAGGTCACAGTCCAAGGGGTCACACAGATTAAGACACAACTGAGCAACTAGCACTTTCATTTTTTTAGTTCAGAATTTATTTTTAGCTGAGGAAGAAGAAGTAATGATATAGGAATTTAATGACTGATGAAACAGACCAGAGATATGTGAAAAGAATAAAATCACGAAATACTAGAATGACTGCAGACTTTAAAAATCTTCTAGTCCAGTTCTCTGTATACTAATGAGGAAACTTGTGCTCCAAGAGGTTTGACCTGTCTGGAGTCAGTCAGCATCAGAACAGGATCTAGAATCACAGACTGCAGTCCAGCATGCTTTCCACACCCATGCCACATGGAAAGGGGGCAAATCACCTCAACTTTCCCATTTGGATTTTCCTCTAAATGTTAATGATGAAAACATGTGTTAATATCTTCTTTGGGATGAATTAACAGCTCCAGTCTATTGAAAAGTAAGTAGAATAAGGCGAAGAACAAAATCAAAGAAATGCCATCTACAGTTTCAATAGATTTTTCAGATGTTTTGAAATCTGTGGAGTGTTGGATAAGTAGTCTGTGGGGAAGACAATAATCTGTCCTGCAAATGCTTTGGGAATCCTCCTGGAATGCAAATACATAGCACAGGATTTCATTCCCTGATGGACTTAAATATTTATTTAATAAATAGAAAACATTTTGAAATGCATTTATATATATATTTCAGAATCTCTTTTAATTTATTTGTCTTTTTTTTCATTTTACATTTTTCCAAAAAAAAAGCTCTCGGGTTTATGATAATTTATATAGTTTTCCAGTTTTAATTAATTGGTTTATACATTAATCTTTGATGTTGGAATTCAGTGTCTAGTTCATTTTTTTATATCTTCCTTTTTTAATAATGAAGAAAATATTCAATGCCATGAATTTTATTCAGTGTAGTTTTATATGTGTCCCATTTGTTTCGATATATGTAATGTTTTCATTTTCTAAATGCTCTGTGGATTCTCATTTCTTCTAAATGCTGTATTTTAACTACAATCAGGGCAGAGAGGGAAATGGGCAGTACTTCGCCTAGGAAGCAAAACTCCTCTCTAGAAGATATTGATGACCTGAAAATCACCTTTTACTTTTTGTTTCAGAAAAATTAAAACAAGGTAGATATCTGTTTGACCTTTTAGCCTTAAGAGGACCAACCCTGAGTCAGTTCCTGAGAAGTTTCTGGTACCTTCTCATTGCAGAATATGCTTTTGAATAATTTTGACCTGTGATAAACTACACAGGGGTGACTGGGGACCCAGGAAGATCAAAGTCAATTGAGTAAATGTTATAACTTTATGGGGGTTTTAAAATACATTTTATTATTTGTGGGACTAGAAATTCTCCCAGTGATATACAATGAATTGATACACTTGTTCATAGGTACACATTGGGTATACATCTTATTCACAACACAAATAAATTTTTTCTTGAGGAATACATAGTTTTGCTACTATGCAAATTTCCCCCCTCCCCCAAAAAATCTTGTGAAGGACAATTTGTTATACACAATTGCACACATGTTTCACAACTGCCAAAGAACCATTCATGAGCAACACACTGGCAGACCAGGTATATTCTTCTGTTCTTATCATATAACTAACAGTTATTAATCCAATTAGGAGATGTTATTGTCTTAACATGTGAGAGTGATATAATAGACATGCAATTTCTTTTTGACTCCAGTTTCATGCTAAGAATTAACAAATTCTTGTTTACTAGGAACCCTTAATAGTAAAACCGTTTCCCTTCTTCAAGGTTCCCATGTCATTCTACATACCTCCTTCTGCAAATAAATAGTGTCTTCCCCCACTGAACCTCAAACTGTCCCAAGAAAGAGACTATTTCTTATTCATCTGTTTACCCCAGAATCTAGCATTCAGGTTTAGCATCTCATCTGGTCACATTTCACATGGACATTTTCTTCCCTTCTATTCCTTTCCCTCTGAAACATTCATGGGATTGAAAAGGTAAAATGACCATTTGAGCTAAGTACCGGGAAACCACCATGCCAACAGAGATGCCCTCAACGCTGACATCTAGGGTGGGCTCTCCTGAAAGGCTCTACCCCAGAGAAAATGGAAATCAGGCCTTAAGTCCCCTTACTCAGCTCTTCTCACGGTCTGACTTAACTCTCCCCAGAGCACACCCAGTCTGTCCTTTTCCCAGATCTTTCAGCTTTCATCCAAGTCCTCAATAAAATTTACCTACTCACTCTTAACTACTCTGCAATAATAAACTAATAAAATCACTTCTGCTATTGCACTTAAAACATTAACTTTTTATTGTCTTACTCTTCCTGAGGTAAAATACTTGCATTTTAATGCAGACTTTGGGGTGATGGCATTTTAGCAAAAACAAATTAAAAAACCTAATAACTTACATTTGAGGGCTTAGAAAAGACTTGGGTTAAAACCACACCACCTCACCCCACCACTTGCCTTGAATCTCATTCATTGGATAAAACTCCTTTGGCTAGGCAAAGAGTCACAGAGATCTCAGAGATATCTGGGCCTGAGGTCTAAAATCCAGATGTTGGCCCAGCCAGAAATCACAGCAATTTCTCCTGCCTGGCACCAGTCCTTCTACACATTTCTGTTTATAGTTGAGAAAATACAATTGTATTTTCAGTGTCTTATTTGCTGTTCATCATATCTCCTCCTCCTTCTACCCTAGGTGGCAGAGATATTCATAACTATACATGGCGAAAGTAGGCAATAAAGGATATCATTTTTTCATTTACAAATGTTTTTTGAGCCTGAATATATTAACTACCTTGTGTTAATAGATCAGAAAGCAGAGTCACCATCTTGGAGGAGCTTGAGGTCTATTAAGAGAACCAGACACATACACATATAGATGATCATAGATAAGGAAACAAAGAACTCTGGGAATAGAAGTGTATGGGATCTTCTATCATGGTTTCTAAGTGCTGTGGGCATAGAGAAAGTACTCAGAGAGTGGAGAGTGGTTCAAAATATAAAGCCCTTTCTTTCTCCACTGATCATCAGAGCTACCGTGAGTCACTCTTGCTGACAAGAGCATGCCCCCTCCCTGAAGAGTGCTGAGCAGAGCCAAGTAATGATGTCCATGGGCCCTAGTCACTTCTGCCTTTGTGGACCCTACCCTTCAATAAAAACACATTAAAATTATATTTTACAACCATATTTGTTAAAAAGATGAGAAGAACTTTGACCCTAAAGCTCATTTCTTTTATTCTGATAATTAAAGAAGTTAAATCATTTCTGTGGGCTTAAAGTATCATGGGTCCCAGATGGTGCACCCAGTTTGCATAATGGATACGTCAACTCTGTTGATGAGACAACAGCAACAAAATACATTGAAAAACACCCTTATTTACAAATGAAGAAGCCAGCCCAGAGAAATGAAGTGACTCATGAAATGCATGCAGCTAGTTAGCAGTAGAATATGCATTTGAATCCTGTTCTGCTGGTCTCACCCTTAGGTTCTTCCCAGCATGCCTTTTCCCTTGATTGTGATTTTGGCTTCCATGCCTAACTCCACTGACCTTCATAGTAGTGAAATTCCTGATGCGATCAAACTCAAACATGATCTCGATGTAACCATTGGTGGCACTCTCATTTCTCCAGCCCACGTAGTCATAGCCCGGCCATACATGGTACTCATGGGTCTGGGTGAAATCATCCAGGCCAGACACCCCATCAGTCAGCTGGCCCAGCCCTTCAGTCATGCTGCTCAAACCAAAAGAGGAGAAGGAGAAAGGAGAGAGGAACTTGCAGTTAATCACATATTCACAGAAGAGTTTTTATCCAGTTTCTTCACCCCAGGTTTTGTAAGAGTTGATTATCTTGGAGGTTGAAGAATTATGAAAAATCCAATATAGTTTACAGTACTGATTTATCCTGCATCAATGGGGAACAAAGAATTACATATAACTGAATTTTACAAGATATTTGATACTTAACTCTATTATAGCAAACCTTTTGAACACTTTTTAAAATCATTTTATATGAAAAGTTTTCTATGATCTATCGTATCCTTACCTGTTCTTATACTTAATGTAATAAGTCTTTATATAACGATTCAACATTATCAAGTGCATTTGACAAATTCATCCATTAATGAGTAAATAGATGAATGCATAGAATGAATAATATAGTAGATGGTGGCACTTGCTCATCACTAAATAAATGGTTCCAGAGCTAGTGGCAAATTTTTCTGACACCCCTTTGACTGTATATTGTTATTGTTTGATGAATCAGTTCCAGAGCAGCCAGTCTTACCTTCTACCTCACATCCCAACAACTTAATTTGATACCAAAATAAAGGGGGAAAAGGTAACCATTGCCAAATTTAAATACTAATTTAACTCTAATTACATTTGTAGAATACTAGATTCATGCAGAAAAATGCATGGATCACATGGGTATCTCAGGTATTGGATTTCATTTTCTTTTCTAGTTTGGCAACCTTTTCACTTCTGAGTGTGAGGCTGTTGTGAATGGCTGAGTTTGCCAGAAGCCTGACTGCTTCTGTTTGAAGTTTGAAGAACATAAGGAGACCTCCTTCCTTCTTTTATGGAGGGACAGAATGAGAGCACATCATGTGGAATTTCTCTCTCCTCAAGCTCTGGAAGCTATGTTAGGAGTCTCCTAAATGAAAAGATTGGGATAGTCACCCTCAAGCAATAATCTGTGTGATCCTTGAGGTTACAGGCAAACCAATGCCTTGTAAAATTTGTGAATTACCAAAAAAATGTTGTTAAAGTGATTGTGCCAAGCTTACAGGTATATTTTTAAATATATTTGCTCATTGAAAAATGTTTGGCAAATTATAATATTTATCTACAGAGACCAAAGCCTGGCTCTCTCTTCCAAGGTTTTGCCTTCTTTTTCTTCTCTCCACAGATCAAAACGGCTAGGACAACATGAGTTTACTTGACATGAATGTGTTTCCCATTGTCCCCAGAAAAATAAATCCCCATGAAAATCTTCAGAAAAGCAATACCAATTAAAAGGAATGCTAATTCAATTTCCCTTTAATCAGAATTTAATCAAGTTGGGAAGGAGTCGAAACTTTGCCTGTTTACTTTCTATACTTTAGGATTGTTAGAATTTCTACAAGAGTATACATTACTTTTAGATTTTTAAAAATTTAAAGTAACTTTTGCTACTATGACTGTTTATTTCCTGAGAACTTGAATTAGGTAACTTTGTTATCTTCTCACTCAGCCACACCCCAACTAGTTATCTCATGACCTCAATTATGAGGTGGAAGCTGATAATGTCTAAATCCCTGTGATCATTCTTTTTAATCTTTTCTCTGGGGTCCATCCAGAATCATATTTCCAGTTATCTGCCTTATTTCTCCATCTAAATGTCCTATCACTTCCTTACATTAATAACCCAAACTGAATCCATCATCATCCGTTTCTAAACTAAATCTTTCGCCTAGATTTCCCATTTCTGTCAGTTATATTTCTCTTCCATATCCACTGAGAGTTCCTGGCATATAATAAGCATATGTTTGTTGAATGAATAAATGTCATCTTCATTGTTTTAGTTACCTAGACTACCATGTTTCATATAACTCTTTTTCTCATATCCAGTGGTCCCTAAGTGAGCCTCTTCCTCATTCCCATTCTCACAGTCACCATTTTGGCCTGGGTCCTTAATTCCTTTCATCTGACTGAACTTGGAATTAGAATACATCCCCCTCTTGTCCTCTCTTTCCATTCAAATCTAGCCTTTGAATAGCTTAATGAATCTACCTAAAGCACAGCTCCCATCATGCTCTTCTCCAGCTTTAAAAAACCTTCAGCTGCTCGTGTTGGTGATGCTGGTAAAGAAGAACAACTCCTCCTCCTTGCCTCTTCTTCCTAGCCTTGGTTCCCTTTTCCCCACACCCTCTCTATAATTTATCCTTTGCAGATGTTTTAAATCATAGCCATACTGACAGTTGTGAGATGATACTTCATTGTAATTTCAATTTGCATTTCTCTAATAATAACAAAGGTCTGTCTAGTCAAGGCTATGGTTTTTCCAGTGGTTCTGTATAGATGTGAGAGTTGGACTGTGAAGAAAGCTGAGTGCTGAAAAATGGATGCTTTTGAACTATGGTGTTGGAGAAGACTCTTGAGAGTCCTTGGACTGCGAGGAGATCCAACCAGTCCATCCTAAAGGAGATAAGTCCTGGGTGTTCATTGGAAGGACTGATGCTGAAGCTGAAACTCCAGTACTTTGGCCACCTGATGTGAAGAGTTGACTCATTGGAAAAGACCCTGATGCTGGGAGGGATTGGGGGCAGGAGGAGAAGGGGACGACAGAGGATGAGATGGCTGGATGGCATCACTGACTCGATGGGCATGAGTTTGAGTAAACTCCAGGAGTTTGTGATGGACAGGGAGGCCTGGCATTCTGCGATTCATGGGGTCACAAAGAGTCGAACATGACTGAGCAACTGAACTGAACTGAACTGAATAATAAGCGACGTTGAGCACTTTTTCATGTAAGACCAGAAACTATAAAACTCTTGGAGGAAAACACAGGCAGAACATTCTTTGACATAAATCACAGCAAGATCCTCTGTGACCCACCTCTTAGGGTAGTGGAAATAAAAATAAACAGATGGTATCTAATTAAACTTAAAAAGCTTTTGCACAGCAAAGGAAGCCATAAACAAGATGAAGAGATGGAAAAATCTACATCCAAGATCACTGTACTCAACAGGGATCTCATTCAAAACTGATGGAAAAATAAAAAGCTTTACAGACAACCAAAAGTTAAGAGAATTCAGTATCACCAAACCAGCTTTACAACAATTGTGAATGGGACTTGTATAGTCAAGAAATAGAAGAGAAGGAAAAGATCTACAAAATCAACCTCAAACAATTAAGAAAATGGCAATAGGAACATATCTATCAATAATTACTTTAAATGTAAATGGATTAAATGCTCCAACCAAAAGAAAAAGACTGGCTGAATGGATACAAAAAGAAGACCCATCTATATGTCTACAAGAAACCCACTTCAGACCTAAAGATACATATAGACTGAAAGTGAGAGGATGGAAAAATATATTCCATTGCAAATGGTAAGCAACAGAAAGCTAGAGTAGCAATCCTCGTATCAGACAAAATAGACCTTAAAATAAATAATATTACAAGTGATAAGGAAGGATATTATGTAATGATCAGGGGATCAATCCAAGAGGAAGACATAACAATTGTAAATATCTATGCACCCAATATAGGACCACCTCAATGCATAGGACGAACACTAACAGACATAAAAGGAGAAATTGACAGTAGCACAATAATAGTAGGAGACTTTAACACTCCACTCACACCAATGGACAGATCACATTGTTCATTGTGATTTCACAAAGCAGAAAATTAATAAGGAAACACAAGTCTTAAATGATACATTAGTTGAGATGGATCTCATTGATATCCTCAGTACATTCCATCCAAATGCAGAAGAATACACCTTCTTCTCAAGTGCACATGGAACATTCTCCAGGATATACCACATCTTGGGTCACACATCAAACCTCAGTAAAGTTAAGAAAATTGAAATCATATCAAGCATCTTCTCTGACCACAACACTGAGACTAGATATCAATTACAAGAAAAAAAAACTGTTAAAAACACAAACAAATGGAGATTAAACAATACATTTCTAAATAACCAACAGGCTACTGAAGAAATCAAAAGGGAAATCAAAAATTTCTAGAAACAAATGACAAGGAAAAGACGCCAACTCAAAACCTATGGGATGCAGCAAAAGCAGTTCTAAGAGGGAAGTTTATAGCAATACAATCCTACCTCAAGAAACAAGAAAAACATTGCATAAACAACCTAATTTTACACCTAAAACAACTGGAAAAATACAAACCAAAGAAAAAACAAAATTAGAAGAAAAGAAATCATAAAGATCAGAGCAGAAATAATTGAAAAAAAAATGAAAGAAACAACAGTAAAGATTAATCAAACTAAAAGCTGGTTCTTTGAGAAGATAAACAAAATTGACAAACCTTTAGCCAGGCTCATTAAGAAAAAATGAGAGATGAATCAAATCAACAAAATTATAAATGAAAAAGGAGAGCTTACAACAGACAATGCAGAGATACAAAGGATTATAAGAGACTATTATGAACAACTATATGGCAATAAAACGGATAACTTGGAAGAAATGGACAGATTCTTAGAAAGGTTCAGTCTTCGAAGACTGAGCCAGGAAGAAATAGAATTATGAACAACCCAATTACAAGCACTGAAATTGAAGCTATGATCAAAAAAACAAAAGCCCAGGACCAGATGGCTTCACAGGATAATTCTATCAAGAGCTAATGCCTATCCTTCTAACACTGCAGAGGAAGGAACACTCACAAACTCAGTCTATGGGGCCACCATTACCCTGATACCAAAACCAGACAAAGACAACACAAAAAAAGAAAACTGCAGGCCAATATCACTGATGAACATAGATGTAAAAATCCTCAACAAAATTTTAGCAAACAGAATTCAGCAACACATCAAAAAGCACATACACCATGATCAAGTTGGATTTATTCCAGGAATGCAAGGATTCTTCAATATATGAATATCAATCAAGGTGATAACACCATGTTAACAAATTGAAAGATAAAAATCATATGACAGTCTCCATAGATGCAGAAAAAGCCTTTGTCAAAATTCAGCACCCATTTATTAATAAAACCCTTTAAAATATGGGCATAGAGAGAACCTACTTCAACATAGTAAAGGCCATATATGGTAAGTCTACAGCAAACATTCTCTATGGTGAAAAACTGAAAGCATTCCCCCTAAGATCAAGAATAAGACAATTGTTTCCACTTTCACCACCATTATTCAACATAGTTCTGAAAATCCTAGCTACAGCAATCAGAGAAGAAAAAGAAATAAAAGCAATCCAGATTGGAAAAGAAGTAAAGCTCTCACTGTTTGCAGATGACATGATACTGTACATAGAAAACCCTAAAGACAGTATCAGAAAATTACTAGAGCTAATCAATGAATTTAGCAAAGTTGCAGGATGCAAAATCAATACACAGAAATCACTTGCATTTCTATATACTAACAATGAAATCAGAAAGATAAATTAAGGAATCAATCCCATTCACCTTTGCAACAAAAAGAATAAAATATCTAGGAATAAGCTTACCTAAGGAGACAAAAGAACTGTACACAGAAAATTATAAGACACTAATGAAAGAAATCAAAGATGACATAAACAGATGGAGAGAGACTCCATGTAGAAAGAATCAATATTGTGAAAAATGACTATACTACCAAAAGCAACCTACAGATTCAGTGAGATCCCTATCAAATTACCAATTTACCAAATTACCAATATCATTTTTCACAGAACTAGAACAAAAAATTTCACAATTTATATGGAAACACAAAAGACCCCAAATAACCAAAGCAGTCTTGATAAAGAAGAATGGAGCTGGAGAAATCAACCTTCCTGACTTCATATTATACTACAAAGCTATAGTCATCAAGACAGCACAGTACTGGCACAAAAACAGAAATAGAAACCAATGGAACAAGATACAAAGCCCGGAAATAAACCCATGACCTATGGGTACCTTATTTTTTGACAAAGGAAGCAAGAATATACAGTGGGGCAAAGACAGCCTCTTCAATAAATAGTGCTGGGAAAACTGGACAGCTACATGTAAAACAATGAAATTAGAATACCTCCTAACACTATACACAAAGATAAACTCGAAATGGATTAAGACCTAAATGTAAGACCAGAAACTATAAAACTCTTAAAGGAAAACATAGGCAGAACACTCAATGACATAAATCAAAGCAAGAGCCTCTATGAACCACCTCCTAGAGTAACAGAAATAAAAACAAAAGAAAACAAGTGGAACCTGATTAAACTTAAAAGCTTTTGCACAGCAAAGGAAACTATAAGCAAGGTGAAAAGACAACTCTCAGGATGGGAGAAAATAATAGCAAATGAAACAACTGACAAAGGATTAATTTCCAAAATATACAAGCAGCTCATACAGTTCAATGCCAGAAAAACAAACAACCCAATCAAAAAGTGGGAAAAAGACCTAAACAGACATTTCTCTAAAGAAGACATACAGATGGCTTACAAACATGAGAAGATGCTCAACATCACTCATTACTAGAGAAATGCAAATCAAAACTACAATGAGCTATCACCTCACAGTGTTCAGAATGGCCATCATCAAAAAGTCTACAAACAATAAATGCTGGAGAGGGTGTGGAGAAAAGGGAACGCTCCTGCACTGTTGGTGGGAATGTAAAAATTGATACAGCCACTGTGGAAGATGGTATGCAGATTCCTTAAAAAACTAGGAATAAAACCACCATATGACCCAGCAGTCCCACTCCTAGGTATATACCCTGAGGAAACCAAAATTGAAAAAGACACATGTTTCCCATTGTTCATTGCAGCACTATTTACAATAGCTAGAATATGGAATCAACCTAGATGTCTGTCAGCAGAAGAATGGATAAAGAAAGTGTGGTACACAATGGAATATTACTCAGCAATAAAAAGGAACACATTTGAGTCAGTCTTAATGAGGTGGATGAAACTAGAACCTACTATACAGAGTGAAGTAAGTCAGAAAGGCAAAGATAAATATTATATTCTAATGCATATATATGGAATATAGAAAAACGGTCCTGAAGAATTTATTTACAGGGCAGCAATGGAGAAAGAGACATAGAGAATAGACATATGGACATGGAGAGGAGGGAGGAGAGGGTGAGATGTATGGAAAGAGTAACATTACATTACCATAAGTAAAATAGATAGCCAACGGGATTTTGCTGTGTGGCTCAGGAAACTCAAACAGGGGCTCTGTAGCAACCTAGAGGGGTGGGGTGGGGAGGGAGATGGGAGGGAGGTTCAAAAGGGAGGGGGTACACGTATACCTATGGCTGATTCATGTTGAGGTTTGATAGAAAACAGAAAATTCTGTAAAGCAATTATCCTTCAATAAAAAATGTTATTTTAAAAAATAAAAAAAAAATTTTTAATTAAAAAAATCAAAAGACAATCCTCAGAATGGGAGAAAATAATTGTAAATGAAGTAACTGACAAAGGATTAATCGCCAAAATATACAAGCATCTCAGACAGCTCAGTATCAGAAAAGCACCCAAATCAAAATAATAGGCAGAACACCTAAACAGACGTTTCTCCAAAGAAGACATACGGATGGTTAATAAACTGTGAACTTCTTAAATATAGGATCAATGACTTTACTATATGTGAATCCCTACCAAATTCCTTGCATGTAGTAACAGTTGATTAGCAAAGATTTACTAAACTAAAATGAATTCAATTGATCTCTGCTTTCCTCTGTGCCTTGATTTTATGGCAGCTGGGTGTGGCTAAGTGAAATGATGTCAAGACCAACTTATGTACAGGGGGAAGCACAATGACTAAGTAGATGGAAAGGAAGTGATTCGCCACAGAAAACCTGATGAGTCATGTCTTCAGATAGGGGTTGGGAAGCTGAAGGGCAATAGTTTGTTCTTCACACCTAAGGCAATGGAAGTGCTGTAATTCCATAGTCCTCTTCCTGAGACTCACTAATCTCTCTCTGTCTCTCAACCACCCACAACCTCAATTATGCAGTGTGGGCTTCACTATGATTGAGACCTCTCTGCCTAGCTCAACCTGTGTAGACAAAAATCAACTTCAGAGAGAAAACTATTGATCTGGGGTAGAAGAATGGCAAGACTTGGAATGAATTGGGATGGGGAGGACATCTCTTACCCAACCCTAAATTCCTCCTGTATCTGAACATACTCCTCCACCATGGCCCTCCCTTGGTTCACTTCAAGTATCCATCAGTCCTCCTGCTGTTCCCACTCCCAGCTTCTGCTGTAGTCAAGGCGTTCTGGTCCTCATCCCTGATTCCTTTCCTCTGCTCCCTCTGCCTGTCTCCTTTTCACCAACTACCATCTCACCCTAGAGACTTTCCTTGTCTGTTTTAGGTCTAAATAGTGTCCTTCTTTTCACAATTTCTAAAGCATTTACATGTGTGGAATTCATTCTTTCTGAACTTCTTTAGAAGTCCAGTTCATTATACTTGTAGCTTTAGTTCTTGTGGCCCTTTGTCTCCATAAGTAGGCTATAATTTATGTCAGACCTCATGTCCCTTTTAAGGGTCAAAAACATGACTACCTTATCATACTACAAAATTTAGCCCTTCTTGTATAATTTACTGTTTCCCTCATGATTATTTTGTCTTGTTGAAGATTCTCTGGAGAAGGAAATGGCAATCCACTCCAGTATTCTTGCTGGAAAATCCCATGGACAGAGGAGCCTGGCAGGTCCATGGGGTCACAAAGAGTTGGACCTGACTGAGCAACTTCACTTTCTCTTTCACTTTGTCTTCCCAAACTAGGCTCTCAGTTCCTTTCAGATAAAAACTACATCCATTACATATGTTGGATTATCAAAAAAGCAAGAGAGTTCCAGAAAAACATCTACTTCTGCGTTATTGGCTATGCCAAAGCCTTTGACTGTGTGGATCACAAAAAACTGTGGAAAATTCTTAAAGAGATGGGAACATCAGATCACCTGACCTGCCCCCTGAGAAATCTGTATGAAGGTCAAGAAGCAACAGTCAAAACATGGAACAACAGACTGGTTCCAAATCAGGAAAGGAGTACATCAAGGCTGTATATTGTCACCCTGCTTATTTAACTTATATGCAGAGTACATCATGAGAAATGCTGGGCTGGATGAAGCACAAGCTGGAATCAAGATTGCTGAGAGAAATATCAATAACTTCAGATATGCAGATGATACCACCCTTATGGCAGAAAGCGAAGAAGAACTAAACAGCCTCTTGATGAAAGTGAAAGAGGAGAGTGAAAAAGCTGGCTTAAAACTCAAAATTCAAAAAATAAAGATCATGGCATCCAGTCCCATCACTTCATGGCAAATAGATGGGGAAACAATGGAAACAGTGACAGACTTTATTTTCTTGGGCTCCAAAATCACTGCAGGTGGTGACTGTAGCCATAAAATTAAAAGATGCTTGCTCCTTGGAAGAAAAGCTATGATCAACCTAGACAGCATATTAAAAAGCAGAGATATTACTTTACTGACAAAGATCTGTATAGTCAAAGCTATGGTTTTTCCAGTACTCATGTATGGATGTAAGAGTTGGACCATAAAGAAAGCTGAGCACCGAAGAATTGATGCTTTTGAACTGTGGGGTTGGAGAAGACTATTGAGAGTCCCTTGGACTGCAAGGAGATCGAACCAGTCCATCCTAAAGGAAATCAGTCCTGAATATTCATTGGAAGGACTAATGCTGAAGCTGAAATTCCAATACTTTGGCCACCTGATGCGAAGAACTGACTTATTGGAAAAGACCATGATGCTGGGAAAGATTGAAGGCAGGAGGAAAAGGGGACGAAACAGGATGAGATGGTTGGATGGCATCACTGACTCGATCGATATGAGTTTGAGCAAGCTCTGAGAGTTGGTGATGGACAGGGAAGCCTGGCATGCTTCAGTCTGTGGGGCCACAAAGAGTCAGACATGACTGAGTGACTGAACTGAACTGAACTGATTTTACTGTATCTAAATTTATCGCACAATGACTGGGATAAGTGCTAAATAAACACTAGCTAGTTGATTGATTCATTGAGTGTTGTTCCCAGGCCACGATAAAGTGTTATTCTCTTCTGGTGGTCATTTTCCTAGCCTGATGATTAAAGTCTCCCAGGATTTACCTGTACCCAACAGCTCCATCATAGACAGAATCGTTGAGATAAATGATGGAGCCTCCCGGCAGTACAAACTGCTGTCCAGCTGGAGCGCTGTAAGACACCAAGCCATCTGCCAAAGGAAACATGGACGTGTCAGTGCCTTTGGGAAGGAGATGTACCTGCCGCTTAGACCAGCTATCCCAGGGAAATGTCTGAGGCTTCAAGAGTGCTATTTTGAGCAGTGTGTCCACCTAGGGTTCAATCTGGGCACACAAGGAGCCATCCTGGGGAGCACTCCCCTGCAGCAGCAGTCAGCAAAGTAACTTGGTGTGGGCACCACACCCTGGGTGGATGAATAATATTCCTTTCTTTACTCTAACCAGGATGATTAGTAATTCCACTGGAATTCTTAGTGGAAGTAAATCCGCCTTCTGATTTGATTGCCTTTATTGACCAGGGGTTGATGCTTTTAATAAAGTTTATAAGCTCTCTCTCTTTAGACACCTACCCAGCCAGACACATCCGTAAAGCTCCACCCTCATGCACACGTTCATGGAGTGATCAGTTACTGGGATAAAGCGGACAAATCTGGCCACAATTGGTGGCTCCAAATCCTTTAGGAAAATGTCATAGGGGTTACTATTTCCATCCAGCACCTGAGAAGAAGGGAGAGAAAGACTGAGGAGATGCAACACAGTTATGCTGACTCTTCTTCATTCCCCAAGTCATGATCTCTTTGGTGGAACCTCTCTTTTTAATTCAAGAAGCAGAATGTATTCATTCACAGCTCTCTCAGCAACCTTGATATCCCTGTCTATGCCCCCACCCTCCTCTTCATCTTGGGTCACACATTCACAAGGGCATGGCAGGTCTGCGGACACATAAACAGCTGCATAGACAATCTGTGTACTTCCTCTTCTAGCCTAAGTCAAAATATGGTCCCAGACATCCCAGGGTTTGGATGTCTCTTCTTACCTGTTTCCCATGCCGGTTCCGCCAAGAGATCCAGCGAGTGCCATCTCGACTGTAGTTGATCTTGTACATGGGGGCAAACTCAATGCCATGGCCCCCTGCATGGCGCCCCTGGGTCCCCACTAGAGTGATAAAGTGCAGGGTGTGCAAGTCGATCTGCAGAAACTCCTTCAGGTCATCAGGTTCCACTGGAATCTCAGGACACCAGGCTCCATCCCCTTCTTCCGAGTCCAGCCTTGATGGATGAGGTTTAGGGGAAGAGGAAGGAACCATGAAACCACAGTTATTTACCAGTCCCCAGCAAGCAGCTGCCAGTCCTGAAGGGAGAGAGCAGGCTGGGAGTCCAGTCCAGACGGACTTTTTGGGCTCTCCCCACCAGTCTGACTGTCACCACTGTACCCGCTTGTGGCCAGTTCCCTCTCCCTGGGACACCATGAAACCCAGAAAGACAGTCACCTCCAGGGAGATGGAGACCTTCAGATAATATGTAGCCTTTACTTCCCACCCTTATTTAGAGGTCTCAAGGGAGATCCCATGCAATGAAACACTCCCTACCCTCTATTCCTTATAACAAAGCTAGCCACTCCTTGCCTGGATATCAAGTTATAAGAGTGGGGAGGGAGGAATCATCAGATCTGCAGTGTGGGTTGTGCAATGCAGTGGAATTTCAACCAGCAGGATGAGCATGGCAGCTCAGCAAAAAGCCATGAAAACCTATGGTGAGAGTGAGGAGTAAGGGCATGTCAGGGAAAAGTAAATAATCTGGTTTCATTTTATGACCTCCAGGATGACCAAGCAAAATTGTGAAATCATTGTAAAGCTTATTTTGGGACCCTCTTCCCCCTTTCCCTCTTCCCAGGAATGTGTCTCCTCTCACAGATGATACCTACTCATTGCCACTCCCTTCCAGCCCCACCAGCCATCACTCTAATCTTTCACACTCCAAGACAGAAATCATGGAGAAGGTTTATAGGGATAATTTTAGGAAGGCTTAAAATGGATGATTCTGTTTTAACAGAGATCAATACTTTACACCAAAAGAACTAGATTCCAAAAAAAAAGGTTATTTCCTAACAAGTTAAATAGCTTTTGACAAGGGTGTTTATTGCTTTAAAGGACCCCTGACATTAGACCACAAGAAACCTACCATGTTTTGTTTATGGATGAGGATGGCCCTTCAGTGTAAGGTATCCTTGAGAGGAGGGAAGAATTTGTTGGATGCCTCAATGTCTAATTAAGTCCTTGATTTCTTCTACTGTGAGTGATGTTTCACAGATAATCACCAAAAAGAGGATCAGGTTTCCTAACTTCCAGTGTCCTACCTAATCTGCACTTTCCCATAGGAACCACTGTAGTCCACTTCCTACAGTAGTTCATGGTGAGAGAGTGTCTAAAGCAAGTGTCCCACATGTCAATAAACCAACCTTCAATGAGTGGTGAGGCTCTAGCGTGAGGCTGCTAGACTAGCACATGTGTCTTCCCCCATTCCTACCAGCTCCCACCAAGTATCATCCTCCTCTGTTAGCCCCTTGAGCCAGTTATTCTGTCCAACCCATGCATGCATGCTCAGTCCCTCAGAAGTGTCTGACTCTTTGCAACCCCATGAACTGCAGTCTGCCAGGTGGTCCATGGAATTCTCCAGGCAAGAATACTGGAGTGGGGCACCATTTCCTACTCCAGGGGATCTTCCTAATGCAGGGATCGAACCTGCATCTCCTGCATTGACAGGCAAATTGTTTACCACGGGGCCACCTGGGAAGCCCCAAGGGAGCCATCTGTCCAGTCCAGAACTCAGGTTTTTTTGAGGTGTCCATTCTCACCTTCCATATTTGGCAGCTGTGGACTCTGACCACTGACTGGAAGCTGTGATGTCCTCATCTGGAATGTGGCCTCCTGACATGCCCAGAGGATAGCGGCATATAGCTGAACCAAGAAGAACCAAAGAGAAAAGAGAGGAAATGCTTTTATTTTTATTTTCAGAGACCGCTAGCTAGGATGCAGTTGATTATAAGAAAGAGGGACTAAGTACCTCTGCAACCCCAGTTTGACCACTCTGGCTCTCTCAGCCTTTTCTTCCTGGACTGGCCTCCAAGCTTATTAGCATTCAGTTTTCCAATCATTGACCCTCAGCCAACCCTTTCTTTTGGTCCAAATTCTGACAATCCTGTGATGTGCTGATTTATCCTTTCACTTGGTAATAACTCCATGGCCTATCCCCATTTTCTCATTAGCAGACATTAGAAACATGAGTTTCTAATCAGTTTCCCAACAGTGGTAAGTCTACATCCTCATAATTACTAGGTACCTTTTATGATCCATAGCATTTTTTTTCCTTAGATAGCTGATTTCATTAAACTATGGAGCAGAGCTAAAGAAAAAAAAAAACTCCCCTATAAAGGTACTGAACACACAGCTTTGGCCCCATCAGCTCCATGCTTTTGCCTCTGGCTAAGAATGATAATCTCTAGAGATGGACTTCCTCCTTCAGCCAAGATAGACTAACAAAGACCAGATTTATTCTCCTGGGTAAAACAACCAAAAAACAGGAATAGTATATGAAAAATTGAGTTTCAGCATAATGAATATCAGACAACAAAGGGCAACAATCCCTGAGAGAAGGGAAACAAAGAATATGAGCTCCACAATTGCAAAGCTTACTTCCATGAGAGCATCCAGGCTATAGTAGAGGAAGTGAAAACAAAGGCGGAGGCTGGAGGATTTCCTGAGCTCAGAAGACAAAGAAAAGAGTCTGGAGAGATCAAGGGGACTAGAGGTCTCAAGACATAAATTGCAATAAAATAGAGGATCCTTAGCTAAATTAAAATTTCAGATAAACAATGAATAATTTTTTAGTATACATAAGTCCCACGCAATTAAAAAAATTGGTCTGTAAGAGAAGCAAAGAAATAGTATCTATAATTTTTTAAAAAATCAATCAATTGAAACAGATTCATAATTAATACAGAAGTTAGAATGGGAAAAGAAGAACACCAAAATAGTTATAACTGTGTTGCATAGGTTCAAAAATATAAGGAAAGCTATAGAGGTAAAGAAAAGAAGTAAATCAAATTTCCAGATATAAAATGTGATATGTGAGCTAAAATACATTGTATGGAATTAAAAGCAAATTACATATTGGAAAGAAAATAATACACATAAAGACAACAGTAGAAACTATTTAAAATGAAACAATGAAAGAAAATAGAATCAAGCAATAATCAAAAAATAATCACATCAGTAAGATGTGGAGCAATTTCAAATATCTAGATATACATATAAACGGATTCTGTGAAGAAGAGGAAGGAGGAAGATTGAAAATTATTTGAATAAAAATGGTGTAAAATTGTTTTAATTTGATGAAAATTATAAACTCAAGAAACTTAATAATCCGAAGTATAAAAAAAAATGAAGAAAACTATGCTACAGCATATCATAATCCAATTGCTTAGAACAGGTGATAAAGAGAAAAATTTTTAAACATCTAGAGGAAAAGGATACTTTATGAACAGAGGACCAAAGATAAAGATGACAGCAAATATCCCATTCAAAATGGCAATTACATGGTAAGTAAGATGATTTTTAATGTTATTTATATCTCTTTAAGAGGTAATAGGCTATTTAAACAAAAATAATAACATATTGTGTTTATGACATATACAAAATTAAAATGCATGACAATAACAGCATAAAGACTTAAAGAGGAAAAATAGAAGCTATCCTGCTGAAAGGTTTTTTTAATATACTCTATGTGAAGTGATATAACATTATGTGAAGTTAGACATTATTTAGTTAAAGATATACACTACAAACCCTAAAACAAGCACTAAAATAATATTTTTTAAAGACTTATGGCTAGTAAGTCAAGAAAAGATAAAATGAAATCATAAAAATTCAATTAAAGTTGAAAAGAAGACAGAATTAAGGGAAACAAATAGGACAAAAAGAAAACAAATAGCAAGAATATAGATTTTATGCTAACCATATAAATACTCCCATTAAATAGAAATGGTCTACATATACCAATTAGAAAGTAGGAATTATCAGAGTGGATTTAAAAAGAAAAATCAAGTTTAAAGTACATATAACCTGTAAGAAACATATTTTAAATCTAAAAACACAGATAAATTATAAGAAAATATGGGGAAAATATACCATGAAAAGTTAATCAAAAGAAAGTTGAAAATTAGACCCAATATATCAAGACAAGGAATAAATATGGTATTTCACAGTGATAAAGGAGTTAGTTCTTTAAGAACACATGACAGTCCTAAACATTTATTCACCTCATAACAAAGCTTCCCAACAAATGAAGCCAAAAAACAAACTGCCAAAAAGTTATCAAATTCATAATTATGGTTGGAGATTTCAACTATTCTTCAACTAACTTCTTTCCAAAGAAGACATACAGATGGTCAACATACGGATAGTATATGAAAAGAAACTGAACATCACTAATCATCAGTGAAATGCAAATCAAAACCGCAATGAGACAGCACCTCACATCTGCGAGAATGGCTATTATCAAAAAGGTAGGAAGTGACAAGTACTGGCGAGGATGTGAAGAAAGGAGACTGCTTATGCACTGTTATTAGAAATGTCAATTGGTGCAGCAACTATGGAAAATAATACAAAGTTTCCTCAAAAAATTAAAACTACGATTACCATATAATCTAGCAATTCTACTTCTGGGCATTTATCTGAAGAAAATGAAAACCATACTAAAAACTACATGTTCACCCTTCATTTCGATTGTAGCATTCTTTACAATAGCTAAGTTATGGAACAACATAAGTGTTCTTTGATAGGTGAATGGGTAAAGAAGATGTGGGGTATGTGTGTGTGTGTGTGTGTGTGTGTGTGTGTACATACATATATATGTATATGAACATACATACATACACAATGGAGTATACACAATAGGATGATAATCAGTCATAAGAAAAAGAATGAACTCTTGCCATTTGTGACCACATGGATGGATCCTGAAAGCATTATGTTAAGTGAAATAAGTCAAACATAAATACCATATGATTCACTTACATGTGAAATCTAAAAACCAAACAATCAAAAAAAAACAAGCTCACAGATACAGAGAACAGATTGATGGTTACCAGAGGCAGGTGGTGGGGGATGAGAAAACTGGGTGAAAGGGATCTAAAGGTGCAGATTTTTAATTACAAAATAAACATGTCATAGGGATACAAAGCACAGCATGGGACTATGATTAATAATATTGTACTGCATACTTAAAGTTATTGAGAGTAGAACTTTAGAACTTAAAAGTTCTTATCACAAGAAAAAATATTTTTGTAATTATGCATGGTGATAGATGTCAACTTAGACTTATTGTGGTGATCATTTCTCAACATGTACAATTATAATTTCAATGTATTGTATACCTGAAACTAGTATACTGCTATATGTCAATTATAACTCAATGTTGGAATATTGAAATTATTCTAATAATAATTGAATATTTTAGAATACTGAAATTTCCTGATAGAGCAACAAGTCAAGGGGGAAACAAAAATAAAAGGGACCCAGATTGGAAAGGAAGAAGTAAAACTGTCTTTAATTGGAGATAATATGATCAGTTATATAAAAAATTAGATAAGGTTTATACTAGTGGTGAACAGTTGCAATTTAAATACCATCAAAAACTACAAAATAGTTAAGAATAAACTGATGCTGAAGCTGAAGCTCCAGTATTTTGATCATCTGATGCAAACAACCAACTCATTGGATAAGTCCTTGATACTGGGAAAGATTGGGGGCAGAGGATGAGATGGCTGGATACAATGGACATGAACTTGGGCAAACTTCGGGAGATGGTGAGGGACAGGGAGGCCTGGCATGCTACAATCCACGGGGTTGCAAAGGGTCAGACGTGACCGGGTGACTGAACAACGACAACAAACATGACAAAAGATGTGGAAGACCCGTATCCTAAAAACTACCCAACACTGCAGAAAGAAATTAAAGATCTAAAGAAGTAGAGCTACACACCACAGGGCTCATGGGTCAAAAGAGTCAATCTGTCCATTCTATCCGATCAAAGTCTCAGCAGACACTTTAGTATAAATGAACGGATTGATTCTAAAAAGCATATGGAAAGGCAAAGATCGCAGAAAAGCTGAAAAACTGGAAAAGAAGATCAAAGAGGAAGGACTAACATCAGACTTTAAGATATTATAAAACTGTAGAAATCAAGACTGTGTAATATTGGCATGAAGACAGACACGCATACCAATGAAACAGGAGAAAGTCTACAAGTAGACCCACATATCTATGCTTGGGTGCGTGCTCAGTCGTGTCTAACTCTTTGTGACTGTAAACCGCCAGGCTCCTCTGTCCATGGGGCTTTCCAAGCAAGAATGCTAGAGTGGGTTGCCATTTCCTCCTCCAGGGGATCTTCCCAACCCAGAAATCAAACCAGAGTCTCCTGCATCAACAAGGCTGATTCTTTACTACTGAGCCGCCTAGGAAGCCCAATTCACTCCTAAGTATTTGCCCAAAAGAAATAAAAGTGTATGTTCATACCAAGACTTAGGAGTGTGCCTAACAGTTTTATTTCCAATCTCTAATTAAGATTGGGAAACGATCGCATGTCATCAACAGGTAAAGGGATAAACGAATTACAATATACCCATGCCATGAAATACTACTTGGCAGGACTGGGATTGGAATGAAGCAAGTGAGAAGCCGAGGGTGCGAAATGTCGGGAGGCCCTCACTCCCAGGGTCACGGAAGTGGCGGTGCCTTTGCAGAGGGCAAGCGCCTGCTTCCACTCTGCACCCTAGGCCCCTCCTTTGCCTCACCCTAGTCCCATCTCCACTCCCAGTAGGAACAAAAAAGGATGCTCCATCAATACATACTCAGCACAGAAGACTTTCAAACTATCTGTGCTGAGGGAAAGCACTGAAGAAGCCAGGCAAAAAAGAGTTCATACGGTATGCTTCCATTTATACATAATTCTAGAAAATGAAAACAAGTCGATCCACAGTGACAGAAAGCTGATCAGTGGTTTCCTAGGGAAGGAAGGAGTGGGCAGGAGGAATTACAAAGGGGCCCAAAGAAACTTCTGGCAGAAATGAATATGGTTATTATCCTGATTATGGTGACGATTTCACAGGTCTGTACATATGTCAAAACAGACCAAATCATGCATTTTTAATGTGTGTAGTCAACTGTATGTCATTTGTACATCAGTGAAGTTATTTCTTAAAAAGTAACCTCTGGAATGGGATAACACATTAAGATTTTATTTGCATATTTTCAAACCCCTTTTCAAAGCAGGTAGCCAAGCCTTCCTGTTCCTTCACCCCTTGGAAGATTTATGTTTACAGGGCAGAAATAAGAAAGAAATTTCTTGAAAACCAATGGCTTCCTAGAAAGCCTGTGCTTGTTAAGGGACTGTAGCACAAAGTAGAGATGGCAGGAAGACAGATGAGATTCCCCTAGGCTGGAAGGCGACAGAGGTAGGGGGGTCACAAGGCTAGCAGGAGCCAAACTCCTTTCCTAGGAGTTCCCTGGAGTGGCTGCAAACTGTCAGAGAAAATGACTCCATGTGAGCATTATGTCCAAGGTTGGCACAGAAACAGCCAAACTGCTGTCCTTGGGAACATGGCGGGCTTGGAAAATAGTGACATCCACTGTAATAATGGCAAGCTAAAGACAAGAGGCCCATCTGTGTGTCCCGCACGTAGCACAGCTCCTGGATTCTTGTCTGACCCTAGGGGAAGGATGATTCTGGGCCAGCTGACTCTCCCAGAAGTAGTATAATTAAGCAAAGTCATATATAGGCAGCTTTGGCAAGAAACATGGCCATATACCCACTGAAACTCGTCCATGTTACTGTCCACTTCATTTTCCAAGTCAGATTTGAATCAAGAGATGAACATGGGGATTTAGCTTTGCCTGTTCTTATCAAATGTATAATTTCTCCTTCAGAGGTAATTGGTTCCACAGATAATCATTATTCTAGACCCTTAAATGCAAATCTTAAGTGTAAATCTGGAAGTTTCATGAATGAAGCATCAAATTCTCAAACTCTGAACTCTGTAGAATGAGAACTCGAAGGGAGGAGTAAGGATTAGGAAATTCTAATACAACATGACAGTGAGCCAAAATTACTAATGCGTGAGGTCAACATACATTTCAAAATCACACACAGGGCATGGTCCTTTCTCCTGCTCGAGTCCATCATTCAGCAAAAGTGGTATCCTGACTCCAGGTCTGCTCCAGCCCCCTGTTTGAAACTTCTCCTACATGTTGTTGGGTGTACTACATATTTTAATCTTTAGCACCAGTGACTTAATGGCAAGGAACGGCTCCTGGAGGTCTAGCCCACAATCTACATGCCTGGTCCAGTCTCCCAGGGTACTTGCGCCGGCGTCTGGGACACAAGTGCAGCTACTTGTCCTTTGCTCTCCTTTTGCCACTGTCCCTTGTGGGTATATTCCTCTCAGGCACCTCCTGGGGAGGCGGCTGAGCTGGCTGAGGCAGGGATTCCTGGCTCCTTTGGCAATCATGCATGTCACAGTGCCCTCAACTGCCGTCTTGACCCCTAAAATACAATTCTTCACAGTCTGCAAAGTGCTGTCCAAGTGCCTACCTCATTTCACCCTTCCAATAACCCAATATGATAGGCAGGGCATGTACTATTATTTTCAAATTATATATGAGGAAACCAACTGAAGTCCCATGACTATTAAGCAGCAGGGGTTTGACTTGGATCACATTTCTGAGTCCCAACCCAAAGTTTGTCCCAGCGCACCAGATTGCCCCTCTGCTTTAGCGAAAAGAGTGAGTGGAGGCAAGCTGTCTCTCCCGAGACGCAAGCTGCTCAGCAGATGCGTAAGAGAGCTGCTCTCTGGCACTCCCCTCTCCCTTCTGAAACCAAAGCTTTGTTCCCAGAGCCAGTCCTACCCCCAACATCACCCCCAGCGTGAAAATCTATTTGTTGGTGTGTTGCTTTCCAAATCTGTGAGGTTTTTAACTCTTATTTTTATGAATTCGCTCAATGAATTGGGGGGAGTTTTGTGGTGTTACAGAAGCAAACAGAAGAGACAGAGCACCTTTTGTCACAGAGTTTACATTCTCGGGTGGGAGAGAAAACAGCAAGCAAATCTGTCTAATCTGAGAGAAGATGGTAACGTCTGTGAAGAAAATCAAGTGCAGGAAGGGAATGGGTGCTCTATTGTGTAAAAAGACCAGGAGGATCTCTGAGATAAGGCAACTGAACACAGAACTCGCTGAAGGAAAACAGGCCAGGTGGCGTCAGAGGGGGACACGCTTCATGCAAAGGGAACAGGGAACGCAAGGAAGGAGCGTTTCTGGTTGGTTGCACCTGCAGTGGAACGACTAGGCTAAGTTATTACCTAGCGTCCTCCTTTGGCAGTCTAATTGTACGCAACTAAAGCACGCATTTTGGAGGGCAGATGGTCCCGCTTTCAGTAAATCTCCCCTTCCTCTGACCTCTGACGTTTCCAGCATCTCTCTGACAGCAGTTGGCACACACTGCTAGGTCACACTTGTGTCTAGTCCTACCTCCCTATAGATGGCAAGCTTTTGGAAGGAAAAAATAGAAGGACTGTATCTTGTTCATTTTGCTTTTATTTCTCAGTGCACATCTGGGGATAGAATATTTGCTTTAAAACATTTATTGAAAACAGAAGGTAAACCTTTGAGATAGCTATAGCTCAGGAATAAAAAGAAAGCTGAGTAAAATATTCTCCCTCCAAAACTCATTCCTGGGTCTTTTCCATTTCAGCCAACTCCATCATTCCAATGACTTGAGCCAAAAATCTTGAGGCCCATCTTTGACTCCTTTCACACTTCATATCCAGTCCACCAGCTGATAGGAAATTCTGTTAGCTACTCTAAAAATATTCCCATATCCCGTCCACCTTTTGCAAATACTGTGCTACCAGTCTAGGCCAATTTACTGTCCTCTATCACCACGAATAGAATAAGAATCTTCTACCCGGCCTCCCATCATCCACCCTACCCTTCCCCATGTATCTACTAAAATATAAATGAGATCATGTAAATCTTCTGTTCAAAGCTCTCCATTAACTTCCCATCTCACTAGTAATAAAATTAAAAATCTTTACACATAACCCATCCCCTGACTGTCTCGAACTTCATCTCCACCCCACCCTTCCCATCAGCCACACTGGTTTCCTTGCGGTTCTTCTCTCACATTAGATGCTTCTTTTTCACAGATCTGCATTTACTGTTGAGGTATTTAACTTAATAACATAATTATCTTTACAGAGTGGAGGAAAGAGAAGTGGAATACCGTATTTCCCATTTTTTTTCCCCACATGTGAACGCCCCTAAAATCTGAATGCATCTTGCAAACAAATAGTGAGTCATGGGTCATCAGTATTTTTTTTCCTTAGAGGCACAGAAAGCAATGACACATCTTAGAGTCAGCAGTTTCTTAAATTTGATGAAATATGTAATAATAACATTCATTTAGAAGCACTTATCAAGTGTCAGGCAACAAGATAAGCGTTTTCTTACTCATTATTTCAGGTTTCCCACTTATTACCCATCTTACTGGTAAGAATTTAAATAATTGCCCAAAACCTTTCACCGAGTAAATACTCACTCAGATTAGAATCTGGCTCTAGAGTCTGTGACCACACTAAACTATACAACCTCTGAAAAGCAAATGATTTCAGATTCATTCCTGGCTCCACCACTTAATCCATATGGGATCTGAGCAAACCCCACACCCTCTTTGGGTCTCAGTTTCCTCCTGTGGACAGCAGGGAGTCAGAGTAGATGTTCTCTAAGGCAGTGGTTCCCCAAAGCCAGTCCATGGACCAATTGCTTTAGAATTGCTTGGCGAGGTTCTAGAATACACATTTGTGAGCCTCTGCCTCTGAAGCTGAGCCCAGGAACCTGCATACTTCTAAAGTTTTCCGGGTGACTCTGCTGTGCAGCCAGTCTTGGGAACCACTCTGCTCCCAGATCCCTCCCAGCCTGAGCACCAGATGATCTTCTGGGGCCATGCCGGACAGAAAGAGAAACCCATGTTCACCGTCCCACTGGGCTTTCATTCCTGGCTATCATGTATCTCTAGACACTGAGCTGTGAGTGTAATGAGAACTGTTTCCCGGAACATCTAAAGTAAACCAGAAATCGGGAAGGGGGTTCGCCTGGGGTGAATCATGATATTGTTGCAAATAACTTCCCCACCAAGGCATAGCTTATCCTGGGAACAGCAACCAAGAAGTTTCCACAGAGCTGCTGCTGCTATAGCTGCCTTCATGAAACATTTTGGTTCCATTGTATTTCCTAGGCTCAGGGACCCTTTCTATTTTATGGTCTAACTAAACTTATATGGGAATTTACCCTAGTTAACAGAGAGAGAGAAAACCTGAGATCCCACCTGGGATACTCTCTTTGGTACAAAGGAGTACCAACTCCCTTCCCCAAGGTTCTGGTCTCCTTGTCTATCACTGTGTTAGAGCTGTGGTCCTCTGAGCCTGCTCGCAGGTCCAGCAGCACCAGCATCACCCAGGAACGTGTTAGAAATGCAAATTCTCAGTCCCTAACCCCATGCTACTGGATCTGCAGATGGGGCCCAGCAAAGGACGGTCCCTCAGCCCTCCTGGTGGCATTAATGCACAATCAAGTTTGATAATTACAGCAACTGGGGGAGAAGATGAGGCTCCAGTTCTTCACATAAAAAATGCTAAATGTCTCGGAGCCCCCTCCTCCTCATCCCCTCCAGTCCTTCCATCACAAAAGGGTTTAAGCCCAAACTGTGTGAAGATAGCAGAGTGGCAACAACTTTGACAAAAACTAGAAGGGTTCTCCCTGAGTCGGGGGAGAGGGGCTGCGATCTCTGAACCTCTGCCTGGAAACTGATACAAAGTTTTTGGAGAGGAAGAATTCAGGATGATAGGTGACATGTTATTTCTGCTAAGAGGCAATCAAGAAGTGAGATGAAAACGTGGCCTCTGAGAATCATCTGGTTCATCAGCAAATCCCTCAAATTTATTGGTTTGGCCAAAAAGTTTATTCAGGTTTTTCCATAAGGTGGTGTGAGGAAATTAACAAGATAGCGCCGGTCAGGCTCTCCCACCCCACGTTCTGTAAACAATGACTGTACATGGTTATGTAATGGCTGAGATCATTTGCAGCACTGCACATGTGTATCGCGAGGTACTCGCTTGGCCGCGGGCTACTGTGTGGAGCTCACCTGTATGCGCTTCACCATGAAAGCCCTGGCTGCCGCCACACTGGGGCTGTGTTGGAGCGACAGTGTGATTATGTTATATGAGGTTATGTCATGGTTGTGCTACGGCTGCTGAGTCAGCCAGGAGAGAGGCTGTTACAGCTGCCGGGCCAGCCAGGGGAGAATACTTGTGTCTGCAGTTCCGGCGGCTCCTCGAGTCTTTTCCCAGTCTCTTAGCTCACACCTTGCCTACCCTGGGTTCAGCGAACAGTGCAAACAGTGTGAACAATGGGACAGACTGTACAGAAAACTCAAATGAACGTTTTTGCCAGCCCAATGAAAGTGAAGGTGACAGTCACTCAGTTGTGTCCAACTCTTTGCAACCCCATGGGGTAGTCCGTGGGATTCTCCAGGCCAGAACACTGGAGTGGGTAGCCTTTCCCTTCTCCAGGGGATCTTCCCAACCCAGGGATCCAACCCACGTCTCCCGGCCCTGCATAGAAATAGTGGGGAAGGGGAGAAATAGCTGAACTTAAAAAATTTGCCAGTTCAATACCTCCTGCAATTTTTTTAAGTTCAGCTATTCCTCCCCTTCCCCACTACTTCTATGCAGGGCCCAACCTCCGCCACCTCGTGCCTGGAATACTATAATGCCTTCTAGCTCCTCTTCCTGGCTCTCCTATTGACCCTTCTCCATACAGTAGCACAAGTGAGCTTCCTGAAGCCTGGCATTAACTGAGTCCTTAATAAATATATATAGGTAGAAAAACTAGTAAAAGAAGAATTTTGTATTATGTTGTTTATTATTGCAGAACTTAAAAACATGTAAATCAAGTCAATATTATAAAGCAATCAATTAAGAATAAATAAATACATAAAAATAATAAAATAAAATAAAAATTTTTTTAAAGAAAGAAAAAAAAAGGCCTAGGAAGTTAAAGAAGGATAACCCCTATTAGTGACATTTAACCTGGCAGCAGACATCTGAGACTTCCTTAAAAGTCTAGGCCACTATAGGGCTTCCCTTGTGACTCAGACAGTAAAGAATCTGCCTGCAAAGTGGGAGACCTGGGTTTGATCCCTGGGTTGGGAAGATTCCCTGAAGGAAGGCATGGCAACCCACTCCGGTATTCTTGCCTGGAGAATCCCCATGGACAGAGGAGCCTCGTGGGCTACAGCTCATGGGGTCACAAAGAGTCAGACACGACTGAGCAACTAACACACACACACACATCTTTTCGTTCATGAATTTAACAAGTTTGTTGTTGAGTTGCTCAGTCATGCCTGACTCTTTGTGACCCCATGGACTGTAGCCCACCAGGCTCCTCTGTCCATGGGATTTCCCAGGCAAGAATACTGGAGTGCATAGCCATCCCATTCTCCAGAGGATCTCCCTGACCCAGGGATCGAACATGGGTCTCCTGCATTGCAGGCAGACTCTTTACCATCTAACAGAGAAGCCTGACAAAACTATGGAAAACATTAAAACATGGTATGAAAATTAAAGTGATGACGGGAAAAATTGGGACATTCGTTTAGGTAGCAACCTTCACCTGAGATTTTCCATTTTACTTGTGCTTATTTACCTACTTACTGAAATTGTAAGCAATTTTGAAAATACTAATTATATCAGTTTTTTTCTTTTCCCCCTTACCACCTACAAACACAGAGTACCATTAGGTACTCACCATGCATTTAGCAATTAAATAAAGAAAGAAAGAGGTAGAGTGATGGGTAGATGGATGGAAGGATGAATTCAAGGATGGATAAATGAAGTGTGATCTTAACAACATGTTGAATTCTTCAGAGCAGGTGTTACAACTAATCTGTCCCAGAACCTCTCAAATTGTCTGGCCATAAAAGGCACTCAGCCCATGTTTGCTGAGAAAATTACCCTGATTAGCAGCATTTCCCTGATGACGGTCAAGATTGTCACAGGAAGCACCATCTCACTGCCAATTCACAACAATCCCTAGAGATCAGCACTGCAAGAGTGCTTTGTGGGCATTTGCATGAGAGGATGGGGAAACAATGGAAACAGTAAGAAACTTACTGTCTTAATAATAAAAAGACTTTATTTGGGGGGCTCCAAAATCACTGGAGATGGTGACTGCAGCCATGAAATTAAAAGACATTTGTTCCTTGGAAGAAAAGCCATGACCAACCTAGACAGCATATTAAAAAACAGAGACTTTACTTTGCCAACAAAGGTCCGTCTAATCAAAGCTATGGTTTTTCCAGTAGTCGTGTATGGATGTGAGAGTTGGACTATAAAGAAAGCTGAGTGCCAAAGAGTTGATGCTTTTGAACTGTGGTGTTGGAGAAGACTCCTGAGAGTCCCTTGGACAGCAAGGAGATCAAATCAGTCAATCCTAAAGGAAATCAGTCCTAAATATTCATTGGAAGAACTGATGCAGAAGCTGAAGCTCCAATGCCTTGGCCACCTGATGTGAAGAACTGGCTCATTGGAAAAGACGCTGATGCTGGGAAAGATTGAAGGCAGGAGAAGAAGGGGTTGACAGAGGATGAGATGGTTGGATGGCATCACCAACTCGATGGACATGAGTTTGGGCAAGCTCTGGGAGTTGGTGATGGACAGGGGGGCCTGGAATGCTGCAGTCCATGGGGGTCTCAAACAGTCAGACATGACTGAGTGACTGAAGTGAACTAACTGCATGAGAGGGAGAGAAGTTCTGACCAGATTACTAGTCAGTAGAAGATCCTAAACTCAAGCCAGAGTAAAACTCTGGGCTACAAGTATTACAAACCTTCTTCAGACAACAGAGCAGAGCTGTAGGTCTAGAAGCTGAGACCAAGGAATATAGCATGAAGAAAGGGAGTTCAGAGAAAAAAGCCATCAAAGCAGCCACGAGGCAAAGCTCCTTGATGAACTGGTATTCCCAGGGGCCTCAGAGAAAGGACACAGGAAAGTAGATGAGCTGATCTTGGATGGCCTTCCTCATCCTAGTGGGTCTTTGGAACCAGGATAAACCTTGGCCCTCAGCAACCAACGTGGCACTTCTCAGCGGGACCAGTGTGGTTTTCCCATTGAATGTACCTATTTTTGGCAAACTCCTTCTGTGGAAGGGATCCCAGCCAATGGTGAAGACTCAGAATTGCCAAGTCGGCCCAAGTCCTAAAAGTCAGGTCCCCTTACTTTCCCCCAAGCCCACTTCATTGTTGATCAAAGCCCGCCCATCTGTCTCTGAGCTTCGCATTATGAAATATAAAGCAGCATGAAAAGGTAGAAAATCACAAAGGGAAGCAAGAAACCCTGAAGCAAAGAGGCATCACCTGATTTTGCCTGCTGAGTTGTCTTGGTGGTTGCCTACGCTTCCGTTACCCGCCAGTCTCCCGGACAGAGAAGCCAATTGACTTTTCCAGTTTCCCAGAGTGGAAAGTTACCAGCACAGGCTGCTGCATGCCCAGGCAGCAAGGCGGTTCATCCTGAGCTCTGGTGGGGCCTGGCAGGCAGGCCGAGGAGCAGCAGCTGACACCAGGCCCCAGCTTCCAAGAATTATTTTCACACTGTGCTGCCAAAGTTGAGAGCCTGAAAGGGCCGCTTGTTTCATGATGTTTACCATCTCACTGTCACCTCCAGACCACAGGCTCTCCCCATCAATGAGTGTCCTATATGCAGCTTCCAGGAAAATACACGCATGGGACACAGGCCTGAGGCCATGGAGAGCGGACAGCTGAGCCTCTCTGGCATGGGGCAGGTAAGACTGCTGGGGGAGGGGCTCAGCTATGAGGGTCAACCAGGGGACCCAAGGCAGTTGATGACCTAAAGGAACATCTGCAATCATGACACTTTAGAGCCAGGCCTTTAAGAAATCAATCCTTTCAATGGCTCCATGTTAAATATCAGAACCTCTGAGGCTCAGAAAGGTGAATTGACTTACTCAAGGATGAACAGCTGATTAAGGTCATCAGGACTGAAAGTCAAATCTGATCCCTGGTTCATCTTTCTTCAAGCTCAGGCTACCATGACCTAGTTTTTCCAGCTCCAGAGAGGACAAGGTGGTCTAATTAAAGAAGCTGTCATTTGGGCCCCTTCTCTCCAGAAACCCTGCTGAGCAGACTGCTTCAGACTTGTTCACTGGGCAAGTAAATATCTACATGCTGGGATCTTGCTAGGTGCCAAGGAAACTTATTTGGGTTCCTCTAAGTACAATGAGGCTATTTTGCCAAGACCTCTTTTGCCCAAGTCGAAATTTCCCTTAAGAACAGCCCTTTAGAAGTGCAGTTTTCCTAAAAGCCTAAAATACTCTCCAGAAACAATTATTGCAGAACTCCGGAAGAGGGGTTGTACTGGATTTCTGGGTACTGAGATAAGGATTGGATAAGGTATGTTAGACTTCCTGGTTAACAAAGTCAGTGAAAGCCTCCTGCTAAAATAGTGTGTCCTTTCCCTCAACAAGGAGGTAAGTTGAGACAGCTGGGTAGCCATGAGTTAGGAGTTGAGAACAAAGTTGTGGGATAGTTTAGGATCAAAAGAAGCCTATGCTTAAAATTTGATTCTGCCTGTTCCAAATTGTGGGACCTCAAGACAAGTTACTAAGCTTCTCTGAACCTCGACTTCCTAGTCTTAAAAAATACTGCCAAGCAAGATTGTTGCAGAGATATAATGTACAAGGAACTTAACAATTGCTTGAAGGCAATAGGACTCAATAAATGATATCCAGAAGGAGAGGGGATCATTTATTTTAAATATTACATTCACTCTTTCTTAAGCAATTTAGAGGTTTTATGGCCTTAGGAAGATTAATTAAGCTTTAAGCTTCTCAGTTTTATAGTAATAACAGTACTTGTTTATGAGAAAATATGAGTACATATGTCAAGCACTTAGTAATGTTTACAGCAGAGTAATGCTTAGAACAGTAACATTTAATAAAGGGTAGGTGTTATTGATTTTTTAACTATTTTTACTCTGACTCATTCTAAAAAAATTGGAACTGGCTTCTAAAACTGTACAATATACTAAGTAAATAAACAGACAAACAAATAAGTGTAGAAATGCAGATATGGGGAAAGAGAATAAGAACATTAAGGTAAGCTGGAGCTAAGGTTAATACCCAAAATATAATCAATATTACGTTTGGTTCTATACACTCTGCTGGTGATGGGCCTCAAATTTGTCTCTGAGCTTCCTACTAGCCAATTCAAAAAGCAAAGCATAATCAGTTAACATGAATCACAGCAACAGCAAGGTAAAAGTTAACTTTTTATTTTTGTTCCCAGGTGGGATGGAGTAGCTTATAGTAACTAACACTCCCCGTGAAGATAACTGGAAGGACTAGATAAAATCTATAAATCATCTATTTACAGGCATCTGATTGCTGCTGACAGAGTGAGAACAGAGGAACTGAAGATTTGGAGAAGGCAGAGTGAGAAGTAGCATCCCCTCTGCAGTCACTGTAACCAGCTGTCAACTGCAAAGGGCAAAGGCAAGAGGCTGACCCTGGGCTTCACACTGGCAGAGGGTCACTAGAGGATAAAAGCTCAGAGTTTTTGAAGGAGGCCTGGGATCCTTCTAGCAGGCAGCTTTTTTCTTGTTCAGCACATTTGCCAAATGCTGGGGTTGTATAAGAGAGGCAGTGTGAAAACCTAAGGAGACACCCTCTGAAAAGCTGAGCTGAGTTTTTGAATCTGATAAAGATTAGAGTTCAGGACCCACCAGGAAGCGAGGCCACAGAGAAAACATGGGAGTTTTCATAAAGCACTGAGTGACCAAGAATCCAAGTTTAAACCCTACCAATTCCCCAAAGTGAAGATAGTCTACCCTACTATGTAAAGGCAGATCCAACTGCTTTCACTGTTAGCCAGTCTGGACTTCGGGTTCACATCCTCTTAAGAAAATCAAAGACCCAAACACATTTCTAAAGAGAAGACCACCCAAGCCTCAGAGAACTGGGACAAGCCAGTTTTCTACCTATATGCAGGGCACCTTAGTGGTCATAAATGTAGAAAAATGTCTTTAATGTTACCCCAATATTTGTAAATTTCTTACTCTTGGCACTTCACAAGAGGAATTCAGATTCATCCTCATAAGATCAATTAAGGATTAATTTCACTTATTGAAGAAACAAAAAGAGTAACCAGAGATTTATCATGTCATTATTGCTATTATCGCTAGTAGTAATAGTAAGAGCAGTAGAAATAGTAGTATTTGTATAGTAGGAGGAGAGGCATCCATTACTATTAAGCAAGTTACTCAATAAGAAGCTATAAAAAGTCCTAAATATTGGTTTAACCTACTTAGAACAAACAAACTAATATTGTAGCTTTCTCAAAGTGGTTTTAGCCTATCCCCATATCCAGGGATTCTCCTATGCCAAGATGAAGCATTTCTTAAATTAGCAATACTTATGCATACAAGATACTCTTCCTTGTTAGACCTTATATCTTGACTATAGCTTACAGCACCCAAAAGATTAAGTCTAAATCCTTCCCTTGAAATGTCAAGAGTAATACAAACTTGGGTAAATGCAAGCACATTTTTCTTTATTTATAACCACTAAAATGCTCTGCCCATAGACCAGAGGAGAGGGAACTTAGGCTTTTAGGAATAAGCACAAAGGCTACTCTACCTCTGCAAGGAAAAAGGCCCTCAGACAGCAGGGGCTGGACCTCATTACTGCATATTAGTAGGGGCAGTTCAGGGAACTTCAGTCTGTCATCCTTCTACTTAACACCCCCATCATTTAAAAGAATGATATTCTTATGTCTTATTCTCAGCTTTTGAACATCGTTGTGAGCTCAGACCTCTCCTGGCATAATTTAGATGTATTTCTGTAGGAAAATACAGGCAGAAAGGGAGCTTCTTGACGTCCTTTCTTTCCCACCTTCTTTTCACTCCTCAGACACTAACTGATTGCCTCTGCAAGCCAAGCACTATGACAGGTGTCCATCATGAGGACACAGGAGATCAACACCACATCAAGTAAGACAATGGCCCAAGTCATTAACATCTGTGAAGCAGGGAAAAAAGAAATTGCATAGTTTTTAGCAACTCATCACCTTCCACTTAAGCCCCTCCAAAACCCTCATTGTTTTGAATGTCTTAACTTTGCCTTACTTTACTGTGTATGTGTCCAAACCACTGAAAAATTCTGAGAGGCCTATCTTACCACATCCACGCTCTTCAGAGGCCTGTTGGCTAAGACCAAGAGCTAAGTCAACAATCACACTATTCTCCCCAGAAAATAAAAAAATAAAAAACTACACTGTCATGGATATGCTCAGCCTGGGCACAGGGCCCTGCATCCCTTGGAGTTGGAATGGCCAGAGTTCAGGGTTGTTAGAACCTCTATTCCCCAAAGGTAATGTGAGTCTCTCTTGGAGACCACAAGGGACCATAAGAGTCACTAATGAACTCTTTTTCTCTTTCCTCCTCCATCATTAGCTTGAAAGAAACTGTTGTTTTATAGTTTGCATTATTTTAATTTCCTTCTCTTCCAAAAGTAATAAATCACAACCCTTGATATTTGCATATAACACTCCAAAGCCCATTGACTCCCATTATCTCATTTGGTCCCCCTATTGTAACCCTGTGAAGTGCAGAAAGCAGGCTTTATTCTTCCCATTTTATAAATGAGCAAAGTAAGGTGGAGAAATTTAGCTAAAGTCATGGAGAAATTTAGCTAAAGTCACAAAGGAGACAGTGCCAGAACTGAAACCAGAATCTAGATCTCTCAGCTGCCATCGTCTCTTCACCATCTGTGTTGCCCTCACACTCTTCTGTCAACACATACTCCCCATACTGTCTGTAGTGTAACATCAGGGTCAAGAAAAACCACCAATTTAGGGAACAATCTGGAAAGAGGGTCCAGAGAAACTTATTGCTTATTTAAGTTTTAGAGTGCCCTGATTCCAGATTTGTTGAAATCTTACAGCAAAAGGAACATGCATCCTGGGAGGAGGGACATAGCATGGCATGTTGTTGTCACTGGGTGAAGGCAAAGCCTTGGATTGGAAAGCACTTGCCATAGACCCAGGATCCCAAAGTCACGTGGTTCCTGCTTTGAGTACTAGCTTAACTTCATGTTTGCCCTATTGCTACTCAGTGACAACCCTCTCCACCTCTTGTTTTTCTATTTGTGGTTATGTGTCTTTACTCCATGTTCTCCTTTTCTCTTTTTACCCAACCTGGCAAATTTCTTTTTCTCTGGATCACCCTCAGCCTTCACTGTCTCTGCCAGCATGACATAGAGACTTGATGTGATGGGGTAGCACACATTCAGTGAGGCTAACTCTCCAGGAGGCAGCAGAGCACAGAGGTCTAGAACATGCTCCCTGGAGGTGGATCACGTCCCAGCTCTGCCACTTGGCTAGGTCTATAACCTTGAGTGAGTTACCTAATGTCTCTGGGCCTCAATTTCCCCTCTGTGAAACTAGAAAAACAATGCCACCTAATTCCTAAGGTGCTTCTGAAGACTAAATTTGCTGATAGAATGGTACCAGGAATATATTAAGTGCTTATTAAATATTAACTGGTACTCTTCTCTGAAATTTGCATCTTCTTTTTCTCCAGTTGGCATAACTAGAGTGCTTAAGGGGCGAATGAGTTTCTGATATCCCTAGAGAGAAATCTTTTTATTGGCAGGAAGGATACCAGAGGCCACCCTCGGGCTAGCTTCGACACACAAACATATTGATACAAGCAAGAAAGAGCCAATCTGGGCAGCATCTAGCATTGTGCACTGAAGAGAAATTCAACCTGGGAGGTCCCTTTCCAAGGCCCTTCTCAAGCCACACACACACACACATACACACACACACACACAGCCTTAGTACCTCAGGCCTGGGTTCAGAAACCTGGTACTAGCACCACATTCTCATTAGCAGTTGAGATCCCATAAACCCTCTCAGCACATCTCTGGGGCCATAAACGATGACAACCCAGGGGAGTAAAAATGATTTTCTGGTGTGGAAATGTGTGTAGGTAAAGCAGCTGTATGAACTTTGGTGGGAGACAGGAAGTTGGGAGAAGGGGACAGTCATGCAGAAGGCAACCAGAGCATCTCCAGCACTTAGGTTTCTTTGCCAGGGCAAGCTGGTCCCGAGGGCCTTCTAACTCTAGCCTTTCTTTCCAAGTGTGCTAACAAGACCAAGCTTCCAAGAGCTCTGTGGGAACCTGTTGTCTTACCCAGTTCCTTGGATTCAGACTGTCCCTCAAATCCAAATTATCTCTCCTCCCCATAAATGTACATCAGAAGTCACAGAAAGGAAACCATAAAGCTGTTCAGTTATACATGATCACTAGAGAAAGACTGTTTCCTCAAATGGCCTCCAAAGAGGTGGGTAGTCTGATGGAAGGAACCTGGGCCTGGGAGTCAGGAGTCGATGGTCCCTGCATTACCATTAGTTGTGTGTGTTGTCATGGGCAAACAACCAAATCACTCACCCTATTTGACACCCAGTTCCTTTATCGATAAAATGAGAAGAAGGACTTAAATATCTCTAAGATTCATTGCAGCATGACTAGCCTAGGATTTCAAGTCCCTAGACCTTAAGAACTCACTGGATGTAGGATTGATGCTAGAAAGGATAAAACCACAGAGATGAACTGAAAGTCAATTTGGAGCCAGTAGGAAGAGAACACTCTGAATCTCAGATCCTTAATGTCTTTGTTCCTCCAACATTCTAGACACCAAAGGAGGACTCCACCACCCCAAGACTCTAAACTGCTAGCAAGTTGCCTGCTTCTTATGAGGGCAAAATCCAGGCTGGACATGGGAAGTCCCAGCATGTGCCCTGGCTCTGTACCATGGATCCTAAGCACCTAAATTGCCTGTTGGACAGAAGGGGTGTTCTCCCTTTTCCAAGCACAAGTAGTTGTCACAGGCCAAGTCAGGAGAGTGGGGCTAACTGCCCCTATGCTCTCCACACTCAGCAGTTATTTAGTTGGCTGGGTGAGTCCTCAGGACTAACAGACCCTCAGCGAAGTTTTCAGGATAACCAGGTTGGTTCTGCTACTTCCCCCTACCTGAAATTCCACAGGGTTCTGGACCCCCAATGGCAATTCAAAACACTGGTTTTATACATTCTGGAGGAGCCTGACCCTGGAAACTGACCAAACAAATTCAGTAGCCAGGAGTATTCATATACTTCATATGGAGTCTAGAGATGCCCCTTTCCCATGGAGGCAGACTAGGTTGGAGCATGATTTCTAGATGCAACTTCTTACTAAGGAGCATTTTAGGGTTTACATCTTTAAGATATTCATCAGCTATCTTCTATGTGCTTAGACTAAGGGACACGATTCCTCTGAAGTTCTGACTTTAGATTCCTGAGCCTGGGAAGTGGCAGGGAGTTGGGAACAAATGGTCTTTCTTGTGAAAAACAGCCATGAGAGTTCAAGGACCCTGTTTCCAAGCCCAAAGCCTATCAGTGTCTTCCAAAATGGGTAGTAAAGCTCTTACACCACTAAATTATAGTAAGTTTGGGACAAAAGGTTTCATAGTTTATCTAATCTAACTTTATTTTACTGCTGGTGAAAGGATGAAAGAAGTACAAAGAGAACTATATGACTATTGTCATGTAACTAACTTAAGATCATGTAGAAGGCAGCCAGACTTCAACTAGTCTGTTGAGAGGAACACAAAGCAAGAAACGAAAGGATGGTGTTTGTCAAAGTTCAGGTCTGAGATGCACTCACTAAGGTTATTACAAAAAAGTAACAAGGTACTGGATTTACTGAACCAACTAATCACTGACATTAAAGTATCTTGACTATGTGTCGTATGGAAGAAAAGGGAATATCCCATGGAAATGGAATTTTTGCAAAGATAAGAAGGCGAGTGTTTCACAAATGTACAGTCATACTGGATGAAGAAGAGGAAGTGAAAATACCCTCAGGAATTTAAATCTAGCCTGAGGCCCCTGGGACTCTCAAACACTGCAATGGGGTGGGATATCAGTGAAATCACTTTGGAAAACTCTTCAGCAATATGTAGGAAAACAGATCATATGTAACATATAAGCTGTGCTGTGCTTACTCATTAGTCATGTCTGACTCTTTGTGACCCTGTGGACTGTAGCCTTCCAGGCCCCTCTGTCCATGGGGTTCTCCAGGCAAGAACACTGGAGTGGGTTGCCATGCCCTTCTCCAGGGGATCTTCCCAACCCAGGGATTGAACTCAGGTCTCCTGCCTTGCAGGCGGAATCTTTACCATCTGAGCCACCAGGGAAGCCCAACATATAAGCTACTTCTAGGTATATATCTAAAACGCTTGAGTATTTATCTCTACCAAAAGACCTTTACAAGAAGGGTTATAAGAGCTTTATTTATAATGAGCTCAAAATGGAAATGATCCAAATTACCATCCAAAGTAGACTGAATAAATAAAATATTCAAACAAAATTATACAACAATGAAAACAGAGTTGCCAACTGCATGCCACGATATGAATATCAGGAACAAAATGTTGAGTGAAAGAAGCCAGAAACAAAAGGTGATTCCACTTATGTAAAGTACAAAAACAAGTAACACCAATTTGGGTTGTTAGAAAACAATAATGACTACCCTTGGGGTGAAGGTGGGGCAAAGGGACCTGAAGAGAGTGTAAGAAAAGCTTCTGAAGTCCTGGTACAGTTCTGTTGATTCATTTGGATACTGCTTAGAAGGATGTGCTCAGTTTATAAAATTCATCAAATTGACACTTACGCTATGTCTAATTTCCCATATTTATATTTGTGGCAAAAAGGACAAATGGCCCCAGCCCTTTCCTCTTTGCTATATTGAGACCTCCCCCGTGTAATATTTTTGTGCTGTCCGACTCTGACTCTGGGCTTGGCCATGTGACTCGCTTTGGACAATGAGATCTCAGCAAACATGACAAGCACTGGTTTGAAAAATGCTACACATTTTCCTCTCTGCTTTTCTGCTATACAATTTCCATTAAAAGGTGTCTACACTAGCGGGGCTAGAGGAGAGCACAGCGAAGCTGCCCCAGTTGTCAGAGCCAAGGCCATCCTCGATGAGTCAGTGAACTCCCAGATATGTGCAGAAGGGACATCCAGAAGGGACCAGAAAAATAATCACACCAAAACCAGACTAAATCACCAACTTTGCATATGTTGTTAAGTGGCATCACTATGGTAATAGACAATTGGTACAACTGTATACTTCAATTTAAAGAATTGGGAGGAGGGGACTAACAAATCTATTTTTGAGCATGGCCACACCCTGTAGGAAAGAGAAGCTTCCTGAGATCCTACAAGACCAGGGTCCCCGAAGCATAACATGAGAGCCAAGCAAAATATAGGCCTTAGCCAACCAAACTTAACTGGGAAACCAACTTGCAGAAGTTCTCTAAGGCATCTGAAAATGTTCTCATCTGTTTCCCAGAAAATGTAGAAGCAAAGGGTTGCTTCTTCCACCTCCCATCTTACTTTGTTTTTATTCCACCCAACTCCATGCAAGAAACACTTTAACACTATTCAGCAGGTTACAGAGAATATTAGTTTCTCTTTCTGCTATGGCCCTGTTTCAACACAGAGAAAGAAAGGAAGGAGGGACCCCCTCAGCCGTGCTTTTCCCAAGATGAACACTGAAGGGCTTGAGCGTTCCGCTGGTCTTCCAGCATGGGGCTGAGCCATGGCAGCGTTACCTGGGTTAACCTGAGCTTTTGCAGAACTCAAGACAGGCAGCAGCAGGAGCAGTACCGAGGGCATTCGGGGGATCAGGATCATCTCAGCAGATGGCGCTGGCACTGGAGCCTTCAGCCCACCGAAAATGCAAGGCGAGAAGAGAGAGGAGAGGAAATGAGTGAAGTGGAAACCGCCAACACGGTGAACACAATTTACATAATTATCTTTGTGCTTTTACAGTGCTTATTTCTATATTTAGAATTTTAAATCATGAACTTTGATCTTTGAATGGGACACTGAATTGTCACAACATATAAAAATTTTCACACTCTGGGACATTCAATAGTTAGGTAATATAAGAACTTTCAAACCCTATTAAATTCTCATGGAATTAAAATTAGCAAAACTATAGGTGGGTAAAAGTTTTAACAAGATAAATACCCAAATTGTGAACAGTGATAAAGTAAAACTGACTTTTACAATATTTTCATAATTGTAACATTTATTCCACTATTAAACCAAGAAAAACATTCAATGATGTTAATGTGTTTACCTTTCAAAAGATGTAAGGTCAATATTTATCCTGATTTATTAGCTCTGGAATTGTACCTGAAGCTCAAGTTCCCCTGGAATAATCCATGTGGTTATGGATTAGAGTTGAGACATCAGTATGAACTCATATTTAGCTTAATGGAGATATAAATGGTCACATATGGAAATATTTATAGATGTTTGCACACAGGTTAGTACATACCCATATATCTATCTTCTTGTTATGAGAGTGCCTAGAAGCAATGACACCCAATAGCAATGAGCAAACCTGATACCCAGATCTTCACTTCTTATACCATTCTCCAATAAAAGGAACCAGGGTTCCTTGGAGAAACTGCTCATTTCAGGGCTGAAGCAGGAAATACGATCACTGTGGAGAATGTTGTAGTGCCCCAAGTTGAGAATATATACACACACAAGAATGATGGGGATATGGTAAAAGGACCCAAAGCCAACAGAAAGAGTCCCCATGGCCAAAGCTGGAGCAATTTATGCAACAAAATGGATAAAGTGGTATTGCATTATAACTCAAGACGTAAAATAAATATTTACAAGCCCATAAATAAATGATTGAATAAACAAATGGAGGAGAATAAACAAATTTTCTCATGCAAAAGAATTCTAAATAATTTATGTAGATACTCTCTGGTCTGTTGTCTTTCTCCCAAGAACCCATCACTCCCGCATAATCATGAGAAACACATCAGACAAATCCAATTGAGGGGCATTCTATGAAATTCCTGACATACAATCCTCAAAACTGTCATGGTCACCCAAGGCTAGAAAGTCTGAGAAACTGACACTAAGTCTGAGAAACTAAGAGAGATGAAGGAGTCATGATGCCTGAATGTAACACGTGACATCCTGGATGGTATCTTGGAACAGAAAAAGGACATTTGGAGAAAACTGAGGACATTTGGAAAAAGGACATTTGGAGGAAATCTGAGTGAAGTGCAGACTTTAGTTAATAATAATGTGTCAATATTGGTTCATTCACTATGACATATTTACTATACTAATGTAAGATGTTAATAATAGGGGAAACTGGGTAATGGGTAAATAGAAAATCTATGTACTCTTTGCAATGATCCCACAAATATAAAACTGTTCAAGAATAAAAACTTTATTTTAAAAAAGAAAGTTTCTTCCAGTTAACACTATTAGTCAACAAACACTGGGCCCACTGTCAGAAAACTGTATAATGTGAAATTATAAAGGGAGACAAAATCCCTTTAAGCTGGAGTGATTAAAGGAGATTTCATAAGGAAATAAGCCTCTGATCAGATTCTTAAAGGATGAATATGATTTTAATGGACAATAATGAGAATACAGTAAATAATAGAATGACATAGCTAAGAGGAAATAGGAGCTTTTTTTTGAGGAAACAGAAGATTTCTATGATGTTTTCTAGGCAACAGAACTCTGACCCACCCCAAGTGGTTATATAGATATATACACACATACATACATACAGATAGTTCTGACTGAAGAGTATAGAGCCAAAACTGATCAAACACAAAAAAACTAAAGTGACCTCATGGTAGGGGGCAGGGGAAAGTGATCCATAGACGTGATGACCATGGTTTTATGGCATAGATGTAGATGAGATCAAATACGTCTCAGTGCCTACTCACTGCTGGCAGCCGGAACACTGCATTTCCATGAATGAGTCCACAAACAAACATGCCCTGAAGAGAAACACACAGGCAGAGCTTGGAGACACTGGTCTTGGCTATAAGCTAGAACTAACCCATGACCATGATTCAGGATGTCCTGCTACAAATAGCTTATTGGGAGCACTGCCTTGGGTAACTACCCTCTCTGAAGCTTTTGAAGAACAGTTCTCCAGTTCTCTTTCATGACACCTTCCTTGTGGATTACTGGCTATTACTTTCTCCCCTCCATAACCTTCCCCAGGGTTCCTCCTTCAAGGAATGTCTCCTACACCTCACACATTGAATTTGTTTCTGTTAGATCCTCCATAACATTGCTATAAAATTACCCATTTAATCACTAGCTGCAAATGGTTTGTTCTTGTATCCTCAAAAGAAAACATTATATATTGTACAAAGTAGATGCTCAAAAATGGTTTTTAACTGAACTAAGCAGAACTTCAGAAGTTCAGTCGCTCAGTCGTGTCTGACTCTTTGTGACCCCATGAACTACAGCACACCAGGCCTCCCTGTCCATCACCAACTCCCAGAGTTCACTCAAACTCATCTCCATTGAGTCGGTGATGCCATCCAACCATCTCATCTTCCGCTGTCCCCTTCTCCTTCTGCCTTCAATCTTTCCCAGCATCAGGGTTTTTCAAATTAGTCAGCTCTTCACATCAGGTGACCAAAGTATTGGAGTTTCAACTTCAGCATCAGTCCTTCCAATGAACACCCAGGACTGATCTCCTTTAGGATCGACTGGTTGGATCTCTTTGCAGTCCAAGGGACTCTCAAGAATCTTCTCCAACACCATAGTTCAAAAGCATCAATTCTTCTGTGCTCAGCTTTCTTCACAGTCTGACTCTCACATCCTTACATGACCACTGGAAAACCATAGCCTTGACCAGACGGACCTTTGTTGGCAAAGTAATGTCTCTGCTTTTTAATATGCTATCTAGGTTGGTCATAAATTTCCTTCTAAGTATAAGCGTCTTTTAATTTCATGGCTGCAGTCACCACCTGCAGTGATTTTGGAACTCCCAAAAATAGTCAACCACTGTTTCCACTGTCTCCCCATCTATTTCCCATGAGGTGATGGGATCAGATGCCATGATCTTAGTTTTCTGAATGTTAAATTTAAGCCAATTTTTTCACTCTCCTCTTTCACTTTCATCAAGAGACTTTTTAGTTCTTCTTCACTTTCTGCCATAAGGGTGGTGTCATCTACATATCTGAGGTTATTGATATTTCTCCCGGCAATCTTGATTCCAGCTTGTGCTTCATCCCGCCCAGCATTTCTCATGATGTACTCTGCATACAAGTTCAAAAAGTATTGACTGAACTTTCTTTTGGAAAGTTTTACTTGGTTCAGGTTGTGAATCCCCAAACTAGTGATTCTTTCTGCTTTGTTTGCTTAAATTAGGGTGCCCAGCAGGTAACAAACCATTAATAAGAAGCATTAATAAGCCTAGAAGTACTATCCCATGAATACCTAACATGTGCCAAGGACTATCTCATGTAATATTTACAGTCACTCTACCAGGTTTGTTTTCATCAATAAAGTAACTGAGCAGAAAGAAGTTAAAACTGATCTGGTTACACAGTTGATAGGCATCAAAGCTCATGCAGGAAGCCAGGGTTTGCATTACTCCAAAAGCTACTTAGGTTGTTTTGTTGCATTTGTTTTGTTTTTGTATTTGTTTGTCATCATACTACACTCTCCTTCTATCTGACCTTTGCTACTTCACCAGAGCTACACTCCTGCTCAACCTTTCTACTTAGTTACATTCAGACTTCTTTCATTTCTTTTTTTCACCTTGCCTCCTTAGGACCTCTATTTAAAAGTTTCAGTCCTCTCTCTGATTCAAATCACCACCAAATGGCTATTTCTTCAGTGAAATATTCTCTTACCCCCTTGATTGCACATGTACTGAAAGCATCGTGTAATTTTTCTACACAGAAAGGATCATAGTTTATAATCATATATCCATTGCTATGGTTGTCTAATTAGTGCCTGCACCCCTATAAGCTCCTTGTTTGGTTTATTCACCATTGCATTCCCGGCACTTATCAGCGTGCTGGATAAATAGTTGCAGAATGAATTAATGATTGTCTTAAGCCACATATTCAGTTGTTGTATCTGGCTAGTCTAAATTCCATACCTTAGAAGGAAGTATCCCCAAAACTTACTATAAACAGACATCACCCTTTTCTGCCTCTTTGAATGAATCTTTCTAAAGGTTCAAAATTTAAGCAATGTGACTTGTGAATAAAACCCATAAACATACATGAAAGAATTTCAAGAAGATGGAAAGTCCTTCTCTACCCACTTCTTTGGTTAACAGTGCAAATTCCTTTAACAAGAAATTTATTCATACTTTAAAAATAAAAAGTTATTGGCCTTCATTCATTCAGCAACTATTTTCTGAAAGGCTATATTAGGTGCTGTTCTGGGTTCTAAAAAGGCAGAGAAGACTCCTGTCATCATGATGCTTATAAGACACAAACTAGCAAATAAATAAATAAGAAACCTAAAGAGATATTCATGCCATGAAGACAATAAAACCCAGTAATGTGATGGAGAATGAATGAGGGTTGTTTCAGGTAAGATGATCAGGAAAGGCCTCCCTAAATATGAGATTGACAAAGAAATAGATAAATAGGGCAATGAAGAGAATAGGCAATACTCATATACATATACACAAGAAAAATACATATATAAGTGGGAACTTTCCATATAAGAAAATGGGCATTTAGAATCAGTGAAAAATTTCAGATGATTCAGTAGCCTTTTCAAAAACAAATAAAGCTATATTCACATCTCACACAAAAATAAAGAGCCCAAAAGGTAAAAACAGAGCTATCCAAGTATTTCTAGAAAATATTGAGAATCTGCTGTGAGCAAGAGGAAAACCTACATAAATAAGATATAGAAAGAAAAATCTACAAATAAAAAGAATGATAATGCTTTCATCAAAGTTCAAAACATCTTTGAGATAAAACGCATCGTGAACTTAACAGGCAAGCAACAGGCCAAAAGAAATATTTGAAATTCTAGAACAAAACAATGTGTATGTATTTTTATGGTATAAAGAGTCTCTGTAAATCATTTTTTAAAGTGACTAGAAAAATGGGCCAAGTAAATAAAAAGCATTTAAAAGAGGAAACAATATAATACCAGTAAACATCTAAAAGCACTCAACCTCACTAGAATCAGAAAAACAAACAGCAGCAGTTGAATACCAATTTTATCTGTCAGATTGGCAAAAATTTAAAGTGTGAAACTATGAAATTTGGCAATAGAGTGGAGAAATAGAGACCCATACTCTGCCACTGGGTTTATAAATTGGAAGATAATTTAAATCAAAACATGCAAACTATGCAAAACATAGACTCTGATCTATACATTCCATTTATTATTTATCCTAGAGAAGATTTACATAGGTGCATAATGATGTAGCCACAGAGAAGTGCTTTGCATTTTTTTTTATTTTTATTTTTAATTGAAGGATAATTACTTACAATGTTGTGTTGGTTTCTGTCGTACAACAGTGTGAATCAGCTATAAGTATACATATATCCTCTCCTGTGAGATCCCTCCCAATCCCCCGTCTCACCCCCTTTTTATTTTATCAAGGTAAGAACAAATATTATAAGACCTACCCTTAACAAATTTTTAAGTGTATAACATATTATTGTTGGCTACATATTATTGTTGACTATATGTGTAGTATTGTATCAGATCTCCAGAACTTACTTCACCTTGCTTAATTGAAACTGTATGCCTATTGATTAATAACTCTCCATTTACCCCTCCCCTTGAAAGTGAAAGTCTTAGTCACTCAGTCATGTCCAACTCTGCGACCCCATGGACTGTAGCCTGCCAGGCTCCTCTGTTCATGGGATTCTCCAGGCAAGAATACTGGAGTGGACAGCCATTCCCTTCTCCAGGGAATCGTCCCAACCCAGGGATCGAACTCAGCACTCCTACATTGCAGGCAGATTCTTTACCATCTGAGCCATCAGAGAAACCCACTCCTCCCCTTAGACTCTGACAACAACCACCATCCCACTCTTTCATTCCATGAATTTCACTGTTTGGGATACCTAATTTAGGTGGAATCATGCACTACTTTTTCTGTGACTGATTTTTTTCCCTTCACAAAATGTCCTCAAAGTTCATTCATGCTGTTGCATATTGCAAAATCTGCTTCTATTTTTAAAGCTAAATATATTTCATTGCATGTGTAAGCCATGCTTTCTTTATCCATTTATCTGTCAGTGGACATGTAGGTTGTCTCCACATCTAGGCTATTGTGAATACAATGAACATGGGGAATGCTAGTATCTTCAAGGTCTTGATTTAATTATTTTGGATAAATACCCAGAAGTGGAGTTACTGGGTCATGTGGTAGTTCTATATTTAATTTTGAGGAATCTCCCTACAGTTTTCCATAAACGCTGTGGCCAATTGATCTTCAAGAAGGATGCAAAGAATATATAATGTGGGGAATGAGTCTCTTAAACAAATACTGCTAAGAAAACTAGGTACTCACAAGCAAAAGAATGAAATTGGACCCTTATCTTACACCATACACAAAAATCAACTCAAAGTAGGTTAAAGACTTAAATGTAAGATCTGAAACTTTAAAACTTCTAGAAGAAAACATAGAGGGAAAGCTTCATGATAGTGGTCTTGGCAATGACAACATAGATATGACACCAAAAGCACAAGCAGAAAAAAGCAAAAATAAAGAAGTGAAACTACATTGAACCAAAAAGCACAGCCAAGGAAACAATCAATAGGATGAAAAGGCAAGCTACAGTGTAGGAGAAACTGTTTGTAAACCATATATCCAACAAGCAACTAATATACAAAATACCTAAGTAACTCATACAATTCGAGGGCAAAAAAATAAAATAAAATTCCACTAATAAAATCCCTGAAAATGGGCTAAGGAATTGAATGGACATGTCTCCAATGAAGACATACAAATGGTCAAGAGATATATGCTCAACCTTGCTAGCCATCAGGAAATACAAATCAAAACCACAGTAAGAAATCAACCCCATATCTGTCAGGATGGCTATTATCAAAAATGAATAAATGAAAGACAACTGTAGACAAGCGTGTAGAGAAACTGAAATCCTTGGACTCGTGGGTACAATATTTTTTTAAGTAACAAAATTTGGAAACTTTCTACCAATAAGGGAGTGCTAGAAACTGGCATATTCCTGCTGTGAAATACTAATCAATAGTTTAAAAATATGAGTTAGAACCATATGTCGTTACGTGGTTATATGTCCATGGCATGTTTTAGGTGAATAAGCAGGATTCAAGACATATATAAAGCACACTATATATTTCTATGGATATCAAAACACACTTACAGACATATATACACATATATACGTAAAAGATCTAGAAAGCTAAACACCATCAACCTAGAGCACACTCTAGTGCTAAAATAGGCTAGTACACGAGTACAGAGCAAGGAATCTTGGAAGGCAAGTGCTGAAAATAGTAATTCCCTCAGAGATCGTGGTGTTTGGCATTGGAGATTGGAAATGAAGATCAAAGGGAAACTTTAGTCTTATTTGTGATGTTTTGATTTTAACAAAATATGTCCCCTGTTAATGCCATTCACATTTGTTTCTCTGACCAAAAAAACAAAAAAAATATTCCTTGGGGCAGTCTATCAGAAACTTGAGGGTGCTAACCAACCAACCATGCATATCCGACAGACTCAAAGTATGGGGTGACCTATCTTATGTTTTGAGAATCACTTGAGGTATTGAGAGATATTATTTATTAGTATTATATCTTGCAGATAGAGTAGAAGAAAAAACAGTTGCGAATTGCTACTTAAACCTTTCTCTCTCTCTCTTTTTTTTTTAGAACTTACAAATGAATAATCATCAAGCCTTACAACAAACCTGAAAGGAAAGATTACCACCCCTCCTTCACAAAGTAGGAAAGTAAAAGCCTAAGTCACTTCACTCACAACCTAGGTAGACTTACCTGACCTGGCTGCTGGACCCCATTCATCATGCTGAATTACATGTCTGTCTCTCAAGCCAAATCACGAGTCATTTAAAGTTAGGGATCTTGCTTCCCTATATATCAAAATCCGATTAACTCTAACTTGCTTGGGTCACAAAACTAGAAAGAGACGGAAGACTCTTCCAGTTCCTCTGACTCCTTGGCCAGGGCTACTTCACCCATAGCCCAATAGTTTCCAGGAACATCAAAGACTATACAGTTCAGAGAGCATATGTTTGTGTAATGAAAACCCCACGTCCCTCTTGACAGTCAAAATTCCCCACCCTAGCCAAGCTGGATAGTTGGCTGGAACACTCCAAACTGACTCCAAAGGAGCTGGGATTCAGGACCTCCCAGATCCAATGGTAGATGGCTGACTGTCCATCGCAGGAATGCCCACCCCAGGATTGAGACGGGCTGTGGGTCCAAGCCATCAAGAAAACGGGGAAGTAAGTGGAAGGCTAGGCAGATGTGAGTGTGACAGTCATAGCCAGAAATCACCAGGAATTTTTTTTAAAAGAAACTAGAATCAAAATTTTTACAAGTTATTTCTGTACTTGGGTGAGTTCCCAAAGGCCTCTTTCTGAAACAGAATCAGGACCACATCACCGTTTAGAGTGAGTCACCAGCACATCCTGCCTGATACCATCCTGTTCTGTGGAGATTTTATGCAGGGAGGGCTCCCTCCTGGTCAGCCCTGTGTCTCCTGCAGCTTCCGGTTAAACACAACTGAGAAAGTGTAACCCCCTTCTTTCACAACTACGTAGGAAGTTAGACCAGGGGCTTTCCCTGGGGTCCAGCGTTTAAGACTCTGCCTTCTATGACTCCACCTTCCAAGGGAGGGGATGTGGCTTTGACCCTTTGTTGGGAAACTGAGGTCTCATGTGCCACAGGGTGCAGCCAAATTTTTTTTAATGTTGGACCATTTCCTACCTTATGCTATCACTTATGTGTGGAATCTAAAAAAGCCAAACTCAGAGAAAACAAAGTTGTAGTTATCACGGGAAGGGGGTAGGTTAGAATGGAGAAATATTAATCAAGAGGTACAAACTTACAGTTAAAAGATGAATAAGTTCTGGGGATCTAATGTACAGCATGGTGGTTGTAGCTAATAATACTATATTTTATACCGAAGTATAGATATTAAATATTCGTACCACAAAAAGGAAATTATATGCCAGGATGAAGATGTTAGTTAATGCTATGATGATGATCATTTTGCCACATATCAATGTATCAGATCAGTAGGCCATATGCCTTAAACTTACACAACGCTGTATGTTATTTACAGCTCAATAAAGCTGAGCCGAGAGTCATACCACATTCCCAGGCACAAGCCCTACTCTGGGGCTCGAATAGGAGAGTGAGTGAAGATGGAGCCGCGAAGATGAGTGCTGAAGCGAGCTTTGAGCTGCTGAGAGAGAAAGTCTGTACAAGAAGCTGAGGTCTGTCACACAGCTCACACACCGAGGGGTCTCAGGGTGTGGGGCTCTCTGTGCTGGTGGAGCAACAGATTCCAGGGCTACACAGGCCATACTGCAGTGTCTGTTTCCTGCTATAGGACTGGTAGATGGTAGACAGACAGACAGACAGACAGACAAGAGATGATGAAGAGGTAGATAGACGATATTTATTCAGAAGATACAGATTTAATATAAAAAGAAACAGTTTCATCAGTGTTGCTATAATAGTTAACTGCATTTATTTGGAAAAAATAGCACCATAATTTCCCCTTGGTGATAACACAGAAAGTAGGCAAAAAAGGCCACCCTTAGGATTTCCTGCCCTAAAAAAAAAATGGAAATTTTGAGTACCTCTATTTCTATTTCTCCCAAGTCCCTCTGAAGTGACTATAACTGACAGATAGTAGAGTTCTCATCCCCCCTCCCCAAATCTGATTGTTAGCAAAAATCACCTTTTTCTCTGAAGCAAAGCTAGAGGTATATCCCACTTTAAGATACGTCTGAACTTGCCGAGCTCATAAATCATGAAAAGTTTATCCACACTACACAATAATTCTTTGAACAAGCCTTCGGTGCTGAGTACCTTTGAATAACAAGTTTCCACACAGTACATTTAAAATAACATTCAGTATACAAAAATGTTCCATCTACTTACCAAAGTCATAAATCATGGAGAGAGTCTCCACATTACAAAATACTGCTTCACTTTACAAAAGGATCTGCTGCTAAGTTCCTTTGATAGAAAATCCTTCCAGTAATTCAGAATATGATTCAGTATACCTAAATCCAGTTTATACTCAACTTTCCAGGAATACAGTGTGTGTACCAAGCAGGCAACATCTGGTTTGGCAGATGGTCATTCTTCCCAGATAATCCATCCTTCCAGGTCCAAAAGCTAGAGATAATCTGAGGTGACTACCCCTTGATGGAAGAATAAAAAGTCTCAGATTTCCCTGAGGAATCTTTACACTGAGCCTGTGAAAGGAGCCAGATAGGAAGTGCCTGCCCTCCTAGAAAATCAGCTATGGCCTGCAGCCAGGGCCCCTCCACCTAAACTCGGGTAGACCGTCCTGTAGGAAGGGGTGGGGGCCCTGGAAAGGCTGGAGTGGGAAGGGAAATGAGATAAAGGGACTTAGGCCAAACAGGAACCAATCCGAGGTGCGGTGTGTCCACAGTTGGGCATGGTATACTTGTCCTCGTGTGTGTGTTGAAGAGCCTGGAGAGGAGAAGAGAAGCCACATGCTCTACGGCCATAGATTTTCGTTCAGGGGGCCATTCAGGGCATTCAAGGCTTGTTTTCCTCTCTGCTGAGTCATTTTTCATTTCAGATTCAACAAATAAAAAGCGCAATCTTTGGAGTATTTCATACTCAGCAAACAAATATGCAGAAATGAGCTTAGTTTTGGCAGAGGAAGAGCCACACACACATGCACCCCCTCACTGTACCAAACATCCTCCTGTTTTATATTGATTCCCAAGGATTTGTTGATGTCTTCCTCATTCCCAGCTTTCCTCTGGGAGTCCCAACCTCTCGCTTCTCAAAATGTAGCTGCTCAGGGCTGAGCCAAAGACCTGGGTTGGCCCAGTCTGTAAGTGTTTAAGCACACAGGATGTTCCCCAGATGACCCGAGGTGACCCTCGCTGCTCAGAGGGGGATGACGCAGCCAGCTGTGCCCTTGCCCTCGTTAGAAGAGAGCTTTGCTTTCCTCACCCTGTAACCTGTAAAATGGAGACAGCTAGATGTTGCAGAGTGAGAGCCCTGTGCGAGGACACTCCCCCTGCCCGGGGCAGAGGGACCACAGAACGTCCACGGTGGGACAGCATCTGTCTGCCATCCTTTCCAAGGATATGATCGCTAGAGTGCCTTCATGAGATTGGGAGGAGGGAGGGAAAAGGTTGATACAACGTGAAGGCAGGCTCTGTTAGAAGCTCAGTACCCCCGGCCTGCTGAACCCGCCGGCAGAGCCTCCAGTCTCACCGAGTTCCAGCTCCCAGTTCGGCTCCCCACCAGGGTGTTTTACTTCCACCCTGACCTCCAGGCTCCCACACTTGAGCACCTTCCCCACCCCACCTCCCTCACTCTCTAACCCCATCCCACCCTCTACCCAGGCTCCTCAGGCCCCTGACCCACGTCCTGGGGAGCAGAGGGCTGCCTGGAGGCAAGCTTGAGCCCAGGAAGGTTAGCAGGAGGGCTGACTGATGGTCTGTCAGAAGGTTTTGGAAGTTATGAAATAAAGATATCAGTCCTCAAAATTATGGACTCACAGCCACAAAAGCTTGAAGGTACCCGAAAACTCAACTGCATCAATCCTTTGCGGTTAAAGGTAAGGAAGGTCAATCAGCCCCCAAAGCAGAGAGGCCTCCATGTGGGCAACCGCTGGTCGGAGGCAGGACCAGGCCTCTGCTCACCCAGGCTAGCATGGGTTCTCTGACGACACTGCCTCCCTTGGCCTGGCCTCCAGCTTTTCTTTCCTCAAACTCAGCACACACACCTGCTTCAGGCCCCGTTTGTCTCAGTAACTGATCTCTTTAAACCAGAGTGAAGTTATTTGGAAAATCTCTGTGATGGTTTTCAAACGTGTCCACAAATCCATGACATGCAGTCATGTGTTCATGGAAAGCTGGCATCTCATTTCCCTCCTCTTGAATACAAGCTCAACAGGGGGCCTCACCTCTAACAAAATTAAAACAGGAAGAGTGATGGCTGTGAAACTCCAGAGCTGGGCCCCAGAAGGTAACCCACATCCACTGGGCTCTCTCACAGACTTGCCCTGCGAATGCGCTGCCAGGCAATAAAGGAGCCCAGGCCACGTGGAGAAGCCAGGCGCAGGTCTTTTGGCGGATACCATCACCAAGGTCCCTGCTGGCAGCAGCAGAGACTTAAACACTTGTGAGTGAGGAAGGCACCCACGTGACTCCAGCCTCGGCCATCAACTGTTACAATCCCAGGAGAGACCGTGGGCAAGACAGCTGAGCTGAGCCCAGTCCCCAGAAACAGAAGCGATAACAACAATAACATGATTGCTGTCTGTTAAGTCACTAACTTGTGAGGTGATTCATCACATGGCAAAAAATAACTGGAACAACCTCCTTGGGTAAGGAAGGCACAGCTTCCTACAGACCTAAGTATTGGGTTTTGAATGCTGCCTCGTTGTTATTCGTCAGCAATCTGTCCATTGCCTCAAAGTCTAGGGGTAAAATGGAAACAATGGTGAGCAAGAGACACAGCTCTCTCATTAAACCCAGAGGTGGGTTGAAAGGCTAACCATCCACATATAAAGTGCCTTTCCCTTGAGGGCTTGGTAGTGAATCTGGAAGCAGCATCTTACTCACTATATCACCCCTTCTTTTTGCCCCTGGGTCCCTGCACCCCATGCTTGACTACCCCTCTCTCCAACAACTCCTTCCCAGCCACCGGGTCCAAAGCCAGACTTTCCAGGTTTGAATCCTGCACCGGCTATGTGGACCTGACCACATACTTGAACCTAGACTCTGTAGGAGTGTCGTGAGGATGGAATGAGTTATTGCATAAAAAGTACGTAGAACAATGTCCAGCTCATAAATTTTCACAGATATTTGAGTTTCTACTTTATTTTTACTATGTACATCTCCTTGTCTCAATAAATGTGCAAGTTACAGGCAAAACCCACTCATCACCCTCTGTGCATCAGTTCACACCTACATAGTGGGTGCTCAGAAACACTTGCAGGTCGATGGGCAGATCATAAAACAGGCAATACCGCCAGTACAAACTCCTTGCCTTTGACAAGCACTCTAAAGCTTGCTGGGAACATCCTATGAGTGATGCTGTCTCTGGAGAAAGTGACTTGACCCTTTACGTACAGTCATTCACAAGTCACGGAAGACTCAGGCACTTGACTATGAACCAGCACAGCATGAACCAGCCTGGGGCTGAGGAGGGCAGGGCTGTGGCCATGCCTGGTGGGACAGTGACGTGATCATGCTGCTAGATCAAGCGCTGTTCTGTTCCCCTGTGAGAGTGTACACACCCCAACGACCTTTCATTCCAGCCACCCAAAGCCACGAGGGCCAAGACCTGGTTCCAACCATTCCACTTCCACCAGGGCGGCCTAATTCTTGTGGTCCATGGTAGTGCTGACCTCTTAAGAACACATGTCTCATAGAGGCTGCTTATTAATTTGCACAGGCCCAATCAATGTGAAGTAAATTTGATCTCATCCACCCATAAGAAACCCTCCTGAGCCTCAGAAGAAATTAGGTGTGATGCCAGTGAACCCTGCTTCAGGTGCCTTCAGGAGGCCCACCCGCCAGCATCTCCCCTTTCATCAAAGGGACCTAGGTGTCTTTCCCGTAACATATTCAGGGACTCCTGAATACAAGGGTTAACACCAGTGCTTTTGCCACAAAAAGAATGGAGGACCCTCACCTTCTCTGAGACCATCAGCTGAAGGAGGAAGCAAGAATTTCACCTCTTAGGGCTTTACAACCATATTCTATAGTGAAAACTTCAGCCATGATACAGGTCAGGCACTTCAGCCAGATACTAATTGATCTTTGGGTTGAAGGACACTTTTCTATAGATCTGGAAAGTATGAAATATGGATAAAAGTAGAAAATGGTGCCACAATTAAAGTTAACTGAGATGATGAACATAAAGGACTTATAGCACCGGTGCCTGGGAGATAGTAAGTTATTAGCATTTAGATAGCATTAGCATTTAGTTGTTAGTAGTAGTACTGTGAAGCTCCAATACTTTAACTACCTGATGCAAACGGCTGACTCACTGGAAAAGACCCTGATGCTGGGAAAGACTGATGGCAAAAGGAGAAGAATGCAGCAGTGGATGAGATGGCTGGAAAGCATCACCAATTCAATGGACATGAAATTGGGCGAACTCCGGGAAACGGTAAGGGACAGGGAGGCCTGGCGTGCTACAGGCCATGGGGTCGCAGAATCACACACGACTTAGCGGCTGAATAACAACAAGTGTTACTATGAATAGAATGGTGCACGGGAACAAAAAAAAGCTTAACAGTTAAGGTGACACATATACACTGAAAATCTGTTGTGAGCCCAGTACAGGTTGAGTCACCTGGAGGCAATGCAACAAAAAAGCATCAGGAGAGTTACATGGCTGGCACATACAAGCATTTGGAAAAACAAAGACAGCAGGCCGGCAAGTTCATGGCAGGTCATAGCTACAGGGATGGTGTGATAGAGGAGGAGATAACATAAGTGGGCCTGGATGAATAATGGACTTTAGGAAAGACCAAGAAGGAAAAATAAAAAAAGAATTCTGAAAAACTGCAAAGTTTGAATGGTCTGGCCAATGAAAGAGGTGAAGGCTCACTAAGACCTTCAAGGCTGAGAAAAAGAAAGAGAGGAGTTTAGCACTGATCAGCTTGTTTGCCATAACGACCAAGCTCAGACACCTCATAGACCCTTTTGGGGACCTGCAGATATTCTACTCAAAAGTCTTAAGAAAAACAAGTGCAGCAAGGACTGGAGCGTAGTGCTAAACCTAATCTGCTCACTTTGCTCTGAGTTTAGGGGTGGCCGAGCAAAGCAGAAGATGCGATATTATGCAATCCTTGTCATGGGGACATATAGACACTAAATGTAAAGTGGGCCCCACCACCTTAGACAAATATAGCCCAAGAGTCCCTGCTCAAACCCCAGAGCCCAAAGTTTCATTCAGCAGTTGGATCAGGACCAAATGTCTTCTTTCCTGACTCCTTCCCTTCTCTTCAGGCAAGTCACTCCCTCCTCACCTGCAGCTCCTGCAATCCTTGTCAAAGTAATAATGTCACTGATCATGAGTAGTCTGGCCTCTACCCCTTTGCATTTCATGCTTCCTTCATTTTGCTAGCTGGACATTCCCTTCTATGTTACTTTCACTGGGAGCCTCTGAACCAGAAAATATAAGTGTATTTAAGGCTATGAAACATCTGCAGACTTCATCTGACTTCAGGAAGTTTCCCTGTGCGTCATCAATGCCTGGCACCTACTCCTGATGTGTAAAGAGCCTCCTCTCTCCAACCTGCCAGGCCTAATCCTCCCCACTTCCTAGCTCAGCTCCTAACCCCTGCAGTGCCAAGGACAAGCGAGAGACCAAAAGCGTGCCTGATCCTGGTCTCAAAGCCTCCCCATTCTGAGTCTCAGAAAGTTCTAATCAACTCCACCTCTCCTGCAGAAAGACGCACAACTTCCAGCTCCTTTGAAGCTGTCCATTTTCACCAAGTAGATGATGCTTTTGTTCAAACTAATGTTCTGAACACCTATCTGCCTTGCCCGATCCCACCTTCAGCCTCAGATGATAGCTTTGGAGATATATATAGATATGAATAGAACATTTGTTAGTAGCAATATTTCTCTGTGCGCCCCTCCCCACTAAGCTGTGTGAGCTCTTGCAGGCAGGGACCTTGTCATGCCTTCTTTGAATGTTCAGAGCATAGTCTGGAGACCATCGGTGAGCATGCTAGGCAGATAAGCCGATGTCCAGAGGGGTCCTTAGGATGCAGGAGTGGCTGTTGCCCTGTCCATCTCCCCGCTGACACCTGAGCAGATGGAGTGCACCGGCTTCTCAGTTAGTCTCTCACCTCCCTTTTGGCACTTCTCAGAGGTCAAAACGGAATCTCCTCTCTTGACTCCTTTGCATCTATACCCCGTAACATAGCAGATACCATCCCCTGACTGATACAGCTCCTAACTGGGCTCGTGTATACGTGGGAAAATCTTGTCTTCTCAGTGCAACTGTGAGTTCCAAAGGGCAAGGATATTTCTTACCCCTCAGCGCTTATGAGAGCCACAGTAAATATTTCTGGAGCACATATTATACAATAGACAACATGCTCAGTTTTACATGAATTTTCTTAGCCCTCCTAACAACTCTCTGAAGTTTTTATCATTATTATCCCCACTTTGCAGAAGAGAAGACAGAAACACAGAGAACAGATAATTTGTCCAAGCTCACACAAGTGGCAAGTGCAGCTGCATTTGATATATGCTCACCCACCGCAAGGCTGATGAGGTCTGGGGGCTGGACTCTGGCATGCCCTCCCCACCCAGTCCAGTCAAACTGTTCATTGTCACTGGGCACAAAGTGATGTTCAGCTCTCCTACACTTGCAACATTTCTACCACACTGCCAGCAAGTGAATCTGCCTTCAGGAGGCCATCCCCCTGGCCTCCACCTTTTCTTTAAATTGAAGTAAAGTCAATTTACAATGCTGTGTCAGTTTCTGGTGTACAACAAAGTGATTCAGTTATATTCAAAGTGATTTACACACACACACACACGCGCATATATGGTTTTTCATGCTCTATCTCATTCTGGTTTATCATAAGATATTGAATGTAGTTCCCTGTGCTATACAGGAGGACTTTGTTATTTATTTTATATATAATAGTGCATACCTGTTAATCCCAAACTCCTAATTCATCCCTCCCCTACCCCCTTTCCCACTGGGTAACCATAAGTTCGCTTTCTATATCTTTGAGTTGGCTTCTGTTTTGTGAATAAGTTCATTTGTATAATATGCTAGATTACACATACAAGACATATCATGGTATTTGTCTTTCACTTTCTGACTTACTTTACCTAGCATGATAATCTTTGGGTCCATCCCATGCTGCTGCAAATGGCATTATTTCATTTGTTTTTATGGCTGAGTGACACTCCATTGTGTAAATGTACCACATTTTCGGGATCCACTGACCTGCAGATGAACATTTAAGGTGGCTCCTATGTCTTTGGGGCTTCCCTGGTAGCTTGAATATTGTAAACAATGCTGCTAAGAACACTGGGGTGCCTTTATCTCTTTGAATTTGAATTTTCTCCAGACACATGCCTAGGAGTGAGACTATGAGGTCAGATGCGCCTGCCTGCAGCTTGTGCTCCTTGATTCCCACTGGCTGACCCGGAGCCTCTCAGGTGCCTGACCTCAGAGCCACACTCAGCATCACAGCGCTGAAATCTCAGGGCTCCCGTCCGCCCCTTCTCCTCACACACACAGGCAGTCCAGGGTAGCAGAAAGGTCTGGTCGGGGACGGGTGGCTCTGTGGCTCTTGAAACTTAGACAGTTGGAAGGACCCCTTTGCTTAAGAAACATAAAACAAAATTACAGATACAAAATGAAGTTCGGGGCCTCAAAAGGATTTTGAATTAATGAGGAGGGCAGAAGCAGAAGCTGTACCTACTATGGCCAATCCATCTCAGGACCCACTTTCTAGTCCCAACCCTTCCACTACCATGCCTCAGTCTGAGCAATTCCTTTCCTTGAGCAGGCCCAGCTCCCTCCTGGTTCAAATGAGGGGGCTGGGAGGAGAAAGAGTGGGGGAGCTCTGCAGTCCCTCTCAGCCCTGGAACTCTGAACTCTGTCAGCCATGGTCCGAACACTTTCCCAGGCTCCCTGCAACATCACAGAACTGCCCCTGATCCGGGAGGGACGCTACTCCTCCCTCCAGCCCAAGGCATGTACTGTATTACAGTAATGAGAGCTTAGGTTGCTTTAAATATCACAAAACAAAAACAACAGCAGCCCTGGCTCATCATCATTCCCTGCCCAGACCACAGAGGAGAGCGCCGCCAGGCCGACACCAGGGCAGAGATGGACAGCAGAGCCCACACAGCCACTCTCAGGGATCCATTGGCTCGTGTCTAGGATGAACATCACTCGTGGCAGAGGTTGTGAAGAGCCAGGCAGAGGGAGAGCCCACGAGGTCGCTCTGGGACACAGAGGCCCTTAGATGGAATGAGGCTGGAGGTCAGGGTCCTGGATCCACCACGGCTGAGCTGGTGCCAAGCCTGAGGCTTCAGGAACCGCGGTCTCTCACCTCTGGGAGAGTCAGAGAAGTCCAGCCAAAGGTCTCCGCAGAAAGGAGGCTCATCTTCCCCCAGGGCCTGGGAGGCATCCGCTGAGCAGAAGAGCAAGCATTCATCAGAAAGGAAGGAACCATGGGGACATGGAGGGGACTTTCTCCCTCAGGGCTCTGCAAAGCCCAAGGACAAATCCTCAGGGGAACCTGGCAGACCCTACAAGCTTCATTCTTAAAGTAAGAACTAACGAAACTGTTCAGCTTACCATAAAGAGGGCCTAGTTAACTCATTTTCTGTAAAATGATCTATGACAGATCAGAGGTCCTATCAGACAGTTGTCTGACGTTGACGTGCGTCAAACTGCAGAGCAGGACATGCACACGGCAACCCTCCACAGACGGGGACGAGGCACACACGCGTCCTCTGCACCCCGCCCTCCCGGCTCTCAGACCACGTGGCTCCACAGCTCCAAGGCTGGCCCTGGTGACCAGGGAACATGGCACTTAGAACACATGGGGACTCGGGCCAGGGAGCTGTCCTTTCTACACCATGCCGACCCCAGACCCTGAACCCTCTAACACATGGTGCTTCCACCAGAGAAAGACGTAAAGAGGAGAGCTGCCAGTGATCTGTGTGTGACAGCAAACACACGCGGGCACCTCTTTCCTGAGCCTTGGGTCCTTTTCAGGCTGAGGATATTGAGTTATTGAGAAATAACTATGTCAGTCAGACATTTTAAAAGGGAATTGGAAAGTCTGAAGCCAAAGGAAGGACTGCGCTCCTTTCCCCGGGACCCTGCTCAGCAGTGACTGCGGGAATGTGCATTGAGCACCCAATGGCGGGTGGTGTCACCAATCCATGGGGATCCCAGCCTGTCCACGGGGGACAGAACTAGACTTGAGGGAGACGGAGACTCTGAAGAAGGCTGGTGTTGGGTGGAGCAGAAGAAACTACTGTAAAATTCATCATACAGGGAAACCAGGATCTGGAACACCCGGTTCCTAGCGTATAGCTTGGCCTACTCTTGAATTGACACTCCAGTGCAAAGATAGCACTGATCCTTGATCTCTGCTGAATCCCCAACATCTAACACACTGCCTGACATGGAGCGGGTGCTCAGGGAATCTGTTAAATTAATGTATAGTAGTCTGCCTGCAATGCAGACAACCCGGGTTCAATCCCTGGGTTGGGAAGAGCCCCTGGAGAAGGAAATGGCAACTCCAGTATTCTACCTGGAGAGTCCCATGGACAGAGGAGCCTGGTGGGTTACAGTCCACGGGGTCACAAAGAGTCAGACAGGATGGACCACAAGCACACACGAGGTGCCCAATAAAGAAGGCTGAGTGCTGAAAAAGACTCTTCAGAGTCCCGTGAACAGCAAGGAGATCAAACCAGTCCATCCTAAAGGAAATCAACCCTGAATATTGACTGGAAAGACTAATGCTGAAGCTGAAGCTCCAATATTTTGGCCACCTAATGTGAAGAGCCGACTCATTGGAAAAGACCTTGATGCTGGGAATGATTGAGGGCTAGAGCAGAAGGGAATGACAGAGGATAAGGTGATTGGATGGCATCACCAACTCAGTGGACATGAGTTTGAGCAAACTCCACGAGATGGTGACGGACAGGGAAGCCAGGCATGCTGTAGTTCTGCTGCTGCTACTGCTAAGTGTCTGACTCTGTGCGACCCCATAGATAGCAGCCCACCAGGCTCCACTGTCTCTGGGATCCTCCAGGCAAGAGTACTGGAGTGGGGTGCCATTGCCTTCTCCATACTGTAGTTCATGGGGTCACAAATAGTGGGACATGACTTAGCAACTGAATAACAACAAATGTGCCTAATAAACTCTTGTTCCTTTTTTTACATTCTTAATCTCCTCCGTCTCAGGAACTTAAGCTGACTGTGGATTTGTGAACTGTTTGCCACTTGTGGCTGGAACTCAATGAACAGTATTGTTTTGGAGCACACCTGTGTCTCACTTTTACTTACCACCCTTCCACCCAAATAGCAAGACTTCCATTACCTTCCCTTCTCTGAGCTCCTCATTGATTACATTCTCCCTTGGATTGGAAGTTAATTTTTTTCATATGATGCAGTCTTTTCTCTATTTTTATCCCATTTATACAGTGCCAAGTATATTCACCCCATTATAAACAAATTGAGATTGGACTGAGTTCTGCATCCTTTGTAGGCACCATGACACCCAGCAAGGTGCTTTATCTGTCTCTGAACAAACCTCACAGTGTCTTTCTCCCAAGATCTGACCTCCATAGTTATGCTGAATTCCTTATTACTCAATATGGTCTTTTCTCTTTAGACATCTTTCCAACTTTCAAAAAGAAAAAAAAAACTTGAAGTATTCATTAACCAGCTTTTATTGAGAACTATACCAGGCACAGTGCCAAGTGGTAAAAGAGAAAAAATGAACACACACATGAGAGATCAGAAATGCCACAGTTTAGGCCTCCTTCTCTCCTAAAGCCAAAAGAGTTACCTAGCTAAGTGGTCTAGTGGAAACAGAATCTGACCAGCTGCTCAATTAATGGTGTAACCTTGGATGAACTAAATATTCCCCCGACATACTATTAATCTGAAAAATAAAGGAGAGGAACGCCAAGGACATGCCCTCTCTCATTTTTTGTTCCTTCTTGACAATAAGCAGTACCAAAGTTTATGTGGTCATATCCTATGGTAAAGAGTAAAAGTTCTGTAGTATTGAGGGAAGAATGAGATCTATAAGGTTGAAATCATTTGCAGGTAAAATTTAAACTACCATTGGCAGTAACTCTCCTTAAGCCCACATCAACAAACTGCATACCCAGAGACTTTATTGGTGATACACACCCAACGAATCATCTATACTCAGAGTCACACATGTGAGTCTAGTTGGGTTGACAGCATCCAGGCAAAATGAGAGTGATGGACAGGGAAGCCTGGCATGCTGCGGTCCATGGGGTCACAAAGAGTCGGACACGACTGAGCAGCTGAACTGAACTGATAAAGACTTTACGTTGTTCTTGGTCATTTTGCACTCATTGGTTCTATGGGCTGCAACTATAATTTGATTTCGAGGCAGGAGGAAAAAGTAAAGGACCTAAAGAGTGTCTCTTTTTTTTTCCAGATGATGGAAGAATTTAAATTTTTTCAAAGGAGAATGGAAGAAATAATCCAAGAAGGAAGACAGAGTGACAATAATTGTAAACAAGTAAAGATAAGGAAAATGGCTCAGTACTTGATGTACAAGGATGCTGGGAAAAAAAATAAAATAAAGAGGAGCAAGAAAAGAACTCAGAATTGTACAACTGGAACTTCTAAGAAGAAGGAGACTTTCCTCAGAGAAGGCATATCAGACTTTGTGGAATTCCAAGGAAGAAGAACCTCCAGGATCCACAGGTTCAAGAAGTTTAATATTCAACAAGTCGGAAGGGAGGAGAGGATATTTCTCTACAAAGCAAACAAGAGCATTCATTGAAGGAGACTTTGGAGTATTTCAACTGGAAAAAAGAAGACTCCACTGGGAATTGATGGTCTTCATAGATATGAAACACTGTCCTGAAGTAGAAGGATCCAGGCCATGCAACAGACCTGTAAAGTCATAGCTAAGGAAGTTTCAGAGGGGAAGATTTCGACCAAAACTAAAGGGGAACATCCTAAAAATTAGAATCACCCAAAATTGGTATGTGTTTCTTTGTGAGGCTATGGGCTCCTCATTACTGGAAGTGCTTATTCAAGTGCTGCTGCTGCTGCTAAGTCCTTCAGTCGTGTCTGACTCTGTATGACCCCACGGACAGCAGCCCACCAGGCTCCTCCATTCACAGAGTTCTCCAGGCAAGAATACTGGAGTGGGCTGCCATTTCCTTCTCCAGCTTATTCAGATAGAGGCTGAATAATAACTTTATTTAGGAGACTGTAGGAAAGAGTCCTTTTCTATGCAAGTGATTAGGCTAGCAAACTTCTAAAAGTTCCCTTCCAACTTTAAGAGTCTATATGTCTGTTCATCAGAGTGCAGAAACAAGATAACCTAACACAAGGACTTCCCTCGTGGTCCAGTAGCTAAGACTCCCAGTACAGGGGGCCCAGGTTCAACTCCTTGTCAGAGAGCTAGATACCACTTGCCTCAACTAAGAGTTCACATGCTGCAGCTAAAAAATCCCACATGCTGTAACTAAAGATTCCCCATGTCCCCATGAAGATCAAAGATCCTGCATTCTACAACCAAGACTCAGAGCAACCAAATAAATAAGTAAATATTAAAGTAAAAAGACAACCTGATACCAGCCGATACAGAGGACAGAGAGAATTGAAAGAATGACTTGTTTATGCTGATACAGATTAGAAGACTCGTGTTATGATAACTTCTGGCCCAAGAATCATACGGCCTGTAGTTGTAGTCATACAGACTGTCTGACGTGTTGACATCACACACATGCACACTCAGAGCTGATCATTGTCCTCTTTCCTTTTATGCACACTCCATATGGCCCAGATTCTGTGGCAAAACTGGCATTATCAGGACTTGACTCCACTACAATCAGATTGTTTACAGTAACTTTGAGCTTCAGTCAGAAGTGGGCAAAATTGACCACTCTTCCAAGAACATACAGTCAACCTATTTAATGGCACTTGACAGCTGTAAAGAATAATTAGATTTATTGTAGTTGGTCATAAAATCCTAGCCATTTACCATTTTAATCTATAAATATACATTGGTAAATTACCAGTTTCTCAGTTCCTCCTCTCATGTCCTGACCTCCCCAAATCTTGAATTATTTATCTGAATTATTCTATCATTGACATAGAAGACAATACTGCTCATATCCATAGTGTTAGGAAACTAAAATTGGGTTTTCACCTCCATAAAACTGATGGCATTTGTAGAAATAATGAGTAATTCTTAGAGAAAGGAAATAAAAATAAACAAGAGAAACTGAACACATTGAAGATATTCCACATTTGGCTTTTATTTTCTCATGCTCTGAATGAATCAGATATGAAATAGAGAAAGGCATCCTGTGTCCAGCCACCAGCCTGACAGTTTGTAGGAACAAGATCACACAACCACATTCAGCTTCCAACTATTCTCCAACAACACTCCATACTCTTGATGGCCAACATCCATAAAAATAAACAATCCCAAGTTAGAGCAACTATGACAGTCAGGTTTTCACAGAAATTGAATTTGCAATGCAGGACAGAGCAAACACTATTGTTTAAACAACTAACATTAGGGAAGTGTCCAAAATTAATGCAGACTCAAAATGATGGGATGTTAAGAATGCAACCAGAACCAACATAGATCTTATTAAAGCAATCATTAAATCACTATGGCCTAGGAAGGCCAGCATTTAGAATTATTAGATGTTTCAATTCAGTTCAGCAAACAGCTTTTGAGGTGGCACTGGGAAACCTCCTTGCCCTCGGCTCGTGTCCCAGGCTTCACAAGACACTGACATAAGTTAGCAGTCTTTGCTGGTCCTCTCCTGCATTCCCTGCCAAGGGAGCATCCTGTTGCAGATAATTCTGGTTAAAAAAGGATGTGGAGAGTCCCAGAAAGTACCCTCACAACAACCCCCCCCCCAAAACCCTAAAGGATTATAGTTTAAAAGCTCCTTGCCCTGTGAATCAGGGCAATTTCAGGCTTGAGAAAACCAACTAATCTCTCTTCTTTTTCCTCTGAAAGCCCAAGACAGGCCTTTAGGAAGAAAGCACATTCTTAAGAGGCTGTGACTTGTGGGAGAAGCCCTCCAAAGCTGGCAAAGAGAACAATTAGGGGGGAACTCACTGAACCAGCTCCTCAGACTCCCTTGAAGTTCAAGAGGAGAGATGAGCATTGCAAGGTGCCCGTGAGTCTCCCAGTGGTCAGTTTCTGCTGGTGGGCACATTCCTTCCCATGACCTTCCAGCCCTGAAGATGCATAATCTGTGCCCACACAGCAGGAAGCAGGGGAGAGTCCAGAGTAGGAAAACCTGACCCCTACCATAGGACTGGACCTCAACCCAGCTTGAGAGAGGTACTAGTCTTCCTCCTCCCCTGAAGAATAATCACCATGGCACACCCAGAATGAAAGTAAAGGAGATGGAAGGGTAAATTAAAACATCCTCAGGGACTTCTCCAGTAGGCCAGTGGCTAAGATTCCATGCTCCCAATGCAGGGGGCCCAGGTTCGATTGTTGGTTGAGAAACTAGATCCCACATGGTGTCATGAAGAGTTCACGAGCCACAACTAAAGATCTTGCATGCCACAACAAAGCCTGAAGATCCCACATGACACAAGTGAGACCCAGCGCAGTCAAATAAGTAAACATTTTTTAAAAAATAAAACATCCTCATACCAGGTAAGCCTAAAGGGGCAGCGGGATTAGACACCTTCAATGAGTCACAGACAATACCTCCCCTGATTTTTCAAATTTTTAAATTCTAATATAGGTAATTTACAATACTGTGTTAGTTTCAAATGTACAACAAAGTGGTTCAGAAGCATATATATTTTTACAGTTTATTTTCTTTTATAGGTTATTAAATGAAATCGCTCAGTCGTGTCTGACTCTTTGTGACCCCATGGACTGTAGCTGCTCTTCCGTCCATGGGATTTTCTAGGCAAGAGTACTGGAGTGGGTGCCATTTCCTTCTCCAGGAGATCTTCCCTGGAGAACCTGGGTTTGAACCTGGGTCTCCCGCATTGTAGGAGGACGCTTTTACTGTCTGAGCCACCAGGGAAGTCATTAGGAAATATTAAATATAGTTCCCTGTGCTTTGAACAGCCTCAGGTGTGCACACAGCAAGGGGCCAATTCCCAATGGTAAGCAGAGCATGCACCTGGAAGCTTCTTCGACCTGAATCCCTGGATGGCTCTGCCTGGACACAGCACCCCACCGAGCTCTGCCATTTGTCGGATCTCAATGCCTTCTCAATAAACTTTTTGATTGAGAGTTTTCCTCTCAATCAGCCATCCCAGTGTTTGGTTTCCTTTAACAAATTCTTCTAAGAAGACAGTTCTAAGGCACATAGATGAGAAGACAAATGACAACATCAGTCGTAATAAATTCCTACATTCTGTTCTCAGAGAGGATTTGTTTAATTGACACTTGCTAACTTAACTAAGTCTATATTCTCAGAGTTAGGCATGGATAACCTTAGACTGTCTAATGGGCTTCCGCAGGGGCTCAGCAGTAAAGAATTCGCCTACAATGCAGGAGACTCGAGAAACCTGGCCTCAGTCCCTGGGTCGGGAAGATCTCCAGGAGGAGGAAATGGCAACCCACTCCAGTATTCCTGCTGGGACAATCCCATAGGTTGAGCAGCCTGGTGGGCTCCCGGCCACGGGGTCACAGAGTCAGACACAACTGAGCAGTCAAGCACCCACTCCCTCAGACCGTCTAAGGTTATAACTGCTTTTTCACCAATCATAACAAGCAGGATAGCTCCATGGGTGAGCTGCGAGACCTGCAAGCAGATCTCCTATCTTTAAATCTCAACTCTGATTTCTACGAGCCGTGTGATTTTAAGCAAGTGATGGAATGATTCTGCCTCAGTTTCTTCCTCCAAAACATGGGATACCAATAGCAGAATGGCCTAAAAAGACTGCTGGATTCTAATAGAACAGTGCTCAGCTTCAAATCTTAGCTATTATTATTATTACAACTGGAGCTGTTTAAATGACTGGAGCTTGTCTCATTTCATAGTAAATATATTATGACTATCCCTAGTACATGGCTAGGGCTCATGCATATAATAATAAATAATCATGACATTACAACCCCTTGGCAGCAAAAGCAAACATAAAAAAGCAAACAAAAGGCTGTACCTCCTTTGCCGTAACAAGAAGCAGTCCTGGTTAGCATGCAAAGTTGTCAGATTCAGTCTTTCCCTGGAACATATTTCTGCAAATGTGTCTAATGCTACATTAGTTATAAAGTTACTGGGATACTTCAGCTTGCAGCAAACAACTAGCAGAGTCTCTGCAGTTTCAATTTCTTCTTATCAGGATAGATCTCATCACCTTGGTTCTCCAACCTCCCTAGGAGACCACTTAGGCTCTGATAGCTAAGCTGCTTTGTGCACACCTGGAAGACAGTCCTTGGTTCTTCTTAAAAACAGTCTCTAATGTCATCACCTCTAGGAAACACACTCTAACCAATGATCCTAATCCATGAATTCTATGAAGTTCCCCAAACAAATTAGCAGAGAAAGAGTTGCTTATCTATGTGTTATCTCTTCTCTTCTGTGCTTTCCCCCAAAGATGACGCTCAGACTCCAGATCCATGAGTCCCCACCAATCTCGCCCCAACCACCCCCCACCCCTGCCAGGGGTGATGGGGAACTCAGCAAAAGGAGGAGTGGAGATGAGAGAAGAGGGCTCTGGGTGGGGCTCTTATGGAAACCTCAGCAGGGATGTGGAGAATCTAGGGAGCTAAGTACAGGGATGCAAGATCCAGAAATCCGGAAGTGAATTCTGGAGCCTGAAGCAGAGGATTAGCCCAGTTAAATAAGTGGGGGCTTTCCATGTCAGAGGAAACGAGTGCTGGGCGGAGGGCAGAGTAGAGAAGAAGGCTGTGAAGCACATGGCCTGCCTCTGATTTCAGCAGGAAGCGCTGGGCAAGCTGCAAGGGTGTGGGTGGGGAGGAGAGGGAAAGAGCCTCTCTTAATAAGGCGGTGGTTTGGGCCCCAACCAGGAGGGTGTAGCTGTCAGTTTCATTCTGGGCGGGGGATGGGTGAAGGCTTGTCCAGCAATCGCCCCCATCAAATGTGCATCCAATCAGTGTCATTTTTCAAACCCTCATCCTGCTTTGGCCAAGGAGGCAGGAATGAAAGCCAGGGGCTCAGGCTGAAACTGGAGGGAGCCTGGAGCTCTCTGGCAGGCTCTGGCCCTGGAGCTCAGGAAATATGACACCTAGGGAGAGAAACTGCAGGAAGAGAGTCACAGCCAAACAAACACACCCGCAGCCAGAGCGCTGAGCCCTGAGCCCGGAGGCCAGACAGGGGGCCTCTGGCCTTTCAGGGAAAGAGGGCCAGCAGTTCTCCTTCTTCCTCTCCAGGATCAATATTTCCTCAAAGAGGAGGGACTCTTTTTGCTCACAAAGTATACTCACCTGCCCCGTCCACAATTTAGAAAACTTCTTTTATGAATCCTTGCTTGGTGAAGCTTTTCCAGTGCTATTTGGTGAAAAAGATGGTGCTTCAGAGTCTTTTGTAGCTTACATGCCCACATTTGCATGGAGTTTGCTATCACTTCCCTCCTGCCCCTTAACCAGTACTAGAGCATAATGGGTGGACTATGCCACAGATAATCCACAGGGATAGATAACCTAAAGCAAGATGCATTCAGCTGTAGAATAAGTTAGCTGGTTTGCTTTTTGATATGGGAGGCAATAGAGCCTAGTGATTAGGACCCCTGCACATTTGAAGTCAGAGAGAATGGGTTTATAACTCAGCATGACCACTGACCTGCTGCGTAATCTAGGGCAAACCACTCAACCTCTCTGAGCCTTACGTTCTCATCTAGGAGATGAGGATATAGCTTGATTCCACACAAGTGCTATTAGAATTAAATAACATTGTCTACCTAAAGAAGTTATACTGCTTGGCATACAGCAAATGCTCCAGGCGGCACTAGTGGTAAATAGCTCGCCTGCCAAGGCAGGGGACATAACAGACTCGGGTGAATCCCTGCGTTGGGAAGATCCCCTGGAGAAGGAAATGGCAACCCACTCTTGCCTGGAGAGTCCCATGGACAGAGGAGCCTGGCGGGCTACAGTCCATAAGGTCGCAGAGAGTTGGATACTGAACTGAGTTGGACTGAAGCGATTTAGCACGCACATGCACACACAATCGGAGAAGGCAATGGCACCCCACTCCAGTTCTCTTGCCTGAAAAATCCCATGAACGGAGGAGCCTGGTAAGCTGCAGTCCATGGGGTCGCTAAGAGTCAGACACGACTGAGTGACTTCACTTTCACTTTTCACTTTCATGCATTGGAGAAGGAAATGGCAACCCACTCCAGTGTTCTTGCCTGGAGAATCCCAGGGATGGGGGAGCCTGGTGGGCTGCCGCCTATGGGGCCGCACAGAGTCAGACACGACTGAAGCGACTTAGCAGCAGCAGCAGCAGCATGAGTGTATCTTATGCACCAATATTTATAATTCTCCAAATAATCCTGTTAAACATCGTTTAAAGGTCACTTAGAGAGACTAGCACAGGGCGCCATCCCCATTTTGGGTCCCTTGCTCTGCTGTCTTCTGATCCTCATGCCTCGGGGACCAGCAGCATCACTGGTCACCTAAGTACAAATGACCAGCATAAGAAGAGCTCCTTTTGCTGCTTCTTTTTCTTTCTCTTGTCTCTCCTACTCTCTCATGTTAGAAGTTTTCATTTCCACATGTGATAAATTAAAAAGAACACCCACCTACCAGGATCCCAAATTCACAAAACTAATAAAGTTTACCTTGGAAATTTTTTTCTAGAAATTTTCCAATTTAGAAAGAAGTCATAATAATGATATTGCTCTGTAGCCAGAACAAGATATTTGGTCTCAACATTTGAATTTTTTCACAAATAGATACAAAACTCCCCGAATCGAAGTTTTACATAGATTGAATGAAATAAGATAATCTTAACATTGAAACATATTTATGTGTTTGAGAAATTATGGAACACAAAGCTACCTGGAACAAGAACTTAAATACAAAACTGGTCTGACTTTTCTAAGTTAATAAATACTGTTTTGACTGGAAAATATTTCTATCAGTGACTAACAAAAATACTAGACTGTTACCATACCATAGGGACCTAGTTCAACACACATTCATTCATTTAGTATTTATTGTGCAACTTCTAAATGCAGGAACTGCGCTTACAACTGAGACACAAAACAGAAACAGCTACTTCCCACACATGTCTTAGAGTTTACCGAGAGGTTCAGAAAAACAAGAAGCAAGTACAGAATGGTGTAAAAGAGCAATGATGGGGAGACGCAGGGTGCAATGAGAGCCCTTGGGAGGATACCTGGCCAACAGTTAAGGAGCAGAAAAAATTTCCCAAAGTAAACAGCATCAAAGCAAAACCTGCAAGATGTGCAAAGCCTGAAATAAGTAGGTGGGGCAGGGAAAGTAGGCTGCATGCAGTAGCACCCTAGGGTCGAAAGGCCCAGAGGGAAACTGGGGGAGTGGACTCATTTGTGTTGTCGACTCGAGCAGGGGTCAACGTGTACGCCATGCACTCGTACTCCTTGTGAGCAGCAAGAAATGAGACCAGAGAGGAAAGCAGGAGGCTTGTAGGGCATTTACTCTGAGCAAAAGGGGCACCCCATCGGAGGACCAAATTTAAAAAATGGGACATGAGAAGGCAGAATTAAGAAACCATTGTCCGAGTAGGCAAGGTTGGTGAGAATGGACAAAAAGTGAAAAGATTAAGAGATATTTCAATATGGAACCAAATGGATTGATGGCTTGGTTTGAATAAGAAGGTTAAGAAGAGAGAGAGAGAAGCCAAGAGTTAGGCCTGAGTTTCTGGCTTAGGAAGCTGGGGGTCCCACCCCAGGGCCTTTGCACTTACTATTCTCTCTGCCTGGAATACTCTTTACCATATACCTTCTAGACTCATCTCTCACTTCTTTCAGGTTCCTGCTCAAATACTGCCTTATCAAAGAGTCTACTTCACCCTATATACAGCTAATTTAGTTTAGTGCCCAAATCTTCATCCCAGGTCCATTACTCTCTATTCTCTTAACCCCTAATATTACTCCATAGCATTTATCACCACCTGACATTTTATGTATTTGCTCAATTGCTCTTTTGTCCCCATGAAAATATGCACTCCATGAGAGCAGCGTTTTTTCTATTTTGTTCCTTATTTATCCACAGTATCTAAAATAGCTCCTGGTTACTCTCAACATATCTTTTAATGTTTAATAATTAAATTCACAGAGGTAGAAAACACAGAAATGGTCTAGGAAAACACACATTCACTTCTATGTCTAACACTTGGGTTCAGAAGCTCTTCTGTTTTTCAGTCAATGAAAATATAGGACATACAGAAAGGTACACAAATCGTACATGTATCACTCAATGGATTATAACAAAATGTTACTAGCACACAGCACAAGACATAAAACATCATCAGAGCCCCCAGCATGGCCCTCCCAATCACTAACACTCTTGCTCCTCCCCAAAGGTAACCAGGAAACTGACTTCTAACTCCATCAATAGTTTTACCTGTTCTTGAACTATTAATAAATATAAATGGAATAATGTCATTTGTATTCTTTGTGTCTTGCCCCTTTCACTTAACATTAGATTTCTGAGATTCATCCACATTGTTATATGAAACAACACTTTCTTCTTTTTTTGTGGCTGAATGGGATTCCAGCTTGTGAATGGTCACAACTTATTTTCTGTCAACAAACATCTGGGTGTTTTGAATTTGGAGCCATCACTACAGATGCTGCTGTGAACGTTCCAGTATATACCTTTAGGTGAACATAGGTATCTGAGGGAGTGGGAAGGGTGGGCTACATGTCTAGGAAGATAAGTACTGCGTCATAGAGTATGTATGGGCTTCCCTGGTAGCTCAGCTAATAAAGAATCCACCTGTAATGCAGGAGACCCTGGTTCGATTCCTGTGTGGGGGAGACGCCCTTGAGAAATGATAGGCTACCCACTGCAGTGTTCTTGGGTTTCGCTGGTGGCTCAGAGAGTAAAGAATCTGCCTGCATGGAGGGAGACCTAGGTTCGATCCCTGGGTTGGGAAGATCCCCTGGAGGAAGGCATGGCAACCCACTCCAGGATTGTTGCCTAGAGAACCCCATGCACAGAGGAGCCTAGCGGGCTGCAGTCCACGGGTTGCACAGAGTTGGACACAACAGAAGCAACTAAGCCGCAGCAGCACAGAGCTAGGTACATGTTCAGTTTTAGTAAGTTCTACCAAAAAGTGATCAAAATAACTGGGTCGGTTCCAAATCTCACCTGCAATGTACTCCATATGCTATTTTCCACTGCTCTAAATCCTCAACAATACTTATCGTGTAAGTCTATTTAATTTTCTTGGTGGGTGTTCGTGGGTATTTCACCTTCCCAATGACTAATGAAGGTAAGCATATATTCATATTTGCTATTTGGAGATCCAGGTTTATGAAGTTCTTGTTCAACTCTCTTCCCCTTTTGCTGTCTTTGTTTTATTGACTTGGGAGGATTACTAATACATTCTGAATACAAGCTCTTCATTGGTTTTAAGTGCTGCAAATAATTTTCCTTATTCTATTATTCGTCTCTCACTTTCTTAACACTGCCTCTTGATAAACCTAAATTCTTAACTTTGATGTAATTCTCTTTATCAGTGTTTTCCTTTATGGTTCATGCTTTCTATGACTTGGAAGAATTCATAAAGGTGGATATGGGGAAAGCAGAAAAACCGACACAAAAGGAAAATGTTTGGAAAAGAAGGGATAGTGTCAGCCAATGCAGAGATGTGTTCCTAAGACCAAAAGAAAAGGTTAGCCAGGGAAGATAACAATAGACTGAGAGGGACCTTAAAATTGGCCAAGCTGTTTCCTTTTGACCTGAAGACAATGAGGATGGGTTAAGGTCCTATCTCTGCCTGACTGTCTGCCTTCCTGACACATCTTTTCTGCCCCTGCAGCTCAGGGGGTGTGCCCATCACAGAATGTAACCGCTCTCTCCCATGATACTTTTCTACCTTCTACATGCTTCTATCTCAACTTTGTCATGCTGCATTGCAATTTGTCTGTGTTCCCGTCTAAGCTGACAGCTCCTAGAAAGCAGGCACCAGGAACAGAGAGCAGGACCAGCTTGTAAGGGCTCCTGAGAGCTGACTCAAATGTTCAAGAATTCTGCAAGCCGGGTAACATTATGTCGGTAGCTTGAAATCAACCATGGCATTTTATATTATTTTTTAACCAGTGGTTTTTAAATCAACCGGAGTATTTTTACACTGTGGAAATCAGCAAATGCTACAAATCAGGGCTCCTCCCTCCCCACAGAACCTGTTGTTAATCATTAGCCAGCACACCTCTAGACACAGGTCTTATTCGTCTCCATACGTTTGTCACTGAATACAGTGCTTGCTCCAACATTTACTGAATTAAATTGCGTTTTTTCACAATACCTATCCCTACCTTTAGAATCACAAGTAAATAAATTCTCTTTATAATTGGACATTATGCTAAGTGAAATGTCAAACCCAGAAGACAAGCACTACGTGACTCCCTGTATACAAAGTATATACAATAGTCATAATCGTTAAATCAAAATGTGGGATGGTGTTTACTAGAGGCTGGAGGAGGTAGGGGAGGGAAATAGAGAGTTATTAATCAACAGGCATAAAGTTTCAGTTCAGAAATAAGATTACACTCCAGAGATCTGCTGTCCAACATGGTACCTACAGTCACCAACAATGTAGTGTATACTTAAAATTTTATCAGAGGGTAGATTTCATGGTCTTGTCAAAATTTGTTCTAAAAACTCAGAGAATTCTGCTCTCTGCTCCTTCAGTGGATAAATTATGCTTGTTCATAATTGTGCATGGTTGGCACCATCTCTGAGAGTTTATATATGAGTCCCCGAAGTAATTAAGGACAGCATGGGCAATGCATAAGCAAGTGCCAGGTAAAGTGAGCTTGAGAAGCCCATCTTTCTGAAGCCCAGTTCTGAGGAGGCACTTGTAAGCCAGTTGGTGTTCCTAACGGGTCTGTAAAGCACAATTTCCCATACAGATCTCAAAGTACAAACAGCCTAGACATTTCTTAGAGACAAAAGCTTCATCTAACTCACAAGGTCACTGAATGAGGAGCCTGTGGACCTGTCTTTCCTATACGCAGGCCGTTCTTTGATGATCCCTCCATTAACAGGATGGGAAAATGTCAGATGGCAAGAGAACTCATGACTCATGACCATGTCCTGGTGGGGGAAAAGGGTTTTCAGTAAAAGGCATGAGTAAAGTTTTACGTGCCACAAAAACCCAAGGGCCAAAACTTGGTGAAAGAATGAATACAAATGAGACACAATGCCAGCATTTCAAAGCAACTGAAAATTTAACTGTTGATCCCTTTGTTGTTAGATCGAGACACCGTTCTGATGATTCTTCAAGGAAAGAATGCCGAGGATTGGGGGCTCGGCATGTAAGAATCTCCCTAGGGGTAGGGGTGAGGGCCTGTGTGATTCAAAACAAAAATTACTCAACATTATAACTGCTTTATTTTTAGTCATGGTCATTCAATTACTTGGAAACTTCAGAAACCATTAAGAAAGGCGTAATGTTTATGTTTATAAAAAGAGGCATGGATTTTCAAAAAAACAAGAAATGTTTTTTAATATATTTTAATTCTTGACTTTAAAAATGAGGAAACTGAATTCAACTGTAAACTGTACAAGAGCACGGACCAAGTCTGTCTCCTTCACCAGGATCTGCCCAGCACTAACCACGCCTGGCACACAGTAGGTGTGCTGTAAACAGTGGCTGAATGAATGAATGAAGACTGGAGGAAAGGCGAGACTTGGCCATCGTTACACATGTTGACATTTTGTCAGAGCTGGCAAGACTGTCCTAACCCCAGTGATCTTTCCACCCTAAAGTGGTGGTTAATTAAAAACATGGACTGTGGAGTCAGACTGCCTGGGTTCCTAGACCAGCCCCATTACCAGCTGTGTGACTGTGAGCCGTTTATATAACATCCCTGAATCTCAATTTCCTCTTCCATGAAATGGGAAGAATCCTAATCCACTCCCAGAGACCAGCTGTGAACATAAGGCGAGAAAACACAGGTAAAGGGTTTAGAAAGTGCCCAACTCACAGGATGTGCTCAATATGCAATGGCCATTATCACTAGCTGCAGATAATAAAGTGGGACTAAATGATCTGAATCCCTAATGGTTCAGCATTGTCTTTTGTGGGAAGACAGAAACCCTTTGGAAAATTTACCTGAGACAAACCTTGAAGCATTACTTATAAATGACACTTTATATTTCTTCCAGAAGTCCATCAAGTTCACATAAGCACAAAGACTACCGAAAGCCAAACAAATGCAGCCAATGAGACAGTCTTTGAGGGAAGGTCCTGTGTTATCTGTCCCTTTAGCCCTATGAAGCATAGCAGAGGGGAGGTGGGATGGGCTAGTGGTCAAGAGCACGGAGGCCGGGCCTCAACCGCCTAGGTTTAAATCCTAATTTCTTTATTTGTTTACTGTGTGAGCCAGGCCAAGTTATGTCTCCTCTCGGTGCCTTTGCTTCTTAATTGTAAAATGAATTTAATAACTGCATCTACGATATGGGACTGTGGTCAGGACAAAGAAGTGGCTGATTCTTGGATGGCACTAACAGCCATCACCACACACAACAGACATTTGCATGAAATCATATGCATTGCCATGACTTCAGCTACATGATGGACAGGGTCACTGTCTTGCCATTGGCTCTCTTTGCAATGCTTGATCATGTTACAACCAGCACCATAGTCATGGCCCCAATCCATTCATGTAGCCCTGACACCACGCCAAAGAGATGCGCTGCTGCTGCTAAGTCGCTTCAGTCATGTCCGACTCTGTGCGACCCCATAGACTGCAGTCCACCGGGCTCCTCTCTGTCCCTGGGATTCTCCAGGCAAGAACACTGGAGTGGGTTGCCATTTCCTTCTCCAATAGAGATGCACAGAATAATACAAACACCAACACCGATTACTGGAACAGAGTCCAGTCAAACAAACTGAATTAAGGAACCGAGATTCCCTGGCAGAACGATGTAACGATGTTTTCCGAGGGAAGCAAACCCATCAAGGTACCAACGCGTTGACAAGAGCTAAGGACAGCCATCACCACAGCCAGAACCAGCCGAGACACGATTGGCAGGTGCCCAGGGCCCCTGGGAGCTGGGCATTCCTTTCCACCATTCGTACTTTCCTGAACCATCTCCAGCCAGTGTTGTGGCAGCCATAACAAATAATTTTGACCCAGGACAGCTTTTGGATTATCTTGTCCACTAACACTGCTTCAGGATATCACAGTAGAGTCTGCCTTTCAGACATCCATAACTCACACACAGTTCAGATGTTTGATAGAAACAGTCTATAAATGCTCTGCAACTAACAGAGTTTGAACTCGATAACCTTGAAGATGTTATAGAGAAAGTACAGCATTGTGGTTAAAAGCCTAGACTCGAGTGCCAAGTGCTGTCTGAGTTCAAACGTTGGCTGAATCATTTCCTTACTGTACATGAGACACTTAACCTCTTTGGGCCTCAGCTGCTTTATCAGTAAATTATAACAATTACATCTACAGCATATAACTTCTGTGAGACTAAAGGAGGTAACATGTAAAACACTTAGGAAGTATCAGACAGCTGGTAATCGCTATAGACAGACTAGCTTTGACAAGCCACAGCTGACACTGGCTGGTGAAGGCATCTGTGCAAACGAAGAGGACAGAGACAGACGATGGCTCCCAATGTACAGAACCGGAGATGGTGTTCATTTGTGTGTGCTGGCACTTGATGGGAGAAACGTTCGTCTCACTTGTTTGAACCTTAACCCATGCTCAAGTGTTCCCATGGGTTAAGTCACTTAGAACGTATCAGAGCAAAAATTCTTTCAGTTGCCTCCATCCTTCTGCTTGCATAATACTGGAGTCACAGAACCAATCTCATTCAAATTTTCCAAAACAATCACCTTTGCACTGAGTCAGCCTGGAAACTTTTAGTAGACGGGGTTGCAGTTTCTAAATGCTTAGAGTGCAAATACCAGATGCTCACCTACATCAGGTCTTGCTTGTTTCTCTGGTTGTATCAATATACAAATGGGGAGCCTCAAAAATGATCCACTCAATTGCCCCATTAATGCTTGGTATGTGTACTCTGTGCTCAGTGGCTCAGTCATATCTGACCCTTTTGTGACCCCACAGACTGTAGCCCTCCAGGCTCCTCTGTCCATGGAATTTTCCAGGCAAGAATACTGGAGTGGGTTTCCATTTCCTTCTCCAGGGTATCTTCCTGACCCAGGGATTGAACTCACATCTCTTGTGTCTCCTGCATTGGCAGCCAGATTCTTTACTACTGCACCACCTGGGAAAAATACTCATTACTCATTATGGGATCAGGTTAGCAACTATATTGGGGTCAGAACTGGTGAGTTCAAGTTCTTAGAATTCACAATTTCTCTATGTCCAAATTGACTCAGGAAATAGCATCTCTGGTTCAGATCCTCAAGCATTCCCTACATCCCCACTAGATTTATATCACCATAGTCAACAACAAGATTGATATACATGTTTACTATGGGTCTATATGAAGCTCAAGGTAATCTTACAGGTCTGTAATGAATAGGACACAGTCCCTTTTCTTTCTTAATCTTATTTTTAAAAAATTTTATCGGAGTGTAGTTTCTTTACAATGTATTCGTTTTTGCTGTATAGCAAAGTGAATCAATTATCCATGTATACATATCCTCTCTTTTTCACATTTCCTTCCCATTTAGTCCACCACAAAGCACTGAGTAGTTACATATATATGTATATATATATATATATATATACACACACATATGTCAATCTGAATCTACCAATTCATTCCACCCCTCCTTCTTGCCTTGGTATCCATATGTTTGTTCTCTACATTTATGTCTCTATTTCTGTTTTGCAAACAAGTTCATCTTTACTATTTTTCTAGATTACACATTTAAGTGATATACAATATTTGTTTTTCTCTTTCTGACTTCCTTCACTCTATACAACAATCTCTAGATCTATCCATGCCTCTACAAGTGGTACTAACTGGTTCCTTTTTATGACTGGGTAATAGTCTATTTTATATATGTACCACATCTTCTTTATCCAATCCTCTGTCAATAGACACTTTGGTTACTTCCATGTCCTGGCTATTGAAAGAGTACTTCAGTGAACTTTGGGGTGCATGATTTTTTAAAATTATGATCACAGTCCATCTTCTTTCATTATTATTTGCCTAGCACTGCCCGGTGCTGAATAAAAACCCCAGCATGTGTACTCTCCATCGTTGTTGCTGTTGTTCAGTTGCCGAGTCGTCTGACTCTTTGCAACCCCATGAACTGCAGCAGACCAGGCTTCCGTGTCCATCACCAACTCCCACAGCTTGCTCAAACTCACGTCCTTCGAGTCAGTGATTCCATTCAACCATCTCACCCTCTGTTGTCCCCTTCTCCTGCCTTCAATCTTTCCCAGCATCTGGGTCTTTTCCAGTGAGTCAATTCTTTGCATCAGGTGGCCAAATATTGGAGTTTCAACTTCAGCATCAGTCCTTCCAATGAATATTCACAACTGATTTCCTTTGGGATTGACTGGTTTGGTCTCCTTGCAATCCAAGGGACTCTCAAGAGTCTTCTTCAATGCCACAGTTCAAAAGCAAACAATGCTTTCTTTATAGTCCAACTCTCACATCCATACATGACTACTATCAAAAACCATGGCTTTGACTAGACAGACCTTTGTCAACAAAGTAATGTCTCTGCTTTTTAATATACTGTCTAGGTTGTTCACTGAGTCAGTGAAGCTATCTAACTACCTCACCTTCTGCTGCCCCCTTCTCCTTTTGCCTTCAAATTTTCCGAACATTAGGATCTTTTCCAATGAGTCAGCTCGTCGCATCAGGTAGCCAAAGTTTGGAGTTTAGCTTCAGCATCAGTCCTTCTAATGAATATTCAGGGTTGATTTTCTTTAGGATTGGCTAGTTTGATCTCCTTTCCGTTCAGGGGACTCTCAAGACTCTTCTCCAGCATCACAATTTGAAAGCATCAATTCTTCAGGGCTCAGTCTTCTTTATGGTCCAACTCTCACATCTGTAAAGGACTACTGGAAAAACCATAGCTTTGACTATACAGACCTTTGTCGATAAAGTGACTCTCTGCTTTTTAATACCCTGTCTAGGTTTGTCATAGCTTTCCTTTCAAGAAGCAAGCATCTTTTAATTTCATGGCTATAGTCACTGTCAGCAGTGATTTTGGAGCCCAAGAAAATAAAATCTGTCACTACATCCACTTTTTCCCCATTTACTTACCATGAAATGAAGGACTGGATGCCATGATTATATTAATTTATTTTTAAATGTTAAACTTTAAGCCAACTTTTTCACTCTCCTCTTTCACCTTCATCAAGAGGCTCTTTAGTTCCTCTTTGCTTTCTACCATTATGGTGGTATCATCTACATCTGAGGTTGTTATTTCTCTACGTAATCTTGATTCCAGCTCGTGATTCATCCAGCCCAGCATTTTGTATGGTGTACACTGCATAAAAGTTAAATAAGCAGGGTCACAATATACAGCCTTGATCTACTCCTTTCCAAATTTTGAACCAGTCAATTGTTTCATGTAAGGTTCTAACTTTTGCTTCTTGACTTTCATACAGGTTTCTCAGTAGACAGGTAAGGTGGTCTGGTATGCCCATCCATTTAAGAATTTTCCATAGTTTATCGTGATCTACACAGTCAAAGCCTTTAGTATAGTCAATGAAGCAGAAGTAGATGTTTTTCTGGAATTCCCTTGCTTTTTCTATGATCCAACAAATGTTGGCAATTTGATCTCTGGTTATTCTGCCTTTTCTATACCCAGCTTGTACATCTTGAAGTTCTTGGTTCAAGTACTGCTGAAGCCTAGCTTGAAGGATTTTCAATATAACCTAACTAGCATGAAATGAGCATAACTGTATGGTAGTCTGAACATCCTTTGGCATTGCCCTTCTTTGGTACTGGAATGAAAACTGACCTTTTTCAGTCCTGTGGCCACTGCTGAGTTTTCCATATTTGCTCACTTATTGAGTGAAGCAATTTAACAACATCATCTTTTAGGATTTTAGAAAGTTCAGCTAGAATTCTGTCACTTCCACTAGCCTTGTTTGTAGTAATGCTTCCTAATGGCCACTTGACTTCACCTTGAGCCAGTCTCCAGGATGTCTGGCTCAAGATGAGTGACCCCACCATAGTGGTTATCTGCATCTTAAGACCTTTTTTGTATAGTTCTTCTGTGTATTCTTGCCACCTCTTCTTAATCTCTTCTGCTTCTCTTAGAGCCTTACCATTTCTGTCCTTTATCATGTCTATCCTTGCATGAAATGTTTCCTTGATATCTCCAATTTTCTTGAAGAGATCTCTAGTCTTTCCCATTCTACAGTTTTCCTCTACTGATTTGCACTGTTTATTTTAAAAGGCCTTCTTATCTCTCCTTGCTATTCTCTGAAACTCTGAATTCAGTTGAGTATATGTTTCCCATTTCTGTTTGCTTTTTACTTCTCTTCTTTTCTCAGATATTTGCAAAGTCTCTTCAGACAACCAGTTTTCTTCTTACATTTCTTTTTCTTTGGGATGGTTTTGATCACTGACTCCTGTACAGTGTTATGAACCTCTGTCCATAGTTCTTCAGGTACTCTGTCTGTTAGATCTAGTCCATTGAATCTATTCATCACCTCCACTGTATAAGCAGAAGGGATTTGATTTAGGTCATACTTGAATGGTGGGAAGATCCCCTGGAGAAGGAAATGGCAACCCACTCCAGTATTATTGCCTGAAAAATCCTATGGGCAGAGGAGCCTGGTTGGCTACAGTCCATGGGGTCACAAAGAGTTGGACATGACTGAGCAACTAGCACACATTGAATGGCCTAGTGGTTGTCCCTACTTTATTCAATTTAAGCCTGAGTTTTGCAATAAGGAGTTCATGATCTGAGCCACAGTCAGCTCCAGGTCTTGCTTTTGCTGACTGTATACAGCTTCTCCATCCTTGGCTGCAAAGAATATAATCAATCTGATTTCAGTATGGACCATTTGGTGATGTCATGTGTAGAGTCATCTCTTGTGTTGTTGGAAAGAGTGTTTGCTATGACAAGTGTGTTCTCTTGACAAAACTCTGTTCACCTTTGCCCTGCTTTATTTTGTACTCTGAAGTCAAAGTTGTCTGTTACTCCAGGTATTGCTTGACTTCCTACTTTGTATTCCAATCTTCTATGATGAAAATGATATCTTTTTTTTTTTTTTTTTTTTTTGGTGTTAGTTCTAGAAGGTCTTTTGTAAATCTTCGCAGAACCAGTCATCTTCAGAGAATCAGTCGACTTCAGCTTCTTAAGCCTTGGTGGTTGGGTCATAGACTTGGATTACTGTGATGTTTAGTGGCTTGCCTTGGAAACAAGCTGAAATCATTCTGTCGTTTTTTAGATTGCACCTAAATACTGTATTTTAGACTCTTTTGTTGACTATAAGGGATATTCCATTTCTTCTACGGGATTCTTGCCCACAGTAGTACTTATAATGGTCATCTGAATTAAATTCATCAATTCCTGTCTGTTTCAGTTCACTGATTCCTAAAATGTCAATGTTCACTCTTGTCATCCCACTTGACCATGCCCAATTCACCTTGATTCATGAAGCTAACATTCCAGGTTCCTATGCAATACTGTTCTTTACAGCATCAGACTTCACTGTCACCACCAGACACTTCCACAACTGAGCACTGTTTCCACTTTGGCCCCGCCACCTCATTCTTTCTGGAACTATTAATCATTGCCCTCCATTCTTCCCCAGTAGCACACTGGACACATTTCAACCTGGGAGCTCATGTTACAGTGACATATCTTTTTACCTTTTCATACTGTTTGTGGGGTTCTCGTGACAAGAATACTGGAGTGCTTTGGCATCCCTCCTCCAGTGGACCACTTTTTGTCAGAACTCTTCACTATGACACATCTGAGTGGCCCTGTAGAGCATCATGGCTCATAGCTTCACTGAGTTATGTAAGCCCCTTGGCCACAACAAGGTTGTAATCCATGAAGAGGGTACTCTCCATTACCTGGATATAAATCCTAGTTCTGTCACTTATTAGCCACATGACCTCAGGCAAATTATTTAGCCTCTCTCTGCCTCAGTTTCCATATCTATAAAGCGGGGATAACGAAAAAGCCTTCTTCATAGGATTGCTGCAAGTGTTAAACAGGTCAAAGGACTCTGAAAAGCGGCAGCTACAGAAATAGTGGTTGGTGGATAACTACCTATCATTAAGCTTCCATAGGAAAATGGTCTCTTCATCTATGGAACATCCTGTCTCTTTAAATATTAGAGCTGGGAAGGACCTCAGTGGTCACACGTTTCAGCTTCTTCAGGGTACAGATTAGAATGAGGTCCAGGGACTCCAAAGGACTTCATAATTATAAACCCTCTCAACAGGAGCCCTGAGATTAGATCCAGACCCCTAAAACAAGTCTTCAAGCTGCCTCCCAGTCTAATGTTGTTTAGTTGCTAACTCATGTCTGACTCTTTTGTGACCCCATGGTCTATCGCCCATCAGGCCCCTCTGTCCATGGAATTGTCCAGGCAAAAATACTGGAGTGGGTTGCCAATTTCTTCTCCAGGGGATCTTCCTGACTCAGGGATTGCACCCTTGTCTTCTGCATTTGCAGGCAGACTCTTTACCACTGAGCCACTAAGGAAACCCCCAGTCTAATAAACTGGTTTATACATCACTCTGTTGATCATCCTCAAAAAAAAAAATTGTATATAGTGACTTAAATAAAGAAATGAATAATGTTGTAGGAATATTATGGCAACAATACCATGACAAGATACATGGAGAAATTATCTTAAGGCAGCTGTCCCACTCCATTCATACATTACATGAAAGCACACAATTATTTCTGCTTTAATCTGTTCTAAATGTGTTTCATGCCTAAAAGCTCAGCATAAATTTTCCCTTCAAACCCTTACGGCAATCCTATGAGATAGGTATTATTCCAATTATAGTGAAGAGCAAACTAGGTACAAAGTAGTTAAGCAATGCACCTAAAAATCATAGCTACTAAATGGTGAGATTGTGATCTCAACCCAGAAGTCTGCCTCCAGAATTCATACTTCAAACCACTGTACTGTACTGCTTCAGTAGCATAAGAAGGTAAAGTTCTCGTGGCTCAGCTAAAGTTTGGGTGTTAACAACTACATATTGTTAAGTTTTATCTTCGTTTTAACCAGGAGTATTTATGGTAATAAACACAGAGGTGGCATAGGTGCTAAGGGCACTATTGCTGTGTGTATGTCTATCTGTATATCTGCATTTCACACATGTGGCTTTCAAAGCTCCCAGTACCCATACAGTATGAATTTACATATAACCCTCTTTGGGTGGTTGGCTGTTGGTTAAATTATTTCAAGATCTTCCTGCCCACACAAGTAGAAATATTCTACTGGGAAACAGAGCATCTTTGAACCTCTCTTTAATTGCTATAAATCTCTTCTTCACAGACATTCTCAGAAGCTTACATAGCCAAACCCAGAACTTTGAGCCTTGGAGAACTCCAAAAACAGCTCCACAAAAATCAGACACCGTTCCTCATGCTCCTGAAGAAGTCCAAATGAGGAACTGATGGTGTTAGAAAGAAAGAAAGGAACCAAACTGACAAATTACACTAAAGTTCTTGGCACTTGACCTTGGGGGCACAGAGTCAAGTTTTGACAGTATTGAGGTTTATTATGAACTCAATTAATGTAGTCATTCTTTTGGCCTGTAGAATCCTTAATACATAAAAGAGAAAGAGATTTTTCACCTCCTTGTAAACAGAGGGTTGGAAGAGAGAGGACAAAATATCTCCTTTAAATAGAAAAGGAAACAGACTGAAAAAGTTAAGTGATTTACATCCAAAGAATCAAAGATTTTTAGAACTGGAAAAACTTGTCCAGGCCACACAGCAAGTAGATAGTAGTCCTGGGACCTAAACTTGGGGCTCCTGACTCCAAGTCTAGAGACTTCTTCTTTTTTTTTAAAATAACCATAAGGTTTTATGATGTGGATGTACATGATTTGAGTAGTTTCATAGAAGACAGAATTTCTAAGGCCACATGGGAGAAAGAGTGAAGCCTTGGTGGAAAAAGTGACATTTGAGAGATTGTAGAATGAGTGGGGACGGAGATTAACAGGGAAGACAAATAGGGAAAGATCCAGAAGATGGATGGTCCTTGTGAGGCTCAGTGGTCAAGAATACTGGGAGTCTAGAGACTTCTCTGCAAAATGAAGCCACAGAGAAGCATGTTTGTGTGGGTCTATTTTTGGACTTTCTATAGTGTTCTTTTGATCTGTGTGTCTATTCTTTCTGCCCGTACCACACAGCCTTGACTCCCATAGCTTCTTTTTTTTTTTTTTTTTTTTAAATTTTATTTTATTAGTTGGAGGCCAATCACTTCACAACATTTCAGTGGGTTTTGTCATACATTGACACGAATCAGCCATTGAGTTACACGTATTCCCCATCCCGATCCCCCCTCCCACCTCCCTCTCCACCCGACTCCTCTGGGTCCTCCCAGTGCACCAGGCCCGAGCACTCGTCTCATGCATCCCACCTGGGCTAGTGATCTGATTCACCATAGATAATATACATGCTGTTCTTTTGAAACATCCCACCCTCACCTTCTCCCACGGAGTTCAAAAGTCTGTTCTGTACTTCTGTGTTTCTTTTTCTGTTTTGCATATAGGGTTATCGTTACCATCTTTCTAAATTCCGTATATATGTGTTAGTATGCTGTAATGTTCTTTATCTTTCTGGCTTACTTCACTCTGTATAATGGGCTCCAGTTTCATCCATCTCATTAGAACTGATTCAAATGAATTCTTTTTAACGGCTGAGTAATATTCCATGGTGTATATGTACCACAGCTTCCTTATCCATTCATCTGCGGATGGGCATCTAGGCTGCTTCCATGTCCTGGCTATTATAAACAGTGCTGCGATGAACATTGGGGTGCACGTGTCTCTTTCAGATCTGGTTTCCTCAGTGTGTATACCCAGAAGTGGTATTGCTGGGTCATATGGCAGTTCTATTTCCAGTTTTTTAAGAAATCTCCACACTGTTTTCCATAGTGGCTGTACTAGTTTGCATTCCCACCAACAGTGTAGCTTCTTAAGTCTTCAAGAAGGGTAGCCTGATCCCTCCCACTTTAGTATTCTTTTTCAAAATTGTTCTAGTTCCTTACCCTCTCCATGTAAATTTTAGAGAAATCTGGTTTGTATTCATTATTAAAAAAACATTATTAATATTTTGATAACAGTTGTGCTAAACCTATATATCAATTTGAGGGAAACTGGCATCTTTACTATATTGAATCTTTCAATACAATAGTATGTTTCTCCATTTATATAGTCCTATTAATTTCTTTCTCAGGTTTTACAATTTTGAGCGAACAAGTTCTTTGCATGTTTTATTAAATGTATATGTAAGTATTTTTAGTGATTATAAATGTCATTGTATTTTTAATTGTGGTATTCACATGTTCATTGCTAGTATAATGGAAACTGATTCTTGCATCCAATTTTTGAGCTTGTGGTGTTTGTATCCTGTGACTTTGCTGAACCCCTTTTTTGGTTCCAGGAGGGGAATTTTTTGGTTGATTTCTTGGGATTTTATAAATAGGCATTAATGTCATCTTCATAACTTTATTTCTTCCTTTCTAATCTGCATACCTTTATTTGTTTTTTTGCAATGGCTAGAACTTCCAGGACTATATCGAGTAAGAATGTCAAGAGAAGACACATATCACTTGCTGTGATTCTAGTCTTAGGAAGAAAAGTATCCAGTCTTTAATTATTAGGTATACCATTTGTTAGAGACTTTTTTACAGACATCCTTTATCAAGTGAGGCAAGTCCCTTCTATTCCTGTCTTGCTGAGAGTGTTTGTCATGAGTGGGTGCTGGATCTTGTGATCTTATTTTTCTATATCAATTACTGTAATCATGTGAGTTTTCATCTGAACTGTCCTTCCTTGTGCAGCTGGAATAAATTCCACTTGGTTATAGTGTTGTTTTTGTTTAGTCACTCAGTCATGTCCAGCTGTTTCGTGACCCCATGGACTGTAGCCCTCCAGGCTGCTCTGTCCATGGGATCTCCCAGGTAAGCATACTGGAGTGGGGTGCCATTTCCTTCTCCAGGGGATCATCTTGATTCAGGGGTCACGCCCGTGTCTCTTGCATTGGCAGGCTGATTCTCTACCACTGAGCCATCTGTGAAGCCCTGGTTGTAGGGTATAATTCTTTTAAAAGACTGTACAAACACATTGTTGAATTTTATTTGCTAATATTTTGTTGAGGACTTTCACATACGTTAATGCAGTTTGTTCCTGCTTTCTTTTGGTTAGTATTTTCATAATATAGCTTTTTTTCATCCTTTTTTCTCTCAACTTGTCTATATCATTATATTTGAAGTGAGCATCCTAGACAGCATATAGAAATTATATTTTGACAGCATTCTGCTAATCCTTGTTATGTTTATAGGTTTTCAATGATGAAAATATCAGCAATCACATATGCTTCAATCTGAAGTGTTAGTTCATTTAATTCTCAATACAATATTCTCAAAACCCTTAAAATACACCCATTTTACAAAGTAGGAAACTGAGGCGTATTGCCTAAGTTAACACATCCAGGTAGCAGTGGAGTTGGCATTTGAGCCCAGCCCAGCTCCAGCTTGATTGTACCCACTACCCTTCACAACCTGAACTAGGAAGCAAGCAGGCCGCCCTGTTCTTGCTCCCGGAGGCATTCGGCACAAGCCATGCGGATTCCAACAGGTCCACCTGCCCAGGAGCATCAGCCCCCCTAGGGAGAGAAGTGAAGTTCTGGTTCACTGGCTAGACCTTTGACCTGATAGTTCTTGCAGCCACGCATACCGGTCCTAGTTAACTGCTGTTAGGTTCGGGCTGGCAGGGAGACACAGTGTTCTCCTTGTGATCCTCGAGGACCTGAACAGCAGGAGTCAAAGTCATTGGCAGACCAAGCACCTGGGGAGAGTCCCTGGATGATTTAAAAAAGAGAGGTATACTTCAACCCGACAAAACAGCAGTGTCCAGCTCAAGTGAGGTCCACCAAGATAAACACTGGCCGCATCCTCCACCATACTGTGGATAAGACCGGGCAGCACCTTGGGTCTGGCCCAAAGCAGACACACACATCCAGGGGCCTCATGAGGTTACCGCTCAAGGCTATCCTGGATTTGGCAAGAATCCCTTAATGTTCCAGAGGGAACCCAAAATTAACCTTCCTCCCTTGAAATAAAGCAGCTAATAAATGACTCAGGGCAGAGGAGTGGAGTTCTACACACAACTCACGGCTCCCTTTAGCTGTGAACATCTCTGCGCTAGAAACATTTACTCTCCTGACATCCCATCAATGATGTGTGGTCTCCTGTGGCTTAAATGAAAACAGAAGGATGAAATGATCTAGCAAATGACCCCTGTCACCAGAGAGAGGAGAAGACCTGGGAAAGTAGTGAAGAAGACAGTAGATAATAAAGGCTCTCCATCAATCCACAAATATAAATCAATCATATCGTTGTCAAAGACCATCCATATGAAATCATACCTCGAGTCCCTGGAAACCTTTTGCTTGTGTCAAGACTGAGCAGAGAACACGGTAAAGAAGCTGGTGCTCTCACCATGCAGCACTAACCTGTGTAATAAGAAGCAGATCCAGAAAGGTGAAGATGCTTTTTCAAAGTCATCCAGCAAACAGGGAAGCAGGGATCAGGCTTAGAATCTGGTTTCCACAACATCCATCACACAAAAAGACTCCAATGCTCCCATCTGTAAGGATGCAACATTTGCCTCCTCCAAAAAAAGCCAGATTAACTTTTCTGAGAATAGTCAGCAAGTCCTTGACTAAACCAAGAGCATGAGTTGAATTTTCTTAGAAATGTCTTGCTCTATAGTTTCAATTTAAAAAATGTTTTGTTTATAGAAAAATACTGAAATGTATGTGTTCAGCTGATAGGATTATGAGTAAAGTCCTCTTCACCAGAAAAAAAAAAAGTCCTATCTAAGTTTGGGTTGTATTACTTTTATACTTAAAAAAAAAAAAAATAGGAGCACTTTTTCCCCAATGTCAAGGCCAGAGAATTGAGGCCTTTTTCAAGAAAGAAACGTGCTAGGGAGCATCATTCTGGTAAGGAACATGCGTCAGCATTGTAGGAACCATCACGACAAAAACATCCCAAGTCCTTGACTTAAAAATAAGATGTTCAACTGTGTCTTTGAGACTTTTTGTGTTCTCCATTCCATGTCAGAGACTTCTTTATACACAGGCCTCCAGGACCTATAAACTCCATCCACCAAGCGCCCCTCACCAGGTTCAATGCAGGGACCAGTGACTGGGGCAGCTTGTCTACCTCCCTGGTCTTTCAACATAACCTACTATGTTACTTGAGAGACTCCCACAGAAACTGCACCACTGTTTGAGGGGAGATGGCTTTACATGGAGATAGGCGGTCACACCTGGAGGGCTGGTCCATCTGCCCTGCAGGCCAACGACGGGCAGCTTTGTAAGAAGAGATGTGTTCTGAGCAGCGGACAGGACACTGTTTTCCCATGCCTCTATGACTCAGGCCTGCACTTCCTCGTCTACAAAACAGAGCCTCTCAGACGCTTCGCAGCCCTAACTCTTTGCAAGCCTAGGTGTCCAATGCTGAATCCCAGAAGGTTTGAGGCAGACTGACATACCAGGTAGGAGAGACTTTATTTAGACAGACCAAATATTAATAGCAGCTCATTTAATGAGTACTGTGTGTCAGATACTAGTCTGAGTTTACTGTATACATTTATATTTCTTTATTTAATCCTTACAACACTATGAGGTAAAAAATGATTATTATCACTAACTTTCATATGAGTTAATAAGGCTCAGAGAACTTTCCTCACCTGCTCAGGGCCAGACAACTGGTGGGTAATAGAGACAGTATTTGAACTCAGTCAGTTTTGTTGCAAGGCCATGTTCTTAACTACATATAATGACTATATGTCGGAAGATCTGTCTGCAGAACTCAGTCTCTCCCAAATGAATGAACTTTACTGACTTCAGGTCTTGCTAAATTCACCCTTTCCCTTCCCTACATGTTGCCCAAAGTCTTCATGGATCCCCTTCTATAAATAAATAAAAAAGAAACTCTTGCCCAAACCCCAGAACATAGGCGTAAATACTATGAAATGGGAGAGGCGGTGAACAGTGTGTCTAATGGTGACATCTGGCTTCCCCGGTGGCTCAGAGGTTAAAGCGTCTGCCTCCAATGTGGGAGACCTGGGTTCGATCCCTGGGTCGGGAAGATCCCCTGAAGAAGGAAATGGTAACCCACTCCAGTACTCTTGCCTGGAGAATCCCATGGATGGAGGAGCCTGGTGGGCTACAGTCCACGGGGTCGCAAAGAGTCGTATGCAACTGAAGTGACTTAGCACACATGCAAGTCTAAAGAGGAAGGAAGGAAGCGAATACCCAGCAGATGAGGGAAGTGGTTTTGGAAGTAGGGTACCTTCCTGCAGGCTTGAAATCACTGACTACCCTGAAATTCATAACATCCCATGTTCATTTCTGCCCAGTTCCTAGGATGGAGGGCTTACCGGGAGGCGATATTCAGTCCCAAGATGCTAAATAAAAAGACTATGTGAATGAGTCATCCAAATTGGAGAGTATAGAAAAGTCAGGGAGAAAGAAAACAAGCTAAAACACCTCCCCTGGATATCCCCACCTGTCCATGTGGGGGAGCCTTCCCTGTGTTTCCTCTTTCTCCCTGGGTTACCCTGACAATGAGAAACCCACTGGGAAAAGGGCTAAGGAGCCTGGAAAGACCAGCAGTGATTTATCCACAAATGGAGCCTTGCAAAGACTAACCAGCCAGTCAGGACCCATCAACAAATAAAATACTAGTAGAATATCAACCATGTGCAAGGCAATCTGGAGATAGGGAATTGTAGCCTTTTTGTTTGAATTCACTATAGTAACTAGAGTTGGAAATAGCAAACCCTCAATGAAGTTGAAGTTTGCAACCCAGCGGCAGAGCCAACTTGGGAACTGGCTCTCCCTGGAGTAGAAAGCATCCTGCCTGAATCCTAGGAGAGGAAGAGAAAATGGCCAACATTCAAGGGAAGGGAAATCTCAATCCTCAACCCACCATGAGCTTGAATCTCAATTGAACGATCATCATTCCTCCTGCGCTCCTGGGAACCAGCTCCAACATCCGGAGCTAGAGTTAGCACAAACTGGCCACATCTCTGGGATAATATTGTTCTTGGTTCCCTCTCTGTAACTGGCCAAACCTCCTTGAGAACAGAGGAAGCACTGTTTCCTTTTGACCAGATTAAAACCCTCTTACTCTCATAGGAAGGGCAGTGACTTTCACCACCATGCAGGGATGGAGCATCATAGGGAATGGCGGGCTGCAGGGCACAGAAGCTAAGGAGCCAGGCTTTGCTTACAGATATAGGTCTGTACTTTCTAGCTGGGTGACTTCATAAGTGACCTGACCTTTGTGAGCTTCCGTCTGTCAACTGTAGAAAGCAGTCAATGATATCCATCTCCTTAGGACTTTTTAAACTCCAAGGACCTCCTGAACGTTGCACATAATGTATCTGGCATTACAGAGTCGGTTCTTTAACATTGGGAACTGTTATTAATGTTATTTCCAAAATACAGGAGGCCATACAAGAGTTTCCACTGGAGACTTTAGGTGTTGGCTAAGTAAACTACAAAATTACCACTTTTCCTTTATTCAGCAAACATTAGGGAACCTGCTATGTACTGAGTAAGTTAGGCTCCAGGGGTAAAAAGATAAATAGATAGAAAAAAAGATAAGTGACGCACTTTCCCATCCGTAAGGATTTCACAGGTTAGCGAGGAGAAAGTGTTATATAAACTCATAAAAATAGTGGTGTGACAAGTGTAATGGAGGAAAGTGCTGCATGAACATAAGGGGGGAGCGATTAATTAAGTTGGCTGGAAACAGCTAGTGTGAGTCAGGATGGAATTACTGGGCTGAGCTGTTCTGCCCATTTCTCTGTGTGACGTGGAGCATGTGATTGGGAGTAAGGCATAAGGAGGGCTTCATGAGCCTTTAGGCCAAATAGATAAATATTAGTAGAAATCATTTTTAAATGTTCACTTGCACTCCTACATGTATACACACACAAACACACACACGTTCCAACTTTCTCTCTCTAAAGCACACATTCAACTTAATTGTGCCCACACCTACCCATCAGTCCCCAGAACATGGTATCCCACCCGCCTGTCTCTACCTCTCCGCGCTGCTAGGGCAGCCGTCGGACTTCTCCTAAATTATACAGCCATCTCTGAAAGCCTTTCTTGTCCATGCTTTCAGCTCCCACCTAATGTTATAACCCTTCCTGTCTGTGCTTATAGCTTCAGTCTCATTCTTTCTGATCTATCCTCTGTTCTACAGCCAAAGGGGATTTTTAAAAAATTCAAACCAGTGAGGTCTCTTCCCTGCTTAAAGAAGACTCCACTCCCACCACTAGCCCTAGCATGGCCTTTGAGGCCCTCCCTGGCCTTACCTCTTCCAATGTCTCTGGCCTCCCACTGCCACTTTTATCCACTCATTCACTGACTACTAACTAAGTGCCTACTATGTGCAAGCCTTTGGCCCAGGCATATTTTCTTTGAAACGCATGCTTCAGCAGGTCATCAACGTGTGGTTCCTTGAAAGCTCCAGCCTCTCTCCAGCCTGGTCCCTGGATCATGAGAAGTTCTTAAGAAATGCTTACTGAGTGAAGCAGTTTCCTCAGTTTCCAATCATGAGAACTTGGTTTGCAATATTTATCCCTCACTGTTAAAGTAGTTCTAGAAAGGAAACTCCATATGGGTTTCCAATATTGAGATTATCTTTAGTAGGAATAATTGCAAGGTAATTAGCAAATGGTAAGTTTTGTACAATATTCTCCACCAGAATATGAGTGAGGGGCAGACATAGGATCAGACTTCTGATGGAACCGTGTGTTCAGAAGAACTGGTGAGAACAAAAGTGGGATCACAGAAACAAAGTAGAATGATGGTAGTCAGGGGCTGAGAGGAGGCAAAAATGAGGAATTGTTATTTATGGTTATAGAGTTTCAGTTTTACAAGATGAAAAGAGCTTTGTAGATGGATGGTAATAATGGTTGCACACTATGAATATCTTTAATATCACTGACCTGTATACTTATAAATAGTTAAAATGATATTTTTATATTATGTATGTTTTATCACAATAAAGAAGAATTAGGAAAGGGGAGATTTGTTGGTAAAATAGTAAAGCAGAAGGGATGGTCTGCTCTCACCTAAAGTAAATGTCAAACTTAACCCAGTCCATTGATTACCTATGAAAGTACATTAATCCTGCTCTGAATTATTCATTCCTAGGGGACAGAGGGTTTGTTACTCATTCATTCATTCCTTAATAATATTATTGAGTATGGAGTATGTTTCGAGTTCTATGTTAAATGCTGGGTAACCCCATCAGTAGGAACAGGAATTGCTGTCCTAGTAGAATTTACAAGATGTGTTGAGTCCTGTGACAGAAACATCTGGCACCTGGGGGCTGAGAATAATAAAGGTAACTGTAAATAGGGAGGCCTTCCCTGAGATGGTGAAAGCTCAGACCTGAAGGACAAAAAGGAATCACCAGGAGAAAGGCAGGAGCAAAGGATGATACTAGTTATTCTAGGCAAATAAAATAGCTTGCATAAAGGTTCTAAGTAGAAGAGAAATTAGCCTGTTAAAGAAGCCAAAATGAATCCAGAGTGACTGAACTGGAGATGACCACAGAGAGTGGAAAGTACCCCACCATAAACAGCTTCACAACCATGGGCAAAAAACTGATTCATGTCTCCCTTGAAACCCATATGTTGAAGCCATAACCCCTAATATGACAATATCTGGAGATAGGACATATAGGGAGGTT